>NC_092259.1:12601278-12975028 GCF_036320965.1 Panulirus ornatus
CACTTTAGGTGATGCTTTATCGTCATAGTACAGTCTCATTGAAGAACTTCATTCCAAAAAAGTCCGACCATTCCTTGCTACTTATTGTACTGCTATGTTGAATTGTAAGCCCCTGAGAAGGAATGCATAGTGTTTTATAATGATAATGAAATACTACTACTTCTACGAATGATATCTGTTTTAAATTTGAAAAACACGTCTGTCTCATTTACTTATGGAAAGTTCTTGATGTATAGTCAAAGCAAACCTCTGCTATGAGTCCATGGAGGAGTACATAGTGTTCAATGATAATGATAATGAAATACTACTTCTGCTACTAGTGATGTACTACCCGTTTTAGATTTGAAAACATGGCCTTGATCATTGATTACTTTTACAGCAACTAAAGGAATATGATACAGTTTGTCTGTCTCATTTACCTAGTGGAAAGTTCCTGATGTATAGTCAAAGCAAACCTCTCCTTCGAGTGAGCAAAGCCAGCACTAAAGATGCCCTCGTTTGGCTAACTTATTCAGGTAAGTTTCTTTTGTACACTCATTTGATTAGAAAGATGTTCTTTGATGCTTTATTCCATTTATTTTAAAACCATTAAATTTTTATCCTCTTATAGGCATTAAGATAATTAAAGATTTAAACAGTTTTGCTAATGGAACTATGTAACCCATAGGAAAAGTGAAAGTCACTTGAAGGGTAAAACTCCACTTTTTAGCCAGATGGCATCAGAGTTAGGAGATTAAAGATCTTTAAAGTTTGTATCATTCATTTGTTGCAAAATGCTGTTATTCCACTTGTTAAGGGATAATATCACTGATGAAATTTATTGATAAGAGATTTATTAGGAATATAATGGGACAGTTGATTATTTGTACAGAGTGCATGTATTCCACTTGTCAGGGGAAAATATTACAGTTGAAATTTATTGGCAAGAGACTTGGGAGTAAAATGATGAGTTGGATCTTGTAAAGGAGTTAGAAATTAGAAGTGGTAACTACATCATGTTCACATAGATATGATTAACGTAAAGGCTAGAAACATTTAAGTAAATGGAAAAAATGCAGGCCTATTGCAAGAGTCAGAGATATGGCTCAAGCTAATGCTGCTGCTGTTGGAGTTCACCATTTTATTGTCAGAAGTGAACATGAGGGCCAGAACTGGAGGGTTCTGGGTCCATATCTTTTCACCACTAGACAATACTTGGGAGTCAATTGAAGAAAGAGTATGAGGAAGTGTTTAGTGCACATGTACATGGAATGAGTGTTATGTCAACTGTACCGTGAATTTTATGCAAGACAGAAGACATATTGTGAAAGGGCTGTGTAGTATCTTCTTATCTGCAATATTGAGATACAACTCCTAGTATATTTATGAAATGAAGTTTTGTGTAATTGTGGCTTACCAAAGTGATAAACAAGAATAGCACTGACACTTTCTGTTTCTTACTTAATGCTCTCTTGGTATTGTAAACTTAAGTGTTTATTTGACATAGATTCTTAACACTCCTTTTAAATGGAAAAAAATTGAACTTTGTGTATTATTTTGATATATTTTAGCATCATCACTGTTTACAAGAGTTATTCAGGTTTAGAACTGAAAAAGCTGCTTTTTATGACTTTTATCCTATAGATTACTCATTCAAATCAACATTTTCATCATGTATGTGCTTTTAAGACATTATTCCAATTTAGGGCAGAAACATATTGCAGAGACCAAGAGAATAGTAATGACAGGTTGTGTAAATTTATGCAATATATTATCAAATGAAAAAGTGATTCATTATTCCAGAAGTGACCGAGTATTACCCTCAAGTTCTCAACTCCAGTGTGCTGTTAGATATGGCAGAGGATGGGACACCAAGGTACAGTGTACAGGTAAAATTTCTTTTGCTTTGTTAACACTATCAGGATAGTAGTAGATTTTGGAAGCAGAAGGGAGTGAAAAAGATTTGGAGTGTTCGGAGCCTGAACATACAGGAGGATGAGAGGCTTGCAAGGAATAGAGTGAATTGAAACGATGTGGTATACTGAGGTCAACATGCTGTAAATTGACTAAACCTGGGCATGTGAAGCATCTGGGGTAAACCATGGAAAGGTCTGTGGGGCCTGGATGTTGGGGTTTGGGTGCATTAAACATGACAGCTAGAGACTGAGTGTGACCGAATGTGGCCTTTTTTGTCTGTTTTTCCTCGCATTACCTTGCTGAAGCATGCGATAGCAATGCTGTTTCCTGTGGGGCAGGGTGGTGCCAGGAATAGATAAAAGTAGGCAAGTATGAATATGTACCCGCTCCCTCCCCTTTTAGTTGTCTTCTATGATACGCAGGGAATACGTGGGAAGTATAGGGGAGAAAGAATACTTCCCACGTATTCCCTGCGTGTCGTAGAAGGCGACTAAAAGGGGAGTGAGCGGGTTGCTGGAAATCCTCCCCTCTCGTTTTTTTTTTTTTTTTTTTTTCTTCTTCTTCTTCCAAAAGAAGGAACAGAGAAGGGGGCCAGGTGAGGATATTCCCTCTAAGGCCCAGTCCTCTGTTCTTAGCGCTACCTCGCTAAAGCGGGAAATGACGAATAGTATGAAAAAAAAATGGCGTTTATGTGTATATGAGTGGATGGTCCATTCTTCATCTATTTCCTGGCACTCCCTCGCTGACATGGGTAACAGCGATTAGATATGATGAATAAGCGGATATATATATATTATACATAATCGCTGTTTCCTTTGTCAGCTAGGTAGCACCAGGAAATAGATGAAGAGAGAATGGCCTATCCACTCATATACACGTACATGTACATAAATGCCCAATACGCACATATACACACACATACACAGACATTACATACATACACATGTACATATACTTGCTTGCCTTCATCCATTCCTGTTGCTTCCCTACCCAACAGGAAAACAGCATTGTTATCCCCTGCTTCAGTGAGGCAGCGCCAGGAATACAGAAAAAAAAGGCCCCATTTATTCACATTCAGTCTCAAGCTGTCATGTGTAATGCACTGAAGCAACAGCTCCCTATGCACATCCAGGTCCCACAAACCTTTCCCACGTATTCCTTCACTCATTTTCTCCACATGTCCAAACCATTTCAACACACCCTCTTCTGCTCTCTCAACCACTCTTTTTATTTCCTCACATCTCTCTTACCCTTTCATTACTTAATCAAACCACCTCACACCACATATTGTCCTCAAACATTTCATTTCTAACACATCCACCCTCCTCTGTACAACAATATTTATAGCCTATGCCCCACATCCAAATATTATTGTTGGAACAACTATTCCTTCAAACGTTCTTCATTGCTCCCAGACCCCCCTACCCTGCGACTCACTTCTGCTTCCATGGTTTCGCTCGCTGCTAAGTCCACTCTCAGATATCTAAGACACTTAACTTCTTCCAAATTTTCTCCATTCAAACTCATGTCCCAATTAACTTGTCCCTGAACCCTGCTGAAGCAAATGACTTTGTTCTTATTCACATTTATTCTCAACTTTCTCCTTTCACACACTTTACCAAAGTCAGTCACCAGCTTCTGCTGTTTCTCACTTGAATCAGCCTCCAGTGTTGTATCATTGGCGAACAGCAACTGGCTTATTTCCTAGGCCCTCTCATTCCAAACAGACTGCTTGCTCGCCCCTCTTTTCAAAACCTTTGCATTTCCCTTCCTAACCACCCCATCCATGAGCAAATTAAAAAACCCTGGAGACATCACACACCCCTGCTGCAGATTCTCTCTCTCTCTCTCTCTCTCTCTCTCTCTCTCTCTCTCTCTCTCTCTCTCTCTCTCTCTCTCTCTCTCTCTCTTCCCCACCAAAAATCCTTACTTGGCCCTCTTCTCTGTTGCTTCTGAGGAGGAGAGAAAGACTACTGCCTATGTATTCCCTGTGTATTGTAGAAGGCTACTAAGAGGGGCAAGAGCAGGTGGCTGAAAATCTTCCCTTTCTCTATTACTTCCCATAAGAAGGAACAGAGCAAAAAGCCAAGCAAGGAATTTTCCCTCTATGGCTCTGTCATCTGTTCCTGTCACTTCCTTGTTCATGCGGGAAATGGTGAGCATGTTTAAAAAAGATATATATGTAAGCATATCTTTGGGTGTCTTAAAAGCATAATGATTATTAAAAGCATTATTCTACTTTAAACCTCAGTGATTTATGAAGATTTATATTAGTAATGTGATCAAAGTTATGGAAGAGTGAGTATTGTTTTTAACATGCAAGACACTAAGGTAAGTAGACGTAAGCAACCACTGCTTGCACCATCCTGCTCTTAATCTGTGGAAATACATGAATTATATAGACAACTAGATAGAATTGAGATGTTCTGTAATGTAAAAACTCAGAGGGTGGATACTTTGCATTCGACACTTTTCAAATTCATCATAAACCTTCTTGCATTACTCTAGAGGAATAGTAGACCAGCTAGGAAAAAAAATACCAGATATTTAGTACCTACTGTTGCAAAATATATTTTACAGCCTGTACTACATTGTCATCATTGAATTGTTAGTTTTTCAAAAGAATGTTTTACCAGTTACGTTAAAACAGGATGTACAGTTCTGTAAGCCTAATTTCTGAAGGAAGTGAAGTGCTTTAGATATCTGGGAGTGGATTTGGCTGTGGAAGGAACCATGGAAGTGGAAGTGAGTCACAGGGTGGGGGAGGGGGCGAAAGTTCTGGGAGCATTGAAAAATGTGTGGAAGGCGAGAACGTTATCTCGGAAAGCAAAAATGGGTATGTTTGAAGGAATAGTGGTTCCAACAATGTTATGTGGTTGCGAGGCGTGGGCTATAGATAGAGTTGTGTGGAGGAGGGCGGATTTGTTGGACATGAGATGTTTGAGGACAATATGTGGTCTGAGGTGGTTTGATCGAGTAAGTAATGAAAGGGTAAGAGAGGTGTGTGGTAATAAAAAGTATGGTTGAGAGAGCAGAAGAGGGTGTTTTGAAATGGTTTGGTCACATGGAGAGAATGAGTGAGGAACTGACAAAGAGGATATATGTGTCAGAGGTTGGGGGGAATGAGGAGAAGTGGGAGACCAAATTGGAGGTGGAAGGATGGAAGTGAAAAAGATTTTGAGTGATTGGGGCCTGAGCATGCAGGAGGGTGAAAGGCATGCAAGGAATAGAGTGAATTGGAATGATGTGGTAAACTGGGGTCGATGTGCTGTCGGCGGATTGAACCAGGGCATGTGAAGTGTCTGGGGTAAACCACGGAAAGTTTTGTGGATTTGGAAATGGAGCTGTGGTTTCAGTGCATTATACAGGACAGCTAGAGACTGAGTGTGAACGAATGTGGCCTTTGTTGTCTTTCCCAGCGCTATCTTGTGCGCATGCGGGGAGAGGGGGTTGTCATTTCATGTTTGGCGGGATGGCAATGGGAATGAATAAAGGCAGCAAGTATGAATTATGTACATGTGTATATATGTATATGTCTGTGTATGTGTATATATGTATATGTTGAAATGTATAGGTATGTATGTGTGCGTGTGTGGATGTGTATGTATATACATGTGTATGTGGGTGGGTTTGGCCATTCTTTCGTCTGTTTCCTTGTGCTACCTCACTAACATGGGAGACAGCGACAAAGTATAATAAATAAGATATATGATCTCTTGGTGGAGGTCTTTCCATATAACATGTATTTTAGGCTTTCAGCCTGTGCCTCATTATTGTGTTAATCCAAGTGATTACCTTCAGCTTATTATCAAGCCTTATTTTGATAGACTTCTTGGGAAAAGTGTTGTGGTTTTAGACTATGAAGGAGGAATTTAACTTTAGAGATGCTGCATTGACATTTATATTGAGTAGACATCTTTCACTGACTCATACTTTAAGTTTAAGTTTTGTAAAGACATGGCCCAGTACTGGTGAGTTCAGTGGTCTTAACAGAATCTTATTACTTTAGGGCATAACCTGCATAGATTGCATAATGTGTAAGAGGCTTTAACTGAACCATACTGTTCTGACAGGAAAAGTTTTAGAGAATAATGGATGTGCTACTTACAAGATCGATCAAGCTCAGTGCCTTAAACTGAACTGTATATTTTCCACAGGTTGGAGCACTACCAACAGCAGTACAAGAGAAACTGGAGAGTTCAACAGGTGCTGTGTTCAGTGACTTGAGGCTTGCTCTTTTTATGGTAAGCTGGCGAGATGCACACACACTCTCCCGGGCAAATTGTGTTCTCATGTGGAATAGAAATAATGCATTCTGTGGAAAGTGTGGTGCTCCAACTGAGAGAAATGCTGCAGGTTAGTAAATCCAGTTTTTATTGTGAATTCATTATTGGTTATTCCATACTCTTAGAGAAATCTGCTCTTGCTGACTTCTGAGTAATTTATTTGGAATGGAATATTGCATCCTCATCAGAGCATGACATAGTGACTGACATCTATCCATAATGTAAATGTATTCATTGCTTCAATTCTCTAACCTTATCCATAATCTGGTGTTCCATTTCCAGCAGTAGAACTGGTCAAGTTTGTACAATTTCAGAATATTTAAATGTATCCTCAGCTCAGTGTGTTGTTTGGAAACTAACGATGCTTTTCCTTTTGAGATGATTACATATCTGATAAGGACACTAGATTTGCATCAGTAGTTGTTGGTTCAAGTTCCAGGCTGGATAGTCAGGCCTCAAGTAACTTTTTTTTTTTTCTAGTTTTTGTATACCTCAAATTCCCCATGAATTTTTTATTTCTTCCATATGATTTAAGTATGACTGAAGCTTCCTTTTGAGAGTTGAAAAAAAGGTGTTTCTTAGCTGCTGTAATGGTAGAATTGTGAGGCAGTGCATTTGTGGTTTTGTGTGTATCTTTTTGTTACTTGTTTGTCCAGTACAAGGAGAGATTTTTACACTCTTGGTGCTCCATCTCTTAGACATGCTCTTAAACTTTTTTATATTTGTTTTCACTCCTTCCTTACAGCTTGTTCCATTCATCTCCTAAACTGTTATTTTGGAAGTACTTGTGTACAGCTTCTAACTTGCTTTTCATATGTATGGATGGAGTAATGAGAGCTAGGAAAGCAAAATTTGGGAAAGGCAATGCATAAATGGACTTTGGCAGCGAGGAACAGTAGCTAGTGACAATCCTGTTTGCAGATGATACTGAGTTGTTTGCTGAAAGTGAGAATGAACAAGAAGGGGAGTTTACAAGGTGAGTGTATGACAGCTCAATTAAGGGGGTTGGTTTAAGTGGAAATTCTCCTGTGGTGTGAAAAGAAAGAGTGAAAGAGCACTGGAGGGAGAGAAATGGTGGAAGAATGCTTGGAATGGTGTATGCAAGGGAGACATTTATGGACATGGATAAGTGGAGACTTCTTGATGGGAGTTCCTGAAGGGAACAGGCATCAGTGATCTGGATACTCATGCATTTTTTACATTTCCTATTTTCTATTTTCTGTATTGTTTTCTCTTATAATCATACTTTCTGTGTGCCCCTACTTTTTTTTTCCCAGACATCAACTGTATTTTGTATGCTATAAGAATCTTGATTATAGTTTATCCTGTCTTCACTTAAGCATGTTTAAGACAAATTATGCATAAGTCTTTCCTTATATATAATTTTCTTCTGATAGACTGAAGTAAATAGCAGGATTATTACAAATATAGAAATGCTAGTTTAAGGTAAAGTTATTTTTTATTTTGGGTTTTCGAAATATCTGTTGTTGGTAAGTCAAGATTTTATCATAAAAATATTTTGGATATAGGTAAGAGAATGATTACCGAACTTTATTTTGCTTATTTTTGTTTGTTGTCAGGTTATTCTCGCAAATGCAAAAACTGTAACATGACCCACTACCCAAGTGCCATTCCAGTTGGCATCGTACTTGTTACTGACCCTGATCACCAAAATATCGTTCTTGTACGTCAGCCACGCCACCCTCCGGGCATGTACTCCTGTATTGCTGGCTTCTCAGATGTTGGTATGTTTTTTCAACTAACACCTCTTTATCAAGCTGTAATTTGTATTTGTCAGTTTAGACACTTTAACTGTAGAGAACAGAAACAGCTCTTATCAGATAAAGATAAGAAACTGATTGTTTTCGGATTCTCTCATCGCTTTCTTGTGCACTGTTATCTTAGCCCATGTATTCCATGATTCAGGATAATAGCTAGTTTGTACTTGAGTTAGGCTGTTGAAATTTTTCATTATCATTGTTGCATGACCACATAGACTGTAAATATATTAAATGTATTTCTGTTGTGAAGCCACTTTAAAAGGACATTTCAATGAAATTAGAGCTACTTAATGTTCATTGTTATGTAGAATTAGGTAATCTGAAATTAGTTTTTTTAGGAAGTTTCTTGCTTAATTTCATATTATGTCTTCTGGTTGTGTGTGGTCATGTTAATCATGTTCACCTAACATTAAATGACTATATGTGTTCAGTCATTTGGCAAATGCTACTACAGGATATATGTTATGTTGTCAACAAAAAGTGACATTTTCAGGTGAGAGTTTAGAAGATACTGTGCATAGGGAGGTGGCTGAAGAAGTAGGAATAGAGGTGTCATCTGTGAGGTATGTTGCCTCTCAGCACTGGCCATTTCCAGGGTCTCTCATGGCTGGATGTTTCGCCACTGCAGAAAAACAAGAGGTTGGTTTTTTATACGCATTACTTTAGCCACAATAGTAGGTAGCATCTAGTATTAGCTGATAGACATCCATTATCCACTATTTAAAGGCATCAAAGGCTGAGAAGCTTCACTGGAGTTAACTAGTTATGAACACACTGTTGTCATGGCCAACCCCTCAATGGAGTCCCAGTTGGGAACAGTCATCAGAGATATAGCTAGATAGGTAGTCAATCTTCTCTCACTCATTCTCTACACATGTCCAAACCATTTCATCTTACCCCTTCAGCTCTCCCTACCACACTTTTTATTACCACATCAATCTTTTCCTTACATTACTTGTTCAATCAAACCACTTCACACCACATAAATTGTCCTCAAACATTTGATTTCCAACACATCAACCCTCTTCTGCACAGCCTTATCCATAGCTCATGCCTTGCATCCATATATTATTGTTGGGGCTACTTTGTCATCCAGTCCACCCATATTTGCCCTCCCAGTAAACATTCTTTGTTTCCACTTATTCTTCAGTGCTTCCAGAACCTTTGCCTTTCTTTCCAGTTTTATTTATTTTATTTCTGTGTTCAATAATGATTTATATTTGATTCTTTTTCATCTTGACTATGAACCACTTCTGTATCCAAAAGAAAGTGGCTGGATTGGTTTCTGCAGGGGATATATACAGTGTTGAATGGAGACTGATGAAATATTGGATATAGATGGTGTCATTTGGAATAAGACATAACTCATTTCCTATTCTACTTCAGCTTTCTTTAGATCAGAATGAGCTGCAAGATGCTCGGTGGTTCTCACGAGAAGAAGTTAGCATGGCCCTTGATAGAATCACTGCAAATCCTCATTTGAGACTGCGTGGGAATCCATCGGGGGAACTCTTTATTCCTCCTCCAGGAGCCATAGCATACCATCTTATATCTCACTGGATGAAAGGCACCCCAGTTCAAGAAATTTACCAACATATTTACTAATTTTAAGGTGAAGGGTTTTGAAAATATTATACTTTTCTAGTTTAGAGATAAATATTACAAATTCTGATATTAATGCTTAGTTGATAAATGATAAACCACATTTAGGCAATAATTTGTGGGTCATCTTTCTAGGGATACAAAGAACAAGTTAAGTTTTGGTTAGTTTAGGCTAGTTTTGAAAGTCAAACTTTAATGTAATTAAGAATGCATTTTTATTTACCTGGAAATCATACATCTTCACTGTTGATTTGATGTATTCTAGTGGGGATGGTCTGCAGCCTGATCACCTTAAGATTAGGAGGTACTTTTTGGAACATCAGCAGCAGTTGAGTACAGTTCCCCATCTTACCTGAAATTTTGGAGGATGATATTGGACTTGTAATTCCCTTGAGGTAAGGCCAAAGTTGGAAACTAGTTACTCAGATCTCTTTTGGCATACTCATAACTTCAAGTGCCACTGGAACTTCTGTATGTCACTGGTTCTGTATGAGATGGGCATGCTCACAGGGATGTGTAATTGCACTAATTTAGAGCACCAGTATCTGACCTGATATGAACATTTTAGGAAAAATCATTCAGACTTACATTGCAGTTCATGGAGGCAAACAATCTATATAGGTTATTATTTTCCTTTTTAAGCATTTTGTGGGAATTGAAGACAAAAATTATTCTGGTTGAATTTTAATGAGCTTGCTATATAATCTTTTAAGTGGTGTAAAGAATAGACAAAGATTGGTTTCGTTAGCTTCTATCTAATCTCAAGCTGTCATGTATGATGCACCAAAACCAGAGACCCCACCCCAGCCAAGCCTTGCATACCATTCAGTGGTTACCTCTGGCCACTTCATATACCCTGGTTGTTCAAGCCCCACTAACCTAAGTATAAATCTGTGAAGTGTATCTGGTACATACAACCTTTTATATCTTTTGTACATCCCACACACACACACACACACACACACACACACACACACACAAATAGCATGGATGTTTTTGTTTAACTTAACTCCCTAGATGTGAGCTGAGGATGTGTATGAATGGTGTAAAAGACTTTGGGAACAGGTTAATGATAATTGATAGAATATATGAGTTAATCATAATTCAGCCACCCTTTTTTTCCAGATCAATGAAGACTGTTGCTTAAAATGGGGAAATAAACTCAGAGGAGCTTTAATTTGCCCTTTTCCATGAAAAGGTGTTATTATCAGTTTCCAATTATCTGATCCCCTGTATGATTGAAGTAAAGGAGACTTCTATTAGTTCTCAGACTGATTATTTTTTTAAGTAAACTTGAAAGTGAATTCTATTTTCATAGTAGAATTAAAGGGAATTTCTTATAGTACAGCTGTTGGTAGCTACTCTACACATATGTTTGTCACAGATACTGCTGGCATGAGTCCTGAGTGATGCGTTTTGTAAATGAATTATTAAAGCTTACTTCGTGAGTAGATTAAAGAAAAAAAAACTTGAGAAGTGTCCATTTTACATTTTGATTTCATATCTCAATGTAGGTTGATTGCTGTTAATCAGTTGATATGCAGGCATAAACTAGAGCTGTAAATAGCTTTTGTATCTAGGTAGGATTCGAAGTTTACTGTAATACAAACTGGCTGAAGTTTAGAATTACCAGATATGCTTAGAAAATAGTACAAGTATTAAATGTCAAATTTCTTGAAACCTGTTTTATCAGCTTTATTGCATCTAGTAATTTGCTAACATGATATTGTCTGTTGGTTCTTAGATTGTTTATTTTTAAACTAATTAATATTCAGGTCTTAGGAATGTATAATAGATTGTTTATTTTTAAACTAATTAATATTCAGGTCTTAGGAATGTATAATTAAGAAAAAGTGCAACTTGAAATGAGGCAATAGTCTAATCCCATATTGTACTTTTAAATGAATATCACTGCTTTTGGCAACAAGTGTGTTGATTTCTTCCTTTGCTCAGTATCACATTTTTTTTTTCATGATAATTTTTCATTACAGATATAAATGAACTTAAGTTATGGAAGATATTCTATAATGACAGACTTCACAAAAAGAATACAAATTTTCTGTTGTTAGTGACAGGAAATTTTCATGTGTGGCAGGACTCTTTAATCCATACCATCAGTTACAAGTCCCCGATACTCACTTGTGGTAGGCTTGCAATTTCAACTTTACTCTTAGTACCTGCAGACCACAAAGAATCCATCATGGGAGTTCGACCAAATGTGTACTGTTAATGGAAATCCACAGGTTTACGAGAATTCACTTTTTGATATTTTATTGTTATCTAGTTTTTCATTTTGTGGTATTAGTGAGAACTTATAAGCCTCACATATCTGTCTTTGCTCAGTGACTTTTTCAGCATTGACATAACTGTGATGTTCCCAAAAGGACAGGAAACAACCAAATTGAAGTGAGATTGCTTTTTCTCTGGTTTATACTGCCCCCATAATATATAAATGAGGCTCTGCAGGTCCTAAAAGATTCTCTTTTGTTTAAATGTGATGTACTTGAAAGGTTAGTTAGTATTATGTGAATTGGTACCTTAGACAGTCTTGACAGAAAACCATTATTCTTTGGTGATGTTTCAGGTATCCTTTCCCTGTGCCAGTTTGGGGTTTTAAGCTTAATAATGCTCATGAAAGGAAAATTTTGACTCGTAAAGAAATATTGAGGTTTTTAATGCTCACTTAACAAGCGTTTATTTCATGAATGAAGGGCTCATGTGAGTATCACATCATCATATTACTTGGAGTCAGATTAGTGGGATTGTAATTTGATCCTGAATTTCATGAACCAAATGACATGACATTATCCATGTTAATTTTTTTCTGTAAGAGTTTTTTTATATGATAGTGAATTGAGACTCCTAGATTAGAGAGCTAGCTGAACAGTTTACCCACACAATGATATAATAGTATGATTCTTCTGTGGAAGTAGGGTAGCTATCACTTGTTCAAGAAGCATTTCACTCATGATGGCTTGGCTTGCAGCATGAATCCACTTGTATTTTGGATGATCTACCAGGTTTCTGACTAATGTAGCAAGACAATCAGTGGATACTGCTAGGTGTAATCAAGTTTCACATTGTTACAAAGCTCCTTTCTCAAGGAAAATGAAAGTACAATAGTTATGTAGTAATAATGATTTTAAAAGGAACCAAGATCAAACTTTTCTAATTTCTTGGATAATAAGAAAAATATTATCAGTAATTTTGATACTTTGAATGTTACCATATAGTATAAATGTTAATGAAATATTAAAAATAATGATTGCTTGCTTAAAGTCCAAATACAGTATATGATATATTGAAAGTTGATGTAGCTTTTCAGCTAGGCTTTCTTTTGCGTTTGAGGCTTTCCAGCAAATTGATATTTTGTATCATGATGTGAGTTTAACTTAGAGCCATTTGGCAAAGAAAAAGTTTAAAGCAGGAATCTTGTAAGCGCTGAAAGTTGAATTAGCAGTTTTGCTGTAGACCATCTCCAACAATAGGACCAAATGATTTTCCAACTTTGACTGCCAAGAGATATAGTTATGTGCCAAATGTGTAAGACTTAGGTGACTTAGGTGATCTAGCAGTTATAGTAGCAGCAGAAGTTCTGTATGTGCATGTTATGTTAGTCGTACATAAAATGCCTCAATTCTGTTTTAAGCATTTTAAATGAAAATATCAATACCCAAGATATTGCGCAGCTGTTTTTACATTTCAGTCTTTTTGAAAGGATATGTGTTAAGACTTACTTTTGAGTCCTTTCACATAGTAAATGACCATGTAGAAAAGTGTGTAGTGTCTTTGAAAATACTTTATCAAAATGTTTTGAAATGTTTAAGGATTAAAGATTTTGAATATTTCTTCTGGTGAAGAGATTGAAAGGGTAAGCATATTTGGACCAAATTACATAAATTTTAGCCAGGTTAACAGTGTTTAAACTTCAGGTTCAGATAAGTAGGTTTTAACTGCGAGCTCTCTTCATGTTTCTCATCTTTGATATATTTAAAAGAAAAAAAGCATACATTGACTTGTAGGATTATTGTGCCTCTGGTATTCTGTTGATAAGAGTAGATTGTTTAGTAGAAAAATCTGTAATGAGTGAAAACTAAAATAATGAATTTATGATATCTTTAATTACCACATTGGAGATGGGTTTGTCAAACTCACTGAGATTTGTATTGCTCATTTCATCTGTACATATATCCACTGGTGAAGTAGTGTTGAACTGGTGGCATATTGTAAATTTCAGGGAATAAACATTATGGAACTAACATTTCAGTTTTTTATTGAAAGGATGATAATTTGTGAGATACTGTGCAGCTAAATATGAGTATGTTGGTTAGATGATACAATTTATACATAAATGGTATAATCCTCTCTACAATGAAATATTTTATTTTTTTCCATGAATGACCTTTCAATTCACTAAACTAATTTTTCCAATGTTATATGGTTTGATAAAGGAAATTACAAAATATTCAGGGCCATATTAAAAAGAGTAGAAGATTAGGTACGTAGGTTTTTGTACACCTTCAACTTGTCAAGAACATAATCCTGTTACGTTTCTTACAGAACTGTGACTTAAAGCTTAAGTATAGTGACAGGTGATTTGGCTGAGAAATGAAGTTCCTACCTCACTGAAAAGGTAAGATTAAAGCAAATTGATATTTTGCCTGTTCATACAGAGCTCGAGTTCATATAGAGTTCAACAATCTCACTCAGGCGTGAAAAGGTGTGAGGGTATAAAAAAAAATGTAGGCAAGTCTGACTGGAAGAAAAGTTTTGAGGTCTGCTTATTGAAAGTTTCAGGATGCTGACTGTTCCAAAAGATATGTAAGAAATACAAAGCTGTACTTCCTAAACCAGATTTTTAAAAGTAGTAGAAACTCATCTAAGTTTCTTAAAGTAACAAGTAGTTATATCTTGTATGTTATTGGTCCAAAATTAAACCAGTTATTATGTACACACATGTATTAATAGACAGCCTTTTCCAAGTGGGTTGAGGTGACAAGTGGAGTGCCTTAGGGTTTGGTTTTTGGAGCATAACTCTTCTTGATTTATGTTAATGATTTACTTGAATATGTCTGCGGAAAATGCATATCATGAGGGAAGTGAAATGTGAAGAGGAGTACATCAGCTTGTAAGGGGATTTAAACAGACTCCAAAGTTGGTCAGAAACATGGTTGATGAAATTCAACCCAAGCAAATGTAAGTAATAAGGATGGGACAAAGCAAAAGATGGCTTCACTATTACTGTCTTGCAGGAAGTCATCTAAAGATCGTGTGTGTGACAGGACTATGTTGTATATATCGTCCCTAACATGTCAGAGTGCATATTAAGAGAATAGCTAAGGAAAGAAACTCTGCTGGCAAATATCAGAATAGCTTTGAGAAGGTCCAGAGCAGGGTAACAAAAATTGTACCGAAAATTAAGAGTTAAGCTGCAGGGATAGGCTGAAGGCATTGAATTGACCAACCTTGGAAAAGAGAATATTACGGGGCAACCTGTCCCAACCTTTTTAAAGTAATTGTCGAAGTGGGCAGTATTTCGGAGGCGTAGGGGTAGATGAACCAGAGGATGACATGAAATTAACTTGGTTAATGCAGACAGTATGTATAAATTCAAGAGGTTGCATGAGAGTAGTGTTCAAGTGATGGTGCCCCACAAGTGGAAATCCCTTCTTTATAGGACAAGTAATTACCAAAAAAAAAAAAAAATGCAACAGGAAATTAGAATTGATGGCAAAGGCTTTTTGATATGTCCCTTGTAACGTCAATTAAGTCTTGCCTACCTATACAAATGAAACCAAGCTAATATCGTTAAATGCCTCGTCCGGAATTATTGTGGCCGTATAAGCTGTTTGGCAACTAGGCATTAATTTGATTATAATCTCAATTCTTTTGAGTCACGCCGTCACTTGTTTAACTTTCTACTGTATTGTTTTAGCAGAATACGATATATATTATCGTCAGTATACTTTTAATGCTAAAACTAATTCTTAAAAACTCGTATAATGGTAGTTTAAACGTTACCTTGGCAGGATTTGGCAACTCGTACGTTAGGTGGTACAGTGTTGCCAGGAGGGGCTTTGGGTTAGTCGCCTTCAGACTCTTGGCAGCATTATTTGCAATGCAGTCCTCAGGCAGTAGCTGGTTTGAGTATATACTCATACATTACCGGTGAGTTCAGCGTACGCTACATACATTTTTGTGTACGATGCATTGTTGAAAACATTTAGCATAGGTATTAAGATAAGAAATAGTTCGCCCTTAGTGATGTTAGAAATTGTTGATATAAAGCGATCTGCAGTCTTCACATAACTTGAAAATTTGAGAAATAACGTGTTAGATTTTATTGCTCGTGTTTTTATGCTGTTTGAGAAATTTACGATGAAGTACAAGTCCAACATACGTAAATTGTGAACTATATTGATGCGGGTACCATGATTAAGGTATGTTGTCGGTCCCTCAGCAACTAATATTTTTACCCTTGTGAAGCATCCTTCTCCCAGTTCGAAGAGTACTTCATATAGACAATAAGTCCATGCCTTTCATGTGACCTCTGGATGTGATCATATCTCGACCAGGTATTGTCTCGCAAGAGCTGTCTCCCGCTACTGTAGGTAGTCGGAAGGTCTACTGGTATGTTTGGCCTCTCTAAGTTAGCTGAGCGTAAAGAAATGAGTTATGAAAAAATATCTCGTACCGGTTCACTTGATGAATTTGTAAAGTTTTGACAAACTAGCACCAATTATATGTATTTATTTTTTTTTTTTACAATTGTAGAAATATTTCGTCTTGCTGAAGTCGGGTTCCCAATTTAACTTCGAAAGTCGTGTTTAATTTGGAACGTCTAAACCATTTTACACGTGAAAGCTAACGGTATATATATATATATATATATATATATATATATATATATATATATATATATATATATATGTGTGTGTGTGTGTGTGTGTTACAGGAAGTAATAGTAAGGATGAATTTTGGAATATGGTTTCATGAGTCTTACTATATAATCCATTATTGTATGGTTTTATATATATTTGATAAAGGAATTCTATACTTTATAACATCTCTAATTATGTAACATGTGATTCCTCTTCTTTTTTTTATTTGTATATGCTAATTTGTGATGACCTTACGGTATTGATAGGTTGTAGATATTAACTTGTACGTCTTTTCTTTTTTCCCTTTGTAAACCAGCTCTGAAAAATATCGGTTCTCTGTAACATAACATGAATCAAATTGATAAGTAGTTGAACGTGTTAAGAAACTGACGGTTGCAGGTATGATTGGCATAAGTATGTTTTTATGTCAAGTTATGAATGAGTTATAACAACTGTATAGCCTTGAGATTTTAGTCCATCATTTTATCGTTTGACCCGGTCTGAGAGTGACATCTCTAGGCATCTTATCTTGGCTTGATCTTACCAGTTACATCATACCTAAACTTTGTCCCCTTATCTGTGTTCACATGATTTACGTAAGTGGATTTTAAAAGTATTGTCAGAGGTTTATTAAACGGATAATCTTGAAGTTGGCTTTTGAGAAACGTCAATTTCACTTGTCATTACAGGTATTATCGAAAATGAAACCATTTTTTTTTTAAAGTTCCAGCATGGCATAGTTGTTGCATTTAAGCGGAATGTATTTTAGCTTTTTTCTCCTCAGCTGTTTGTATGTGTAGCATATAGAAAAATACGAGAGGTTCTATAACATTGAGAACGGAGCAGGCAGGGTTGATTCAAAGACCGCTCTAGACAACAGCCATCGCTTGATAAATGCTTTATTTGATCGCCTAATGGGACTTTCCCGATAACACCAGTGCCATTAACTGGTACCATGTTCCTAAGTCTCGTTACTCTCTTCTTGACTAATTATAGTTCATTTTTTTTCCTGGCGTACTGAAAATAAAACGCTTTTGTATGTTTAAGCGGGACACGATTGCTAGCCGAGTCTGCCTGAGTGAGGGATGGTAAAGGCTTTGTAATCAGAATTGGTCAATATCTTGACCTGATTTATCGGACGGGACTTGTTCCCTGTACAGTAGCTAAATACAAGAAGAACGCACTAACAGTTGAAATGATGCCACTGGTTCCCTTGGTTGTAATTCAGGCGAGATGATACAGCTGCAAAGCCTATGAAATTTCAAGATATGTGCTCTCTTTAGGGAATTTTTTTAATGCTAATAAACATGAAAGAGGTCATATGAATTAAACAATATGATATAGAGGAAGCGCAGTTACCGCATTGATAGAATTAAAGTGTGTAAAAATGCCGGACGACCATTTATCTATTCCATGCTATTAAGTTGAACTGGCGGGAGCCCTAAAATTTTCGGCTCGCCAACTTTTTTTTTTTTTTTAAAGAGGACCCAAATTGGTGTGTTGATTTTTATCAAAGACCAAACAGTGGACTGTTACTGTTTGAATTGATTTTGCATTATTAGAGATGACATGTCTAGGTTCACTGATAGCAGGGATGACATGCCATCAGACACTTGTGGTTGAGGAAAAACGGGTTTTTAGGAACATGGTAGTTGTTGAAAGATGAAGCATGTCTATCATGTCATTCAGTAATATCCCTTAATGAATATTTACCGCAGAATTAATAAGTTATGTATCATTAATATCTCAGGTGGGTGCTGGTGATATTCTTTCTTCTACCAGCTTCCTTGATCTATGATATTTATTACTACACGCGATCTTGGATCATTTTCAAACTCAGCTCAGCTCCTCATCACCATGGCAGGAGAGTTCAGGAAGTACAAAGACAGGTTAGTAGATTATCTAGTTTATGAGGAGCGTTGGCATTGTTCATTATTAGCTCTCCTGATGAAATTATTAAGTTATTAGAAATATTGGAGTCTTTACCTTACCCTGCCTTCCTGCTCCGGAGTCCCTTCCTTCATTTCAGGTCATCATGAATGTTAATGCTTGCAATTTGTGTATGCTCATAGGTCTGTGAATGGAACAAGAGTAGCCAAGATGTCCCCATGTGCACTGCTCGACCAGGCTGGCAGACAATAAGTTTCAGGGAAGGGGCATACAAGAAGACTTTCTTCAAAGTAGCAATTAATATGGTTGATATCTTGGAAATTGATACAATCAAAAAGGTACT
The DNA here is from genome assembly GCF_036320965.1 of Panulirus ornatus. Taxonomy (NCBI): domain Eukaryota; kingdom Metazoa; phylum Arthropoda; class Malacostraca; order Decapoda; family Palinuridae; genus Panulirus; species Panulirus ornatus. Next base: position 12,619,958 of record NC_092259.1, read on the forward strand.
TCCCACTTGTGCCATCTTCATAACTAGAATTTCATACTGCATAAAATGGCTTGGATATTCATTATGTGCACACTGTTTTAATATAGACTTCCATTATAATTTATCATGTTAAACATTTAATCAGCATTTTTCATAGCTTGTGTAATTAGAACATAAAATACAATTTGGGCAATAATGGCTTTACCACATGAAAACAGGACTTTCTTTTCCATTTAGATTTCCTTGAGTTCCTTTACTGCATTTAATGAAATGTCATAGTTCTGAGATGACTTTAAGTTTTTTTTCAGTAATGTTTCCGTTTTTTTTGTTGGAATTCCAGACGGTGCGCTGTGAACCTCTAGTGACCATGGGTCAGTTAACTCATACCCTTATTGAGTTGGGCTGGACCATTCCTGTGGTACCAGAAATGGATGACCTTACTGTGGGTAAGTAGATATGTGCTGTGACATCCACATGATGAATTGACTGTGTTAGATTTCAAGGTTCTCTGCAGTAGTGTTCAAAAATCATTGTCCATATATTATAATTCATTTGCTAAATAACTACATCTAAGATTGCAGAATTCCACTCCTCATGTGTGCACACTGTATGCATCCATTTATACCTCATAAAAGGAAATTGATATTTCTTTCCATTTTACTTTGAAACTACAGCACCTCTTTCATCTCAGTTCTGTGTTCAGCCTATTCTTTGCTGACTTAGTATTTCAGTGCATGACCTTACAATGACAAAAACCTTTTCCTTTCTTTTGTTGATTTTGACAGTTTTACAGGAGTTCAAGTGGGTGAGTTACCTTCTCAATAAAATATCAATATATATAACCCATACCAGTATGGTCTTTTTTACGTAGTATAATTTATAAGATTCAAATCATGGTTTTGTAGCTAAAGATGCATTTCAAAGATTCTGGGATTCTGGATTCTGAGATAGTATGAAGTATAGATTGAATATTGATGAAAAGAGTATATATTAGTTATGTAAAGGGAAGAGGAAGATGGAAGAAATGGGGACAGAGTGAGAGAGCATGTGGGAAGGCTTGTTAACTTGTAGGAGGTGAATGTAGTATAATATTGCAAGGATGCATGGAGATTTTACATTAGCCACCTTACTAGATAGAAGACAATAGCATCCTAGATATGCAGACAGAGGAAGATGATTGTGGCTCAAGAAGAGTGTTCATTAACATATATTGTGGGATATCAGTAACCAGCAAATTAAGATAAAGTGGGTGAATGGAAATGGCTTAAGAAGCATAAGCTCAAGTTTTAGAGTGTCAGCACATGATTTGAAGCTACATATTGAAAGTAAAATACATCAATGAGAGATTAGCCAGCTCCTTTCCCACAGTAGTCCATTTATAGATAGAGCCAAATGATTTACTGATGTACCTAACATGACCTGTATACGATCCTTTGATATGTTTTGATATGCATTTTTACCACAGTATTGTTTGCTTTACAAGAACAACAAATGGTTAACTTCTTTCAGGTGGGTTGGTAATGGGCACTGGTATTGAGACAACTTCACACAAAGTTGGATTGTTTCAGCACATATGTGTGGCATATGAACTGGTTGTAGCAGATGGTTCTGTTGTAACTTGTTCTCAGGTGAGATTATGCTTACATCCCACAAAGAATGCACTAGATGTAGCTTTTCAGTTTAAAGCTTAAAAGAATTTTATTGGTTGCACCCATTTTTCAAAATTATATTTTTAGACAGTTTTGAGGTCTTGCACTATTAAACAAAATAATAATAGTGTGATATGTTTACAAAAATCATCAAAGTATTTTAAAGGTACAAGAACTAAACAAGTTATTTAATCATTAGGTAGGGAGTTGCATGCAAATACCATCTAATATTATCATAAGTGTTTCGTATAATAAGATCCACCAAGTAGGAGAGGATCATGACAATAGTTAAGATAAAACTATGCAGTCTAGTATCATATGTTTATATAACTATGTATTTTATCACCAGAATGGATTCCCTTGAATTTATTATTGTTTGTGTACAGATTTTTCCTTTATAACTTAATATGTTTATTCTTGGGGATGAGTAAGTGTAACTGATGGAAGGAGTTTTAAGGTGTTTAGGCCTGAACATTCAGGAGCTTTAGAAGCATTTATGGGATGGAACAGTTTGGATTGATAGGGTATATGGATAGCACCTTGCTCTCATTCGCCTTAATCAGCATATGAAGGGGTCAAAGTAAACCATATAGTAATTTGTGGGGCTTGGCTATGGAAGGTAGGCTTTGGTTTTGATATATTATAATATCACATCTTGGGTGGATGTACACAGAGGAAGTATTGATATTTGTCTGTTCCTGATCCGTATAATAAAGATAGGAGAGGCAGTTACATATAGAGAAAAGAGAAAGTTATAAATTTTGAATAGTTTTACACTTATGGCAGCATGTAATAACTACACAGATAACTAATTTCCCAATTTAATATCATTGAAATTGATAATAAGAAATGTATTTGATAATTAGTTCTCCAGGAAATGAACGTTAGTGATAATTATATTTACATTGTAGATTTGGGCTTTGGTTTTCACTACTGGTTGTGAAAAAATTGCAATTATATCCTTTCTGTATCTCGACTGTTGTAGTATGATCATCAGTAACATACAAAATATTCTGCTTTTAACTTTTTAGAACAAGTCCGTAAAGGGAATTTAATCGAGTACTGAAAGACAAATGGAAGGTATGATAATTATATCCCCCATTTTATGATGAAGGGGTAATGAAGAGGAGATGATTAGAGTACATAAAGTGAGTTAGAATTATCAGTTTTATTGCCAAAAAATATTAGAAATATGCATTACCTTATTACTTAATAGGTGGAATTAATTAAAAGTGAAAGAAAGATATTAGAGAACAGTAATGTAATAATGCCTGTGAGTGTAAGAAAACAGATAATGCATGGAAATTTGGACTAACCAAAAGACAGTGCATATCACTGAAGTATATATTCTTTGAGAGATAAATCTGGAATGAATTAATGAAGATCATAAAAGGTACAAATGAGAAAATAATGTAATTAATTAGGTTAACCATAATGAAATTTCCAGGTGATTTGAGTGTTTGGCAATCACATAATAAAGTTTTATCACCATTGTCGTAAACTGTGGATAGGGTATTATATCTTCTTGTCTCTTAAGTATCATGGCATAAGGCTAAAGACTGCTAGTTTGTTTATGATGGGATAACATCCTTCCACCACTAATACTACAGCTGATGATCTGTGATATATGCACTACTAATTGGAAAGGATAGAGGTATCCAAATTATGATGGTTGGTTGTTTCGGCTTTATGCCTGTCAACCACCAAGGCCGTTATGGCTGTCAGCACAAAGCTACATCAACTAGCCAAAAAGTTTTAACTTTCAGGTGTTAAGGAATATTCTAAAATCACATACACTCTCATTGTGTATGTGGCCTTGAGTATGATGGGTTATTAGAATAAATATATTAATTATGAAAATTTGAATATAGAAAATGAGTAAATTAATTCATCAAAATGGAATCCAGGACTTTGGTTACCACTGTCATATATAAAAAGCTTTCTGTGGTATTATTGTGATAGAATGACTATTCAGTAAGAGAAATTTATCTGGTTTAGTAAATGAAAAATTCTTTTCAGACTGAAAACTCAGAGTTGTTCTACTCGGTTCCATGGTCATATGGTACTCTTGGATTCCTGACTGCAGTGGAAATTAAAATTATCCCTGCTGAAAGGTAAGATGCCTTTGGTTTATAGAATTACTGTTTTATGATTGTAAAAGAGTTGCTTCCAATGTGGATGGATCATCATCTAAATCATATAATTATCTTAATTCCAGTCTCATTCACATTAGAAGGATCAAGTGCATCCAACATGACATTTTCGTCTTAGATTCATTGTGCTAATGAGGCATGGATTTCTCTGATATTACTGTGCAAATACTTCTTACATTTTTACACTGCATATTAAAATGATTCATAAGTCCAAAGTCCCCATTATACCCAATCAGTAAGCATTCCTTAGGCATTTTTATGAAACACCATAATTAATTAACACACCACATTAATCCATCTCTTCCTTAGTCTCTAGATTGTTCTTGTACCTTCAGCTACTCTGCTATATATTTCCTTGACCAGCCTGTCATCTACCAAACTTTCAGCATACATTTAACATTGTACCTGGTAAATGCAGTATATCTTTCATGGCAGGTTTGTGCGAGTTGAATACCAGCCATGTCACTCCCTAGACACTCTTGTCAAAACTTTTACAGAAGAAACCAAAAAGACTGAAGGAAACCAGTTTGTGGAGGGGCTCATGTATACTCTTCAGTCTGGAGTGGTTATGACTGGCACCATGTGTACATCAGCTGAGCCAGGCAAGGTAAACTTTAACAAGAGGTGATCCTATTTTAAGACTTACATGTTCTTATTGTCAGTCTTGGTTTACTGACATGGTTTTATATATCAGAAAATATTTTCTTTAATTATAGATAGACTTACAAAACATGATTAAAACATTCAGATGATTAGGGAAAAATTGTGTAAAGGTGGTTTTATTTAGTATAGGTGGCCTTTCTATGTCTGTTTCCTGGCACTACCTCAACTGATGTAGGGGGGCAGCAATCAAGTGTGGGGAGGAGAAGAGACTGTACATTATCTTTTTCCTTTACTGTCATGTATTTGTGTCGTGTGGGGTGGAGTGGCATTAGGAACGGATGAAGCCAAACAAGTATGAATATATTTATATGCATGTATATATATATATGTATGTTATCTCTGGGGATAGGGGAGAAAGAATACTTCCCTGCGTGTCATAGAAGGCGACTAAAAGGGAAGGGAGCAGGGGGCTGGAAATCCTCCCCTCTCTTTTTTATTTTTTTTTTTTTTTTTAATCCAAAAGAAGGAACAGAGAAGGGGGCCAGGTGAGGATGTTCCCTCAAAGGTCCAGTCTTCTGTTCTTAACGCTACACCGCTAACGCGGGAAATGGCGAATAGTATGAAAGAAAAAGAAATATATGTATGTGTATGTGTGTATATGTTTAAATATGTGTAAGAGTGGATATGTCTTTCTTCTGTTTTCTGGTGCTACCTCACTAACATGGGAAACAGCAGTCAAGTATGAAAAAGAAAGTGACTGAAATGTAACAAGTTACACATTCTCATTTTACTCTGCCAGAAGAAAAGATACCGTTGCCAAAGCTAAAATGAACAAGAAAATCGGATTTACATTAAAACAAAGTTGATATGGTTAATCGTTAAAAAGTGAAGGTACATAATGGATGGCAGATGTCTTATAACACTATTCTGCAAATGGGATGTAAAAACAACTGTGCATGGCAAAATGTTGCATCCTTATGTGGAGTGTAGCAGGAATAATATATGGCCATAGCCAGAGTCAGTTATGCCATACAAAACCTTAGTTGCAGATCTTTATGCCACTTGCTTAGTGTTTGTTGATTTAAGGTCAGTGGTGAATGTTCTAGTGCAAAAGTATTTCCTTTAGCTGACTGTTCAGCTAACAAAATATGCAGTTCTTTGAAACTAATGAGCTTCTTTAACCCTAGGTGAATGAAATTGGGCGGTGGTTCAAGCCATGGTTTTTCAAACATGTGGAGACTTATTTAACTGGTGATGTAAGAGGTGTTGAATACATCCCTCTTCGAGATTACTACCACCGTCACACACGATCTATTTTCTGGGAGATACAGGTAGGTAAACCTTGAATATTATGTTTTATAAGGGCATTTATCATTACAATTTTCTAAAACTGTATCTAGATCATTTTAAATGAAGATGACAAAAAAATTACTGCAGATGATAATGACTTAACAAATGTGTTTGCTTAAATACATTTGTATGTGAACTTGAAAACGGTAGCACAAAAAAATTTTAATATTCCACTTATGAAAATATCTATATTCCTGTGTCACTGAATAACACTAAGCTTTTTTATTAGGATATCATTCCTTTTGGCAACAACATGGTGTTCCGTTATCTTTTGGGATGGCTCGTACCCCCAAAAGTATCTCTACTCAAGTTGACTCAAGGACAAGTTGTCAAGGAGCTGTATGAGAAAAACCACTTCATACAAGATATGCTTGTCCCACTCAGCGATATGAAGAAATCTCTTAATGTCTTTGAAAAAGAGGTCAAGGTATGTTGAAGAGCTTAGAGTGTATAATGAGGTGACAGAAGAAATGTACAAACACGCACACTTTATCTTAACTTTTAAGTTTCCAAACCATATTAATGATGTATTGAAAAATTTTTTGGAAGATGCGGAGAATAACCAAAGGCCATAACAAGAAACTAAGCAAAAATGTATGAGAACAGATACAAAGAAGTACTTTTATACCATCAGTTTAGTGGTGCTATGGAATAATTAATAAAATTGTAAATGCTGACAGTATACTAAAGTTCAGAAAGTTGTATGACAGAAAAAAATTATTCAAGAGATATGGCCCCAGAAGCTCAAGCCGTTCCTGTACAGTAGAAATGTGTAATTGACATTCAGTTAGATAAGTACATACACACATATGTATAGACACAAAGACTAGGTGCTTCAACTACAGGGATAATAAAGTTAAAACAAATACATATGAATGCAAATACAATCTTGTAAGAAACTGGTAAGTCTTTAAAGGTCTGATACGATTCATTTCTGAATTATTAGTGTGTTTTGACATATACAAATAAAAATCTAGATTCATTCCATCTCATGACAGCTTCAGTTTGGTATGCGGAAATGTTTTAATGGGCGCTCTGTATGGAGATCAGTCTAATATTCAAAGGATAGACTTGATAAATATTTCACTTCTTGTCTGTGACTAACGTACTTGTGCCTCCTTAGTTGCATCAAGTCCTTGGTTTCTGCTCTTACCACATTCATGTGTGAGTTTTTGAAATCTTACAGTTATCACAAACACCTCAAAAGGACCCAGTGGTCTGTTGCAGTTTGAATTCCTTTATATTTACCTAAAATGATTGGATGAATATTAGATGATCAAAGAAATGTATTAATGATTTTTAACAAATAATCCACCTTAGCCATCATAACTTTATTTTTAAACCAATTTCTGAATCTGATGTGAAATCCTGAATTATTCATCCAAATCATGTATTTGTGAATTTCAGATATATCCTGTATGGCTATGCCCATTCAGATTACCTGCAAACCCTGGTATGCTTCATCCACTGAATGAGAAAGAGGCACTGTTTGTTGATATTGGGACGTATGGTGTGCCAAAAGTTGATAATTTTGAACCAGTTGAAACAACACGCAGAATTGAGGAATATGTCAGAAAGGTTAAGGGGTAAGTATGTTCATTATTTTGAGTGATTGGAATGACACTGATATAATGTATTAACATTGCAATTAAATTGATGGGATAAATGTATCTGGAACCTCAGTATTCGTATGAATGGTGATAGTTCTCATTGACAAATATGAAATCAGGTGGCAGGTACTGATCAAAATTATCTGTAGGGGTGTGCAACAATGAGAAATTGTGCCATGTAAAAAAGGCAAGGCAGTTGTTTCTGAGCTAAGGGTTACGTAGAGAAATAGATATTCCTATGTCTGTTTCACCTAATTCAATACATGGTCCACGATCACAAAGATGAAATAAAATCATACAGCTTCTAGAAAAAAGAAACTATTTTCAAAGGCGATACATGGCTCAGGATTATTTTGGATACAAACTCGTGACACTCTTAGGGTGAAATAATCATACATCTGGTTGCTAAGACTTGTGTTTCAATGGTGTGAGCACCAGCCACCCACCTCAGCGTGCTTCCGGTTATCTTGAGGAAACAACTTTTTTTTTTATTTATTTACTCTTCCAGCCTGCTACTTAATTTTGGCAATTTTGCATCTGGGTGGTGTATATAGGAAGTCTTAATAAAAGATCTTTCTGTTTATTTGGTCTTCAAAAGAAAAACAATACCCAGCAGGCAATTGAGGATGGACGTAATCAGTATCTGCTATTGATTTTATGGGTATATGAAATAGATTGGATGGTTGACCTACAGCCAACCTGGCTGTTTATCCTTTTGAAATAGGTTGGTCAAGAAGGTACTTAGCATCAGATAAGAAAGGTTAACTTCAGACTCACATGCACTGGTCCTGTGTGTAGTGTCAGTGGACTTATTCAGAGTTGCAGGCTCGAGGAAAAAATTGTCAGAAATGAGCAGTGCAACAAAAGTACAGGCTTACAAATGCCTCCCCCTTTACCTTAAGTTGATTCTGAAAAAGTGACATTTGTAGCTTAAACTTTTGAAACCTTTATAATCATGCACACCTTTATTACCCCCCATGGATGCTTGCCATCTCTCACATGAGCGAAGTAGCATCAAGAACAGATGACATAGCATTAGAGGGAAAATTCCTCATTTTGCCGCCTTGCTCCGTTCCTTCTTTAGGAAAGTATTACAGGAAGTGAGGATTTCTAGCCACCCACTCCTGCCCCTCTTAATCACGTTTTGACATGCAGGGAATACATGGGCATTATTCTTTGTTCCGTATCCTCAGGTAGAATTACTTATTGTGGGATATAATTTGTGGTTAGCATCCATACTTTCTTATCCCTAGGGTTGGGGAGAAAGAATACTGCCCTCATTCCTCCTACATCATAAAAGGTGACTAAGAGGGGCTGGAGTTGGAGGTCTTGGGATTCTCCCCTCCACTACCAGTTTTCCAAAAAAAGGAATTAATGAAGGAGCCAAGCAAGGACTCTTTTCCCCCTGAGGCTCAGTCATGGGACAAGAATGTTGGATGTCAAAAATTCTGGATAATGCTGAGACTACAGTCTCTTACTTTTAAATACATTTTGTAAAGTAGTTCAGAGATTGCTTTCAATCTTATCAACAACTTGTAATGCATGTTAAGTAATTTGTATGGGATAAGGTGGTATGACTGGAATATTTGGGAACCTGGACTGTCCTGTACAAGTAAAGTCAAGCTATTAAAACACAAAATATTAGAGTCTGATATGAATCCATTTAATGCTGATCATATTATTTCATGCTAAATACTTAAGAACTTTTTATAGGTACTCATAATGTGTACTTTCTTTCAACAGCTTTCAAATGATGTATGCGGACTCATACATGACTCGAGAAGAGTACCGAGAAATGTTTGACCATTCACTGTATGATGAAATGAGGGCAAAATTTGGCTGTGAGAAGGCTTTCCCAGAGGTTTATGACAAAGTTAATAGAAAGGCTCGCATTTGAAATAAAAATTGTCAGATTTACTACTGTTTTTTAGTGGTTTTAAGTTTTTAATAATTATCACTTAATTGTCCTTAAAAATTTGACTCCAAAGTATTTATTTTTTATCAAAATATCAGCACAGATATCCCTTGGGATAAGGGAGAAAGAATGCTGTCCACATATTTCCTGCATGTCGTAAAAGGCAACTAAAAGGGGTAGGAGCAGGGGACTAAATCCTCCCCTCCTGTTTTACTTTTCCAGAAGAAGGAACAGAGAAGGGGATCAAGTGAGGATTTTTTCCATTTAAGGCTCAGTCATCTGTTCTTGACTGCTGGAAATGGCAAGTCTAGGGGATTCCCTTAAATTTTCAGGGCTGGCCCATTTAGGGACTAATATATGTTTGGGTTTAGGTGTAAATACGAACATACACACCCTCTCAGGGTAATGATTAGGCTCTTTTAAATTTTCAGTTTTATTGCTATGTGAAGTGATAAATGTTTTCAACGTAGGTCAAAGATTTTTGTGTCTCATACACATATGGGGGGTCGTATGGATCACCAGGTACAAAAACTTGGATCACTCACCATCCACTATATGTCCTGTGCTTGACATGTTAAAATAGCCAAGGACAACTTGCTTAAACTAAAGTCATTACAACAAAAAAGAAATAGGGTAAGTAGGTCTACATTAATCCCATGATTTTTTTCATAAATGAATGTTGTTTCCCCACGTTAGCAAGGTAGTGCCAGGAAACAGAAGAAAGACATATCCACTCACATACATCTATATATATATTCATATATGCACATTCTTTGGACACAGCATTTTCCCATTGATTTCTGTTTTGTTCATTAACTGACATTGTACATAGTCATACTTGCTTACCTTCATCCAGTCCTAGCACCACCCAACCCCACTGGAAAGCATCGCCACCCTCTGTGTCAGAGAGGCAGTCCCAGAAAACAAAGAAAGCTATATATCTTTTATGTTTATTATAATTGATCACCATTTCTCGTGTTAGTGAGGTAACCCCAGGAAACAGATGAAGAAAGACCCATCCACTCATATACACACATATATATATACATACATTATTATTTTATTACATAATTACTTTATTTATTATACTTTGTCGCTGTCTCCTGCATTAGTGAGGTAGCACAAGGAAACAGACGAAAGAAAGATACATATATATATATATATATATATATATATATATATATATATATATATATCTTTTCTTTCTTTCATACTATTCGCCATTTCCCGCGATAGCGAGGTAGCGTTAAGAACAGAGGACTGGGCCTTTGAGGGAATATTCTCACCTGACCCACTTCTCTGTTACTTCTTTTGGGAAAAAAAAAAAAGAAAAATGAGAGGGGAGGATTTCCAGCCCCCCGCTCCCTTCCCTTTTAGTCGCCTTCTACGACACGCAGGGAATACGTGGGAAGTATTCTTTCTCCCCTATCCCCAGGGATAACATATATATATATGTATATATATATTTTTTTCTTTTTTTTTTATACTTTGTCGCTGTCTCCCGCGTCTGCGAGGTAGCGCAAGGAAACAGACGAAAGAAATGGCCCAACCCCCCCACACACATGCACATACATACGTCCACACACGCAAATATACATACCTACACAGCTTTCCATGGCTTACCCCAGACGCTTCACATGCCTTGATTCAATCCACTGACAGCACGTCAACCCCGGTATACCACATCGCTCCAATTCACTCTATTCCTTGCCCTCCTTTCACCCTCCTGCATGTTCAGGCCCCGATCACACAAAATCTTTTTCACTCCATCTTTCCACCTCCAATTTGGTCTCCCTCTTCTCCTTGTTCCCTCCACCTCCGACACATATATCCTCTTGGTCAATCTTGGTCAATCTTTCCTCACTCATCCTCTCCATGTGCCCAAACCACTTCAAAACACCCTCTTCTGCTCTCTCGACCACGCTCTTTTTATTTCCACACATCTCTCTTACCCTTACGTTACTCACTCGATCAAACCACCTCACACCACACATTGTCCTCAAACATCTCATTTCCAGCACATCCATCCTCCTGCGCACAATATATATATATATATATATATATATATTCATACTAGCTTGCCTTCATCTATACTCGATGCCTCCCCACCCTACAGGAAACAGTATTACCAACCCCTGCATCAGCAAGGTAGCTCCAGGAAACAGACGAAGAAATGCCCCATCCACATCTTTTCACAAGATATTCATTATCTAGTTTTAGTATGTCAAACTAAATTGCCTGTCATGCATAACACCAATTAAAGTAAATATTATCAATCATCTTCGGGAGCAAGAGCTTCAGGTAATGTAGATCCACAGGGACCCTCAAAGTGAAACCTGGGAAAAAATTAAAAATATGTAGTAAAGGTTCAACTTATAAACAATTATTTATATATATATATATATATATATATATATATATATATATATATATATATATATATATATATATATATATCACAACATATACATATATATACACACAGACATATACATATATACACATGTACATAATTCATACTGTCTGCCCTTATTCATTCCCGTCACCACCCCACCACACATGAAATGACAACCCCCTCCCCCCGCATGTGCGCGAGGTAGCACTAGGAAAAGACAACAAAGGCCACATTCGTTCACACTCAGTCTCTAGCTGTCATGTATAATGCACCGAAACCACAGCTCCCTCTCCTCATCCAGGCCCCACAAAACTTTCCATATATATGTATATATTACTTATTTACTTAATCGCTGTTTCCCTTGTCAGTGAGGTAGCGCCAGGAATAGACGAAGAATGGCTCATCTACTCATATACACATACATATACATAAATTCCCATACACACACATATACACATGTGCATACTCATGCTTGCCTTCATCCATTCCTATCACTACCCCACCCCACAGGAAACCATCGCTACCCCCAGCTTCAGCAAGGTAGCGCCAGGGTAACAAACAAAAAAAAGGCCACATTCGTTCACATTCAGTCTTCAGCTGTCTTGTGTAATGCACCGAAACCACAGTTCCCTATCCACATCCAGGCCCCACAGACCTTTCCATGGTTTACCCCAGACATTTCACATGCCCTGGTTCAGTCCATTGACAGCACATTGACTCTGGCATACCACATCGTCCCTAGAATACCACAAACACCAATTCAGCACCCTTCATGCCCACATTTCAACTACCAATATGAAGACACTGAACTCTTACTGCTCGTTTGCCCTTCATTTTCTCCAGATAGACAACAAATACATCACCACACTTTATGATCTATGGTCCTATCCAGTGGACATGGCCAGCTTCCTGAATGCCATAAAGATAGAAAGGACTCCTGAGACCAGAAGCATAAAAAAATCCTCAGCATCTAAGACAAACAGTTGTATATAATTCACTGTTCAGAAGCTATGTAAAAAAACTAAAGATTTATCAATTTCCCTTCAAAAAGCGAGCAGTAACTTACCCAAAGGTGCTGGTGGCTGGTGTTGTCTCCACGTTGAACTCTGCTACTGGGACTCCCCGAGCGGCAACTTGTGGGGCAAACATAGCAGCAGGATACACAATTGATGATGTTCCCACAACCAAGCAGAGATCACAGTTATGTAGCTCATCATCTGTGCACATTCCAGTAAAATTTACTGTATTTTCTTTTAGTTTAAATTATAGTTTGAAACATTAACATCACACAACTCTGGTCATTACATATTGTTTTGCTAAATTTTCTCAAAATACACCATGACCACTTGTGAATAACTGCTTTTACTTCTAGCTACCTATTAAATTTTGAGATCTTTTTTTCATATTATGTAGGATGAGAGGTTTCCCAAAAGGTAGTAGTTGGTAGGCAGCCAGTGACTAAGGTGGTATATTACCAGTACTACCTGCCTGGGCATCAGAATAGTTAGTGATATCTGCCTAGTGAGCCAGCACTATAGTGGTTGTCAAGTTGCACTCCTCTTACCCAGGTAGCTGTCTTTTCTGCTTCACTAACATGTGGACTACTGGCATTCTGTCCACAAGCATACAATCTCCTTGTCATATGTAACACTTGACAACACTTAACTCACGCAGCTCATTCTTCATAACTTGATTTTCCTGTGGTGAGCACTGTGTGCTAGCCTTGCCTTTTGGCAAAATGGTAAGAGCAGTAGATAGAAGTAATAGGTAGGAACCTTTCTGTATGGTGCAAATAAAGTCATTTGCATTTAAATACAGTGTCATAAAATAACACAAAGTCTGAGATATTGCACTGAGTGCATGACTATCACAGCATAATACGAAATTACTGTATTCAACAGGATGCGACCAAAAAAAGCAGTGCATAATCTCTTCCAACCATGGTTATATATTTGGGTAACTGGAAGATTTCAAGATTTAACCATGGGCATGTTAAAATTGCAGGCTACATATTGCACCTTTCTATGCTTCTAGCAAGTAGCAGCCTTTTAATAAGCAAGCAGAACACATGAAAATTTATTTATACAGACTCCATCATTTTCAAGTGCACACATGCACTCCATTCATAGGGATCTATTAGTAACTTGGAGGCTGCATTTTTCTGTGGACTAATAAGAGCTGCAGGTGACATGGTATTTACATATGCTAACTGAAACTATCGGCCTATTTATACATGGGTGGAAGATTTTAGAACATATATATGGACTTTGTCCTTTTCATGTAGAATATATTAAAAAAAATCATGCATATTCACCATGTCCTGTGTGTGTAAGGAAGAATGAAGAATAGATTAATGAGCCTTTGAGGGAAAAATCTTTACTTGGCTCCTTTTTCTGTTCCTTCTTTTGGAAAGTAAGGCAGGAGGGGAGGATTTCTAGCCCACCTTTCTTAACCACCATCATTTCGGTGCATTACACACGACAGCTGGAGAATGACTGTGAGCGGATGTGGCCTTTTTTGTCTGTTTTCCTAACGCTACCTCACTGAAGCAGGTGGTAGCAATGCTGTTTCCTATGGGATGGGGTAGCAATAGGAATAGATGAAGGCAGGCAAGTATGAACAGAGAAGGGGGCCAAGTGAGTATTTTCCCTCTAATTAGGCTCAATCCTCTGTTCTAGACTTTACCTCTAATGCAGAAAATGGCAAATATGCATGAAAAAAAAAATATATATATATATATATATATAAAGACAGTATATTACTAGTTAAAAGTGGTAAACATCAGGGCCTCAACCACTCCTGGTTTACATTGAAATCTACATAGAAGACCTCAGCTAGAGAATAAGGTTGGTTAAAGAAAACTTTCACAGCAAGGGGTGAAACAAGAAAATGGTTTTAGCTGGGAGACATATCTAAAAACATGTCAAGGTTAAGGGATTCAAGGTCCACAAGGCATGCAGCAGGTATGCGGTTCTTAATATAACTACAGATTTTTACTTTGAAGTAAGAGTGTGAGTGAAATTATAGATGAAGGTGTGAAGAAGATTAGAGAACATTATTAGACAGTAGTCCCCAGGAGCAGTAAGATCTAAGGAGAGAAACTACCCATATTGTGTATAACATATGAAAGGTTAAAAGAAAGGCCACAAATGGTAATGAAGTGAATAAAAAAAGGTCTTAAGGTTAGAACTGCTTCTGCACAAGTCCTTTTCACTGGATGTTCAAATATATACTAACTTAAAACATCTGACAATTCAGAGTGAGCTGTATATAAAAGTAGAGCAAGAAGGGCATAAAATATTGTATACAACAGAAACAATCAACTTACGTGCTTTATCCATCACATCAGAATCAAGACTTTCTCCAAACCATATTACATGAGGCCGTAAAAGTCCTGCGCAAGCTCTGCATCTTGGAAGTTCAGATTCTGGAATCCTAGCATCTTTAGCCTTGGGATCTGGGGCACTGTAACAAATAATGGCTTACAAGAAAAGTAGTTTGAGATAGGCTTCTTTCTGTAATAAATACGTAACCTTATAAAACTGAGAACTTTGCATTTGATAGCCAAGTGTTGTTGGAACACATAATGCAAACAACCAAACCATAAATGGTATATCAAATAATGCAAGGCAAATTATATAATTTTATACCCTTTCCCCTCAAGTGCTGGACATATAGGACTGTCAGTATTGGCCCGGATTTCTCCACAATGTGTGCACTCGGTTCGAAAGAGAGAGCCATGCAGTTCTATAATATTCTTTGATCCAGCCCTACGATGCAGTTCATCAATATTCTGTGTGACAATCACCAAACGGCGGTCCTCTGCTGCAAGATGTTCCTCTGCTTCAGCCAATACCAGGTGAGCCTATAACAAACAACCATACTGGTAATTAGAGAGAGACTGAGAGTCAAGCTACTTAGGAAAGTGGAAGTTTATGAGTAATTCGAATACTGTTTACTAAAAGTCACTGCAATATAGCAATAACTGGAAGGATTAAAATGACCACTTTACCTTTGGATGGGCTGCACTGATGCATGTTTCAGAGATGAAGGAAAATATTTTGCTTTTAGACAGAATTGTGACAGAGAAGCAAGCATTAGTACAAATACATGACACTCTAAAAATTGTAAGGAGAGATGCAGTCTGGCTCATATACCTTGCCTGCCTCCAAGGAGACAGTACTTTTTAAACTGCACAATATGAGATTACAGGAAAGGGCTCAGGATCAGTAAGGGATGTCAGTGTTATCCAAGGTGGAATCAGGAGAAAAGTGGTAGAGTGATATTACCAGCAAAGGAAACAGCTTTAATATCATCAGCATGGAAAAGAAGAAAGGTAAAGTGCCAGATACTATTAAGAGATATTTAATGGGAAAAAAGAAATGGAAGAGGAAATCTGGTTGAAGTGGTCTTTCACCTCACCAATAACATTTTTCCCAGTGATAATGGCAAAGATGAAAGCTGAATGATAGTTGCAAAAGAACTTTTTCTCATCCAACATGGTAGGTCCCTTGCCCAAAGGGTCTCGGTAAACAATGATTGAACCCCGAACTGGATGATAAGATAGTTATAGAGGAAGAGAAGATATAAACCTTCATTACTCCATCTGTCACCTCCACCATATGCTTGTCAGAGACAAAAGTAATACCCATGGAACGGCAGCATCATTTCCAAGAAAAATGGAAAAAGACGGTTTTCACAAGATTGCCTGGTCAGTGCTCCCAAAGTACTACAACTGGCAGAGAGAACAGCAGGAGAAGGTGTGGTTAGTAATGTACAGACATAATTAATTAAACTGATAAAGGGTGAAAAAAATATAGATAGAATGAGAGACAGGTGAAACATATATCCAGTGTCAGAAAATTGGTTGTGATAATCCGGTAATTGAGTGAAGGTGATGGTAATCTTGATTACAGTACTGTACACCATATAAAGTTTTACAATATGCAAGTTGTTTGCTTGCCTTAACCTGACATAGTTACTGTATTCCATTCTAAGAGTATCTTGTCACTGATAAATATTTCTTGTTCCCCATATCCACAAGGCTATTACCTTTCCATGTCTACTGCCTGTCTTAATTATCATACCTTATATCCTACTAAGGGCATAAAATACAATCCAAAATGATGACTTTCTTTTTGAGATAAAGGACTGGAAAAAGTACTATAAGTTTTAATTACAAGGCTAGAATCATGATGCGTGAACAGATCAGTGTTAAAAAAATCCAGGAAAAACAAAATTTGGAAGGGCATACAAATTCAAGAAAAAGAGGTGTTTGAGTGATACTTAAAACTAAAAGATCCAGGAAAGTATTTGACTGTAAATCTCTTCCTTGAGGTAAGTAACAGTTTTATGAGGATGTCTAATGAGAAGGAAAGGAGTGAGGATATGGTGAAAAGAGCAAATGAACTAGAAATAAGTAAATGATGAGCAAGATGATAACATCTGGAAAAAATGTATCATAGGTCGCAGCAATTTGTTAAAATTCTGGATTCTAACAATAATGGTATGATCAACTCACTGGATTGGGATCCTTGGTGCGCATAACTTCCCTCCGGTAGTGGTAAAACTCCCATACTAGAGAAGGATTTGATCTAAAAGCTACAGGGCTGGCCAAGTCTTGAGCTTGCCAAGTGCGCCAGAATCCTCCAGCTCCTCGAAAGGTAGGAACTCCAGACTCTGCTGACACTCCAGCACCTACAAACACAATTGCTTCTTATCTATTTATGTTCCTAGTTGAATGAATTAATGGACTTCCCGGTCTTCATTAATAACTTCAGTCAACATCAAAGTAAAATGAGTAACAACTTTACATTTATATCATAATAAGTTACATTAAATACATGTAGTGATAATACAAAATACGAAAAATTTTAATTATGTGGATGCAGTCTGGTAGACAACATTTACTTTCAGATACTTTATAGGCAAAGACTTCAATTACTGGAAAGGGAAGCTACCCATGAACTTTAATTACTGTTATGGCAGAAGTAGCAAAACCAAAAGTTCACCAAATACATTTTTATTTTTTGTTAAACAATTATACTATTCTTATTTAACAAGTATTTGGAGCAGCTTTAAAATTTCACATAGAAAAGAACTCCTGTTAACTAAATCATGTATAGGTAAAACCTGTTAACCCAACTATTGTGTTTATTCAAATTCAAACCATGCTGTACTAATAATGAAATTCGTAATTTTCAATAAATAGTAAATAAATGTTCACAAGATAAATAGTAGTTCAGCGACAACTTCCAGCAAGTTGGACTATAATCATAACCTGAAAAAGTCAAATTAGTTGTTCTGGAACATCAACACTGTATATATTTTACACTGAATTATCAACATTTAACTCGAAATGTTTCCCCTCCTGTATAATCTTCCATGCAATTATTACCAAATATGAAACAACAGTGCAAATGAAAAAAAATACCCCTTAAATCCTTCCTATTTCTTCCTCACCTGTTAATACAACAACGTGCTTTGATTTTTTGAAAATTTCCCTAAATTTCGCCATATCTGAGCTGGGTCGGCTTGATGCAGACATCTTTACCAATGGTTTTGATACAAATAACGATCTTTCAACTTTCTTCAGATGCCTGATTCTTCCGAGGAAGCTTGCTAACTGCAGAACCATTGAACTACCCTGTTGGCAATACCGTCTACTGATTGTCTACAGCGACAATAATAGCTGAAGTACACTTAGTGGGTAGACAAACTACCCCCAAGGTTATGTTGTCACGCCAGCGCTCACATGAAGCACATCCAGCGAACACGACTGAAACATGTAAGACGCACCAATTTATTAGCGAAGACAAGTAAAATACGACCTTTCAGCAACCTTATTTTTCTAGTATATGATATGAAAGTTACATTTACATCTTTTTGGATGAAGATCATAAGATTTATATGATTTTTTAGTTACATCATCCGTAATGTTATGTTCTCAGCGAAAGCTTCCTTGTTTTCACTGTAGCAATATATTTTCATATAGGTTGTCTGAAATCGTGAGACACACATGAAAATATTACAAGACACTTGAAGCTGTACTTTTTATTTGTTCTAATCTTCACTTTACCCAAAGGAACCATCATGACTTCTGGATGTGGACGCCCTACTACTAAAGACTTTTTTGTGTGTGATTGATCCAGTTAAGTGATGAGTTGATATACACTTCAAGTAAGATCACTACGATGAATTACAATCAGATGTGGTATGTGATAATACCATGAAATGATGACTTAACTGAAGCTAAATGGAACTTAAAGAAGGATAGGTAGGAGAAAACTGGACTAAATTTGGAGAAAGATTTAACCGGTAATATAAAGTTGGTATATGATATAAGGAGAGACATGTTAAAGCTGCCTTAACAGAAAGTTGGTACATAGTATGAGGAAGAACAGATGAAGGATATATCTTTACAGTAAAAGACCAGATACAGAGATGGAAGGGGTCTTTCAGATAGATACTTCATGTCAGCAATTAACAGTTGGAATAGGAAGATTGTGGTGGACGAGATGATGATAATGGGTTGGTGCTATTAACGTAGACATATACTTAACCCATTGAGTCCAGGACAAATTGTTATGATGTAATAGGACCCAAGAAAGCATTACTACACATTGAATGTGACTCATTTGGAAAGAATGCCACAAGTTGGACGTTCAGGAAGAGCACCACCTGACCGTATAACAAATACAAAAAGACTAAGTGTAGGGACCTGAAGAAGAACAGGTAAAGAGAGGAGAACGGACTCATTCTTGAGGAGGGGCAAGGACTGTGTAGCGACCTTGAGATATGGGGGAAATTTCTCCAGGGTCTCACGAAACACTGGCTACAAAACCTCAGCTGGTCTAAGGTGGGAAATTATGGTCTTGAAACAGTAGAATGTACTGCTCTTAAGTGGGAAGGTACACACTGCTACGTGTCTGAAGGCTGGAGATCATGTTCACGCGTTTCTGTCGCAGAGAATCTGTTGCAAATGTAATGATGATACTAGGAACATAAGTGGTAAAAGGTCGCACATTGAACAAACAGACGAATGGCCAGTAATGAGGTTATCAGATAAAGGAACCGAGGATCTTCATTGTTATCAGGTACATGTTGACTTATCTACTGGGTCATAGTTATTGACTGTCCTCTTGGCTGAGGATACTATCATAGCATTTGGAATACCAATGTTTGCACAGTATTTGTAAAGATGTATTTTCCTCTGGTAGTATACAGACGTCTCTTAAGTTTCAGCCCATTGCCTCTTGGTGACAGATACCCTGGTTGCGAACGATGTACCCTAGTTCATTTCGTGAAATTTCTTAACGCGTTTCAAACATTTTAAATCACCGTAGTCTACTCTTATGTACTGTTAGTCTCAACTTCCACTAATCTTTCCTCGTACGGTTTGTTTTAATCTTCGCGTCATTCATTTTACTTTCCTACAAAGATATAGAAAGGCATATATACAGCAACAGACCTTTGGGTCCTTTCGAGAATGAGATAGTGGGAAAGATCATAGACTCAAAGATCAGTGAGGTAAGAGTTAGAAGGAAAAGATGATTACGGAGAAAATCCTGTAAACATTTTGCATAACTCATGAGGCACAGAATATGTCAGTCTTGGACTGAGAGAGAAGTATTGTCATGATTGCTTGCAAATGTATGTCACTGTTTTCAGCTACTCTGATTGTTATAATCTTTCCTTATGCTAATATTTTTGAGGAAAGAATACCTATTACTGCTAGAGAAAATAGACAACTCTAGCTTTACATGACGACCATCTAAGCCTTTGATAATCTTGAATGCTAGTAAGAGATCACCTCTTAACCCTCTCTTTCCTAAGCTGAATATGTTTAACTCGATTAGTCTGTTCTTAGAGGGTTTGTTTCTCAGTCAGGGATCCTAGGATTTCAGGCAGCTTGCCTAACTCTTTTCGTAAGTAGGATGATGCAGTAATTCATCTCAATTTTATCGTTTGAGCGGCATCTGTACTTTTTTTCAGTAATTTCAGATCGTTACATAAAAAACGCCTAAGATCTTTGTTTTCTTTTAAAGATATTGTAGTCAATCATCCTTTAATTGCACTTTTCTTTCATTTTCAAAATGCATCTCGTTTGTCCAGCTATACTTGCATCATTGCCAAACACAGTGTTTCCACGGACAACTTAACAGTTACATTCATTTACACTTCTACAATTTGACTTTGTTAGCACTGGAAGTACAGACAGTCAGATAAATCAAACAATAATTTCTAGTTAAGAGAGAATTCAAGTACAAATAACAATTTATGTCTTCATCGTGGTATGCAAAAAAAAAAAAAGCTGGATACGTTTTTCACTCCTTCTAAATGCAATCTAGATGTTGATATGTATCTACCAAACGATAATGTTGTTTGTATTTTCATTTTCTTGATTTTTGAGAGGCCCGCTAACCCTCTGAGGTTTGTTTACAAGTTCTGTGATGGGCTTTAAAATTAATTGTTTAAACCCCAAATACATACTCTTTCCCGGCCTCTTTCGGCATAGATTTTGATATTTTACTTTGCTGATGCTTCTTTTGGTCATGCAGTTAATGGTCAAGAAACTCTCAAGATTTAAATGGGTATAATTATGAGAAACCTTCTCGATTTATTTCGTACATTTTTCATCAATAAATACTTAAGTCCCATCCGCAGTGCAGAAGGTATATAAGTTGCCAAATCTAACTGAATAATCGATTGTATGTTTCATGTAATATAAAAGTCAGTATATTTCAAGACAATGCTGTCATGATGCATCTCATTGCAGTGAATAGTATAATAGATGTTGTAGAATAATAGAAAAAAAGTGCCGTAAAGATTTAGTATTAGTAACTTTGAGTCACAGAAAACGGACACATGTGCCGTCCGACAACCTGAAATGGTGCACAAACTAAAGTGTTTGATTTTCTTATCTTGGTTTGTACACGAACGATAAGAGATTAAGTAGAACGTGTTTAATAACTTTAGGAATGGTAAGTGATGATTTTATATATGTATGTAGTGAAATATAATATCCTTGACCTTTTCGTTTTTATATTGCTGCTTTCGGACAATGTTACCAACAAACGCAGCCATCTTGAATTTTGTTCAGTTGTCTCTTTGCAGTGAGTGAGAGAGCATGTATGTGGTATTATCTAGTGTTTGTAAATAAACGAGTGGAATACCAAACTGTTTTAGTAGCACTGATTAGAAAAGTAGTATCAATAAGTTTAAAGTGATTGTGCATAGTATAATACAACAGTGGTGTAATATCTTTACTGTCAGAAATTAAGTGAACCAGTTTTGTGCAAGGAGGTAGGGAGGGTAAGCGAGTTGCGAGGAGGAAGCCGATTTTGACAGCAGATTTGCACAACATTTGCATTTTTCTCCTTATGTAAGTATCTTAATGCACTGATTATGTATCTCAATACTTGAATATTTTGTATAGATCTGCAGTGATTTATAAGGATTGGTAGATTCTCGTGTCCTGGCGAGTTACTGTTGATAACATTTGGAACTCGCGTCTTCCTTGCTATCCTAATGATCCCCTGTTGAAACAGTAGAGACAGCCTTGTGCTGTTGCTGCTGTTATTGGCTTGTGGCGTGTTGTTAGCTGCCTCAGACTTGCAGACCCATAGAGCTGGGCCTGCTCTTCGTTGCCTGATGCAAAGTGGGTAGGAAAAGACCTGTTGACTTGTCAGTTTGAATAACTGAAGGTAGATTGGTATTTCTCAGGAGTCGGCGGCTCTGGCTGGCACGTCTGTCAAACACATACACCACACCAGGCGACCGGGATGTCAGTTGTTGACTTCGTCCGACCGGGTTAGCAGCAGCAGCTTCATCCGTAAAACATGTCAGACATCAACTTCGGTTCCTTCACCTATTACTTTTAAGTGTTCCCTAGGGCGATTTGTGAGACCTGTCTGCTTCCTTACACCGGTTCCGGACCAAGCATCTCCGTTTGTCCTCCAGCCAGTCAGGTTACATGAGGCCGTGGCAAGCAGGACTGCGTTCTTATGAATCTAGGGAGTTACAGAGAATTTCGTATCCCTTATTTACACAGTGTCTTATACTATTATATTTGTTATTTCTGTCGTTAGTATCAGTTTCTTATAAAGACTTTCATGTAAGATTCTTCCTCTTCATCGTTGAGTGGTGACCATGCCTGTAAGGGTTATCTTCGTGTAGATTTTGTTACATTGTAATGCTACTTATCTGTTCCCCCCAAGATAGTGATTTCCGATCGAGAATACATTACGATATGGTTCCGGGAGCTGTCTTGTTTCCCCGTTGCTATACTTGCAACAGTGTCCATGGTGAGAACCGGACTGACGAGTCTGTTTGAGGCTACACGTCTCGATTTATGTGAAGAACAGTTTATGTATTGTGTTACACTATGGAGGAAAATTTCAGTTCCATTCCGAAAGAATCAAGGAGTTTTCCCTGTTGGATCACTGTATATTGGTAGTAGGTTAAAGAGTCTTGAGACCACTAGATTTATACTATATTTTGTAACGTAGTAACAACGCGCTCTGGCCGTACCTTTATCTGGGCCTACCAGTACATGATTTATTAAACGTTAGGGGCACCACTTTCAACGAGATTCGTTATCATTTAGTAGTAGAACTCTATACCACGTTGAGCGACAACTCTAAAGAATACTGGGTGACAGGCTTAGTCTAGTTTAGTTTCTTGGGCTGGCCTTTCCATTCATACCGTTAGGCTAGATTAGTTTAGGGATTGCCTTTCTGTTCCTATTTATCCGTTTTACAAAAGAAACACCGCGCCTACTTAAAGTAACCCACCGAAACCAGATTTTCATTAAAGTGATTGCTAGTGGTGGAATTGAGTTCCGCTAACAGTAATGAATCATTAGTTGATTTTCAGTAGCTATTGATGGTAGAATCGCAGCGTATCCACGTATCCATAGCTAGAGAGATGCGGTCCCCTGCCCTTAGTGTCCATGACCATTCTTAGCTTTTACGTAAAGGCTCAAGGAGAAAGGTCGAGGGGTTAAGTGAGTCTCATAGAACCCCTATATTCATTCTTGAAGTACCGATACTCATACTGGAGCTCTTCAACTAATTTATAGTCGGAGTTAAAAATCACCGACTGAGGAAGTGCATTCCAGGGGTTAATTACTTTACAGCTAAGGAAGTGTTTTTTTTTTCTTTTTTTACTCGCTTGGCTTATTCAGCATGAGGATATGCCCACTTGTATTACTCTTAAGTTCAGTGTCTCGGGATGAACAGCATGTGAGAATCTTGAACATTTAATTATATCTTCTGTCGGCTGCAGTTGTCCAGGCGTGTCTCATATGGAAGTTCTGTCTGTTCCTTTACTAATTCAAAGGCTCGTCTTGGCACTTGGTATAGCAATAGAATGTGGTGGGAGGAATCCCTTCATGTACACTTAGCTTTAACCCCATGAGCTCCATTGTGCCATCCCAAGACAAGACATGATGGCCTGGCCTTTGACCTGATCCGTGAAGGTCAGGTCATTCCGAAGTAAACAGTAAACAAACCCCACAGGAGCAGTAAGTGAAATTGAGGTAAGTAATTCATTGTAATGTTGGAAAATGAAACAAAACTAACTTTTAAGTACCTGGCACTGTGCATGTACTGTTGGAGCGATGGACGACATTCTTTGACCGTTGAGGTGTCTAGAGGAACCAACCCTGAACATGTCGAGGGCTGTAATGGTGTTTGGGAGCCATGGCTAGTGACAACACCTGCCTGCCGGAGGGAATTCTGCGAATCATTATAGAGTCCTTGAACGAAACTCTAAACATCATTTGAATCGCAGAACATGACCTTGGATGGGGTTCACCAAGATCGTTCGAATCCTCGGAGGAATTGGTTGCACCGAGAGTGCCAATAGAGTTAAAACAAGTGTGATATCTGTCACGTCGTTTCACAAAACCAGTCTCTAGACATTGTGTCTGTGAATCACTCAGAACATCAATTCAGTTTAATTTTTCGTACTGAGCTAAGACGCCTTCATATCACATTTCATAGCAATTTTGTTGCAGACATTAAAAGTATTATTATTTTATAATACTGATTCATTGGACCTCTTATATAATCTTAAAATTACACAGTTTTTATGTTTATCAGCTTTCCTAATGACTATTTGATGTTGCAGGATGTTGGATGATGCAGTACTTATTTTTATCTTGCGCGATGTTAAATGTTGCAGGATTTGCAGGGTGTTGGATGATAAAGTTCTTATTTATGTGTTGCAGGATGTTGGATGATGCCCTTGTTATTATTGTAGGGTCCTGAGGGATGCAATAGTCATCCTTGTCAGTGTTACAGGGTGGTGGATGATACATTGTTGTAGGATGTTGGATTACGTTGTTCTCTTTACTATTACTGTTTTCACGGTGTTGGATGATGTACTGTTGTAGGTTAATGGCTGATGTAGAACTCATTCTTGTGCTGCAGGATATTAGATGATGTCCTACTCATTCTTGAAGTGTTGCTGGGTGTTGGATGAGGCAATAGCGACTAAGCTTAGCAGTGCAGGCGTGATGGACCTGCACGCTTTGGGGTTCATTCCATTTTTGAAGAGGTCCAGAAACCTTACTCATGTTTTTCAAACACTGTATATTCAATGGTAATAAAAGCACTTTGTATATTCAGTGGTAATAAACACTTGCCGTCTTTACCTTCCATTTACCTTACGATGGTTTCGGAGGTCTGATCCACAGCTGGGTCTGGGTCCTTATATAACATATACCTTTCGTTGGTGTCGTAGATTTTTACTACCACAGCTGGGTTCTCCTCTGGTCTGTCGAGGTGTCGGAGTCCGCGATCCTTAGGCTTACGTAACCTGTCAGAAAAAGAAAGTCCTTTTGGTCTGGTACGCTTTGTATAATGACGTGGGACATATTTTTTTGTTGTTATTTATTAGCCAATCCTTCCCCGCGGCCTTTCTGTAGTATCACACCTGTTGATAATGTATGTTGGAACTCAATTTTACACTTAATACATCTCATTTGAAGACCGCTTTCAAGATGGCTGGTATTCAACTCTGAAGGCGCCTGGTGAGCAAGTTGTCACAATCACTGTGCCATTTGTGAAGAGGAGTTCCCGTTACTTACTTCGATGTGAACTCTGGCGATATTGGACGTTTGTGGTTCCTTTTTCGAACTTTGGAAGAGAGAGGTTTTAATATGTCTGCCTAGCTCTGGACGATGATTTTTGGCTCGTGTGTATTCGAGGCTAGGCTATGGTATGATCAGCCTGGCGTTGTATCCGGTTGGTATGAAGTACTGAATGAGAGAGAGAGAGAGAGAGAGGGGGGGGGGGGGGGGCTGGTAACGTTAATGTTGAGCTTTCTTCCTCCTAGCGTTACCATAATAAATTTGTTTATGATTATTTTTATCTCGCTCCCTTTTCAGTTTGTTTCATGCGGTTGCCTCTGATTGTGAGTGAAGTGAAGTTAAAAAAGAGAAGTGAGAATGAAGTAACCAGAAGGACCATGTGATTGACTGCGTCTCACACAAGAGTACAGTATTGTGTCCATCTGTGTCCTACACCAACAATTTTCTGAGCACATCCTCCCGTCTTCCCTCGCCTCCCGTTTTCTTTCGCACATCCGGAATAGCACTCATCTGTTCTGTGTACTCCCTCCCCCTCTTATTTTCTCTCACAGTATCCATAGGTCTCTCTCTCTCTCTCTCTCTCTCTCTCTCTCTCTCTCTCTCTCTCTCTCTCTCTCTCTCTCCCTCCTATAGCTCCCATCAGCTCTCCCCTCCTCCCTCGTTTTTGTAATTGCCCGGAAGTCCAATTTCAATCCGGAAAAAGTGTTTGGCACGTTTCTCAATGAGGTTAACTTTTTAACTTCAGCTGTAATTTGACTGGATCTTCAAATTTCGGGGATTGCTTTGTATATTGTCTGTCTCAGAAAGATTCTGAGAAAATTTGTGTCGTGGCAGGTGATGTCAACATTGTTCTCCTTAGTTAACATCGACCGTAAAGTGTCACAGATATTAGGGCCTTCTCACTGTCCAGTGATTCACTGCACAGCTACCTGCGATGTATACCAGGCCACCCAGATTGTGTAGGGTATGTATGCATGGAGACTGTGGCCTCAGACAACTTAACTGATCAGAGAAGCACCAACTAAAAATTGTAGGGATAGAGAGGAGCCTCTGAAGTTAACATAAGGTATTCACAAGTTTTGTATGGCTCCACCTTCACATACCATCAGAAGTAAATGGCTTATAGGCCGTGATGTATGAACACTGGCGACTTTGTGTAGTCTTATCCTTCCTTAAAAGCTGCAGTAGGTCGCAAGAGACATTGGGGGTGAAATGTGTAATTTTAGGGGGACGATGTAGATGGCTACAGTGGTACGGCCATAGCCATCCTTTGTTTTTAGCATCTTTTACCCTCGTTTGGTACTTCGCTCCTCTCCTCTTCTGTGTTAGCGCCTCTCCAAGTGTGGGGATGGTTACTTTCCCTGGCTGTGTTGGCATCCTTCCCAGTGGTGACCTATTCCGTAAGGAAACAACTTTCATTTACCATAACAGGACCTTCCTTCTTCGGTAACGCATTTCCCATTCAGTAACCTCAGTGTACCAGCACATTTCCCGGCTTGTAACAAGACATATCCTCGCCCTTGCTACCCCACTACCCCGTTCCGCATAGGCCGACCACACACGCCCGGCAACACGACCGGTCCCGGTCATCTTTTTTTTTTTTCTTTTTTACGAAAATTAACTTTTGCGGAATCAGGTGAGAAATGTGATAGTGTTGCTGGTGTGGGGGTAGATAGTGCGTTCGCCAGAGAGAGAGAGAGAGAGAGAGAGAGAGAGAGAGAGAGAGAGAGAGAGAGAGAGAGAGAGAGAGAGAAGAGTCCCCGGAGCTGCAGATGGGCAATAGATCATCAGCCGGCCTTGCCCGGTGGCCCCCAGTACTTCTCTGTGTCTCTGGTTCGGTTATGACCTTGTTGACACTACCCATGAACTGGGACGACGGTTCTCTTTTTTGTTTTCTTATGAGTATCAGAGTATGATCAGAGTGGTAACAGAGTCTGTGCATGTTAATTTGCTTGTAGGAGTGGTGGCAGGGTCGTCGTAGAGTCGTTTTACACCCAGATTGCCATCTTCTTGTGTGCTGTAAGTCGTGGATCATTTGAGTCGTGTGTACTGTGTGATGACACTGTTTTCGCCCATGTTGCCCATAGTCTTTGTACGATCTGATTGTTCCTGGATTACAGACAGAATATTATTCATCTTCCCGACGACCGTTCGACCCTTGAGCACGACCGTACGACCCTCGAGGGCCGCAGTATTACCCTTAAACACGACGTCACGACCCTGAGGCGTGCTAGCCAGGCCATCGTACATAAGGGTCATACGGATGTGCTCGTGGGGTAAAGGTCTCTGCTGATAACTCCACAATAAACATGACAAACCAAAATGTACCAGGTTCAGTATGTTAGACCTACCACCTTCTCTCCAGTCTTCACCAACTCTCTCCTCCTGTGGAGTAACGTTTGGGCACAGATCAGTGGATAAGTGGAACCATACCGACCCAGAGGGCCAGAAGACGTTCCCTGGCCCTACCAGACTCACATGATGACCTGAAACTCTCGTGCAGGAGGATTCACATCCCACGAACACGTACGGTCGGATCCTGATCGCCCATGTATAAGCTTCAGTCCTGTATCATATCTCCTTTATCATCTTTTTTAGAGTATTCCATTCGGCTTTCACAGAATACAGATTCTCTCTCTCTCTCTCTCTCTCTCTCTCTCTCTCTCTCTCTCTCTCTCTCTCTCTCTCTCTCTCTGCACACTGTTAAGCCAGACAAAGGCCCTTGTGACGGAAGTTAGAAGGCGGAGGCCTGGAGATTTGGCTCGACTTACCCAAGGTAACGATTCTTCAGACAGAGAGATACAAGGATCGCCCACAATGGCTCTCAGGCAGACCTCAGAAGCGCAGCGGCCTTTCATGTGGCGCGGCTCAAGCCATTCTTCATCGCGTCTCAGGGAATGACACCACAGCCGACACTGTGCAGCCGTGCCACAGCTTAGCTCCTCCCTCGTTACTGTGAGACTCGCTTCCTCGCCACACAGCCCGGCAGCTTATCCACACACGCCGTATTCACCAGGCCACGTGCTCGAACCTGGCCAAGAGATTATGACCATTCTACAAATGGGGCTGTATAGAGTATACAGTGCAGACTGTATGCAGATAAAGGTACATGTCAAGCAGGTTACAGAGGCTGACTGAGGGCCTCCTGTATATAGTACACACACACACACACACACACACACACACACACACACACACACACACTGATGACGTAGACATCGAACACTTCGCGAGATGTAGGGGTGGAGCAACATGGAGATATTACATGAAATTAAGATAGAAAAAAAAACTTGTCCAAAACTGTAAGAAATATTAGTGCGTTAATAGTGTAAGGGTGGATGATGATAGAATGACTGGGGAGACGGGTAATGCAGACGGCATACAAGGATTTAAGAAAGTGTATGGTAATAAAAAAAAAGGGGTCCCACGAGTGGAAAACTCCTTTCAGTGCAAATTGGTAAAAGGAGGTAATTGCATTACACAATGGGTGAGTCCCATATATATATATATATATATATATATATATATATATATATATATATATATATATATATATATATATATATAATCGGAGAGCAGAGTTACATATGAGGTGGGCAGAGATCCTGTACGTTTACACACACTCATTACAGGTTGGGTCGGTACACACGCACATCAATTCGCGGGAGTCCGTCCTTGACGCCCACCAGAGCCCACACACGCCCTGATGTCAGGCCTGGCGCAAGGTGTGGTAATAAGTCATAGTGCGGCCTCGCACAGCGTACCACACACACACACACACACACACATGGCGAGGCCTTCCTGGGTACACGTGGTTCGACCTACTGCTGTCGTCATCCTTGAGGAAAAATAACCCATTGGAGGAATTTCAAGGTTTAGTAGATAGCCAGTGTGGTTACGCCCCCTGAGCACGATGGTACGACCTTGGAGTTCGGTGGTACGACTCTTGAGAACTATGGGACGAACGACCCTTGAGTACGATGGTATGACCCTTGAACACAACGATACGAACCTTTAGGGGAGGATGGCTTGGCCTTTGACCTGACCCGTAAAGGGTCGTGTTCAAAAAGGCCAGGCCATCGTAAACCAAGGGTCGTACTTTCCTACCCATGAGGTTACGGAGCACAACAGTCTGCTTCTTAATGGAAAGGAACGAGCTGATAACCACAACATCAACTGCCCTCAACAACACGACAGAAAATAGACTCCTGGCTACAGGGTCGTCAGATCTTGCTACAGGGTCTTCAGATCTTGCTACAGGGTCGTCAGATCTTGCTACAGGGTCGTCAGATCTTGCTACAGGGTCTTCAGATCTTGCTACAGGATCGTCAGATCTTGCTACAGGGTCGTCAGATCTTGCTACAGGATCGTCAGATCTTGCTACAGGGTCGTCAGATCTTGCTACAGGGTCGTCAGATCTCGTTTTTCATCCACCACCAGCACCAGCAGCAGCAGCCGTGTTCTCGTTGAATGGCTGCCATGTGGTTCCATCTTAGGCCGGTACGGTACGTCATACGTAAGAGTCTACAGGATTAAATTTCATGTGTGTGTGGTGTAGGGTGTTGTATACAACAGTCCTCGGGGGGGGGGGTGTCTTCGATATGCGGAACCTATGGGGTAAATATTGCCATGGTGTAGGCAGTGTGTGTGTGTTTGTGTGTGTTTTTTCTTGATATAGGTTCAGGGATACAGGGACGGGGGCTGTGATTAGATAATTGATAGGCCTGCAGGGGGGGTCGTTTTGCCTGTCAGCGGGAGGCCGTGTTGATGGAGGAGATAACAGACGAAATATGTGTGGGAAGTGGGCTCCCCATTTCCCTTCCTCGTGTGATTGTTAGGCCTTGCAATAACTACCCGGGGTTATTTCTATTTATTTCCTGTACTTTTTCTTATGTTTATTTTTAGTAATATTTTAGAATTTTGTGTTGATAGATGCTGGAGAGAAACGTCATGGTGAAGTGTTGTTGGTGATGGTGTTGACGTGGTGGTGGAGTGAGGAGTGGTGGTGGTGGGGCAGGATAAGGTGGTCCTCTCACTCAGTAGGTAAGAGTGGTGAAGGCCACCATTGTCTACATCGTTCCCCTCCCACGCTACTTACGCTGTCGGCTATTCCCGGTGTTTTCTGCTGCCCAGGGTGATATTCCCGGTGTTTTCTGCTGCCCAGGGTGGTATTCCCGGTGTTTTCTGCTGCCCAGGGTGGTATTCCCGGTGTTTTCTGCTGCACAGGGTGGTATTCCCGGTGTTTTCTGCTGCCCAGGATATTAGTGAAATTGCTCCTTCCTTTTATTGTTTTTTCATTTATAGTTTGTTTCCTTTTTATGAAATTTATGATTTATTTGTTCGCTGAATAGGTATTTATTATCATTATTATTATTATTATTATTATTATCATTATTATTATTATCATCATCATCATGAGCATTAAGGGTGGGAGGTGATCCTGGGAAGTGTAAGGTTATATATAATACGAGGGTGTAATAAGGGCGTGGTTCCTCTAGGGAAATGGGGGGCGGGAGGAAGCGCGCCCCATATGGAGGGGGTCCTGTGAAGGGGCTGGTGGAGGGGAGGAGACCCCCAGGAAAAATAGAGGTCCCGTGTAAGGGAGAAGAGCTTACAGCTGATTGGATGAACGAGAAGTTATGTGGCTGGTAAGGTCGAAGGTGTTTGGCTCTTAGTACAGTAGCGAGCTGTTGTGTTCACACACACACACACACACACACACACACACACACACACACGAGAGCTGCGTCTCCACTATTGTAAACCTCCCTTCCCTCTCCAGTACAAATAGATCATTACTCACACAAAAGATGGCGCCCCAGGAGTGTAACACTCCATCTCTGTACAGTACAAAATAGGCATTTACGTACCAGTAACACGTTTTTTACAGATCCATTTCTTTACATGGTGTAGCATACTTTAGAAATGAATTGGTAAATTTCTGTGAGCCGTCGAGTGGAATATGGATATCGAGTGACAGGTAATTGGCTTTCGTGAAATTTGTACGACTGTTCCGGGCCTCAGACAGTCTTGAGCCATGGGATATTGGTGGGTACCAACATCGGCAGAGTGAGAAACTGTGCAGACATCTCTCAACAGTCAGTATTGACGCGGGAAAGGCACTGGACTCATGGGAACGGCTTGCAACCATCAGGAACACTGCTGGATGTACTGTGGAGTATCAGGAGTTTGGACTTGGCCCGATCTGTGGGGGTAGAAGACCTCCCATACCATCGTAAGGTATCAGACCCACCTGTCGGGTTAGAAGCTAACCTCCCCAACCATCGTAAGGTTTACCTAAGATAAGATCATGATGGGCATTTAATCGTATGTCACATACGTTGTGGTTAGTGAACTACAACCTTGTGGACTGGATAGTTTGCTAAACTAAGGTACACTGATAAGCTAACTATATCCATTACACGTAATGTCCTTGACGTCAGGGTGCAGAGTAATAGGGTACGGATATTGTCATGATGTTGGCATGAAGGTTGAACACAGTGACGCTACTGAGACGTGAACAGTAGAACCGTTGTAGGGTGCTGGTTAAGCTACCCCCTGTTAACGGTATGTCCGAGGTCGCACCCGTTGTTAGCTTTGCACGCACCCCTTGTGATCAAGAGGGAGGGGGTTCTGTACCTTTTTGCCCTGTTGTTACAGGAGGTCAGGGAATACAGTAGGGTGGTGGGTGTATGGTAGTAGACGCCTGATGGTCAGAAGGAAAACGAGGTAATAAACAGAAAACGGGAACCAGAAAGACTGCTGGAAGTTTTTTTTTCACATGAACATGGAGGTACGACCCTTCTGCCCACGGTACAAGCCTAGAGTATGGCGAAACGACCCTTTGAGAACAGTGGTACGACCCAAGCACGTTACGGCCCTTGGGTATGATGAATGCGACGGTACGACCTAGGTGTATGATAGCGTCACCTCCTTTCATCCCTGGGATGGGTCGTCGAAGGCCAGACGGCGATGCCCCAGGTCCGTACCTCCGTGCTCAAGGGACGTACCATGATGCTCTCGTTGTATGGGTCTTGCATGTCGCCCAGACGTGTCACTGTTGCCACAGATCTCTTGACTGCGACAGACGGAGGCCGATTGGTAGTGCCGGTGTTGCGATGGACTCCTCGCCTACGATAGACGTAATTAGGAGCGTCGTGCGTTGCGATAGACGGGGGTAAAGATGGAGTAAAATACACGTAGTAATTGTTTTGTTTATGCCGACGTGTCTTTAAAACCCACACTTGCAATGTATTTGGCCTTGGTGTCCGCCTCCGCTGAACCAGATTAAAGTTCATTCTCAAGATGTGCCATTCACACGCTTCCCTTGTTGCTGCCTTGCCTGCTTCAGCTTGCCCCCTCTTCTTGTACTTTGCCCTTCGCTAGCAGCGTCTCCGCTTGCAGGATAGCTTGTCAGAATACAATTACATGTACGACATGTAAAGTAGGAGGTCTTTGTGGGTGATAGGATGTGGCATTTTTCTGAGAAATTTAGTAGGAAAAAAATTGGCGTTCGTGGAGCCTCGAGGGTTAATATGAGGTAGTATGTAAAATACACTAAGTGAAGGATAGTGGTGTGTAGATTAGGGAAAATTGGTGTTAACATGGTAGAGCCAGGACCGGCAGCAGGGCAGCCAGAAGCGCTGTAAATATTTGGACCTCTCCTCCGGAAGTGTTCAAGAGGCAGTTTACGGTGTAGGGTAACATGCGAAGTTATGTGGCCAGCCCAGCTGACCCTCTTCTGCGCAAAACACAACACTATATAAAGCTCGTGAGCTAAGCCCATACCTATGGTTAGGTTTAGCTCATCAAGACGTCATGGTGAGTGTTGACATATACTTGTGAGATGTGATGTTGATGATGGAGGCGTTGATAGCGACGCGTCGTCTTGATGTCTTGGCATTGATGTTGGCCAGAGGGGTGTCACGGGTGCGGAGGTGTTTAATGGCGGAGCCTGCGTGGAGATAGAGTGCGTGGGTGTAGTGATTTGCCGGACGCACTCAGTCAAGGTTGAGCGTTTTGGTGACGCGTATCACCGGGGAATATTCCAATCCATCAGAACCTCCGTTATGCAGGCGTGGGCCCTGGCCTAGGCGTGGGTCACGCACATGAAGGTTCTGGGACGTGACTGAAGCCTCGAAGTCCCGGTACACGCTTGGTGGACGCCCTCTCTCTCTCTCTCTCTCTCTCTCTCTCTCTCTCTCTCTCTCTCTCTCTCTCTCTCTCTCTCTCTCTCGGCACAGCTTCCACCAGGCGTACACCAGGACTTTTGTCCGCGACTGTACGTCACTGTTGGTGTCGAGTTCTGCAAGTTAGCTATTGCTGAGATAAGATTGCAAACCAAATAGCATTTAGGAATATTACCCATTTATCGTATGCAGCGTTTAGGTAAAAAATGATAGTTAAGGTATCTGATTATCTGATTAATTAAGGAAGATATTAGTTTGAGATAGAGATGAAAAACGCATATATATATATATATATATATATATATATATATATATATATATATATATATATATATATATATATGCACTATGTTCGTGTATTATATATGTGTGTGTGTGTGTGTATGTGTGTAAGTACAGGATGTTCTTTATTATGAGGCAGAGAGGAAGAGTTTTTAGCTGAACTTAAGCGTTCATAACTCACTTTGCGTGATGGTCTATGCAAGAGTCACATGCAGGCATGGCACAGCTGCGTGGTTCCTCAAGCAAGAAGAACGTTACCTCTTACATCTGCACAGCACAGGATGTCCTTTGTGTCCTGGAACCTCACAGAGTGGCATAGTTTTTACATACTTTTTTTTTTTTTATATTTTTGAGACTTTTTATTGAATTTTTTCCATCATTGATTGTAAAGATTTTAAATGTTACGTATTAGAAAGTGAGATGTTGAGTACCTTTTCTGTCAGATGTACTGTATGAATATAGCAGTTCCTTATATAAGGTATGGTCATTGGTTACTGCTGCTGAATTATGGGTTTGAGAATTAAGCTGAATCGCCCATCCGGGTTCTCCCCTCCTATTCTTGTTATTATTATTATTGCTATTATTATTTACCTCTGTAATGTCATGGTTGATCTTCCTCATACTTGTTTACATTATAGAGCCGTACTGCTCATCCTTACATCCATTTGCTCGGCTTCATGATCCCTCCAGCACGACGGTACGACCCCTGAGGGCAAAGGGACGGTCGCTGAGCAGTGTTACGACCTATTAATACGACTCCTGGGTATGATGAAGCTGGTTAAAGGTCATGCCATCTTACCCAAGAGTCGTACCGATGTGCATAATGGTCGTATCGTCGTCTCTATTAGGTTCAGGGATGATAACACTGGTTACAGTAGAAATCAGAGGATTACAGACGGTATGTATGACGAAAGAGGAACACCTGTAAACTTTACATGTAACAACGAAGCCGTCAGTGATGTCCGCCGTGGACTAATAGCGAAGCATTTTGTCAAGTCTGGTCTTAACACGTAGCTGTGGTGCTGCCGTCAACTACTGTGACCTGTGAATCATTCCATGCGTTAACAATCCCACTGGAGAAGAAACAGAAGTCTTTCGCCTCACTGGAAGTAAAGCGTTTGGGAGAAAGTTAGTGCCCGTTATGGCTAGTGAGAGCAGACATATCTAACCTTAGATAGCTCCTTAGATCGAGATGATCAAAGCCTTTGATAATTTTGAATACCTTTATTATATCTTCTCTTTCATCTCTTTCTCTTTTCTAAGCTAAATAAGTTTTAAGTCATCTTGTCGGTTTTCATAGGATCTGTCTCTCAAGTCCGTGGATCATCTTGCCTCAGTGGCTGGCCGCTCTGCTCCCTCCATTCTGCCATTTTTCAAGGAGAATGACGAATCGTGAACACAATATTCAAGGTGGGCACGCACCAGTGACCCGAGATTCAAATGCTGTGCAGGTGAATCCCCGAATTTTGTTGGCATTTTTTTTACTGATTATGTTCACTGCTCACATGGGCTTTACCTCGTCAGAGATTGTAACACGTAAGTCTTTCTCTCCCTCATTTATCTTTTGTCACTAAACTGAATCCATACTTAAGCTGGCTTTCTTGTTTGTGCTACCGACGTGTGAAACTCTGAGCTTATTAGCCTCATGTGAACCTAGTACTACAGTTTATCTGTCAGTACCACAGTTTATCTCTCAGTACCACAGTTGATCTGTCAGTACCACAGTTGATCTGCCAGTACCACAGTTTATTTGTCAGTACCACAGTTTAGCTGTGAGGGCTTGCAGCTGTGCAGCTTAGATGGTGTTGTTATTATGGTTTTAAGTTCACAATGTTCTTTAGGTCAGAGGTCACACCGGAGTCATGCACTTAGTTTGGGGGAAGTGGTGGTAGGTGTCTGCGTGACGTAAGGTCGTGTGGGTGTCTGCAACATATGGTAAGGGCATAGCACATTCCTGGCCCGCAGGCGGCTAGCGTTCGCCCCTCACACACACACACACACACACACACACACACACACACACTCTACAACAACTGCCTCATGAGTCTACAGCCTACAACACACTCATACACACACCAACGTGTCCACACACTCAGTAGGAGGTATCTCCCGGGGGTGTTGGCTTCACGTGTGGCATTATTTGAATAACCAAGAAATTTAAGATCAAAGATGTTGTATGGAAAAAATGATTTTTTTTCTCTCTCTCTCTTCTGCATCAGGAAGATCCTGTCACATGCGATTACTGCCTGTGTGTTACGTGGGGGTGGAGAGAGAGAGAGAGAGAGAGAGAGAGAGAGAGAGAGAGGGAGGCTCGTGTTGTTGCTTGATTGCATGTGACACACGGTTTTTTTTGTTTTTGTTTTCTGGTCAGATATCAGGCCATCATCCCCGAGGGTCGTACTATGGTCGTGCTCAGTGGTCGTACTATGCTCGTGCTCAGGGGCCTCGTCGTTTTCTGGTATTTGGTCGTGCGTTGTTGTACTGAAGGGTCGTACCGTCGTGCCGGTCACTGGGTGTAGGTGGTCGTGCTGAAGGGTCTGACGGGAGCGGTGATCACCGGTGAGCAAGGCTGGCCCCGGTGTGAGGGTGTGGCGCGGGTCGTGCCAGGTCCTACAGGCTGTACAGTAAGGCCAGGATGGATTTTTTATGAACGTCAGATTTAGTTACACTTACAAGACGAAGCACAACATTATTTGTTTAGTCTTTATTTTTGTGGTGTTGGCCATATATATATATATATATTTTTTTTTTTCATACTATTCGCCATTTCCCGCGATAGCGAGGTAGCGTTAAGAACAGAGGACTGGGCCTTTGAGGGAATATCTTCACCTGGCCCCCTTCTCTGTTCCTTGTTTTGGAAAATTAAAAAAAAAAAACGAGAGGGGAGGATTTCCAGCCCCCCCGCTCCCTTCCCTTTTAGTCGCCTTCTACGACACGCAGGGAATACGTGGGAAGTATATATATATATATATATATATATATATATATATATATATATATATATATATATATATATATATACGGAATCGTAATTTACAGTATGTATTTATTTATTTACTGTATTTACCTATATTTGTATGTATTAGAGTCGTTTCGTTTCTAAAGTTAAAACATACTTAGATTATTTACCTGTTTTATCCTCATTTAGTATGACAGGCTGTAGAGAAACAACGATTTGTTCTCACTTATTTTTCTCATGGTTTTCATTAGTCTGTTGGAATGATAATTCCTTTACTTTTTAAGACATGGTAGAACATTGCCGTGAGGTACCTTAACGTTACTAATATTTAATTGAATCTCGACTCCATACTCGATATAGCCCGAGGGTATAATTCTGTCGTAGAACCGTGGGACTTGCGTATGATGATAACGTGACCTTTGACCTGTCTTCTAAAGATAGCCACAATGCGATGATAACTTGGCAGAACATTTGGTGATTGTGTTGTTGTGTTTATGACCCACAGAATGTGTGCGAGGGCGGTGACTGACAAAAACTGCCAGCAGAGCATGGCGGTAAATCATCCGGAAAAAAATATATCCCCAGCCACTTTATTATTAAAAGCCGGGAACCTCAGGGGATACTGCTGGTTCCCCCGCTGTTTTACTATCTGGTATCACACGTAGATACAAACATAGCCAGTATCTGAGGTGCCGGGATGGGTTCCTAGTGACAGCTAGTGATGTTCACGGGGACTGAGAGGTAAGGGATACCAGCGAATCAACAGGTTCAATCGCCTTCACTTTGAAATAATCTTTTACTTGAGTGAGAAAAAGGGTTGGGTCACGCGGAATAACACCATGGGAAAGCACCGTCGCCATCGTTCACTGCAAGACAATAGGGGTCAGTGTGGGAGGCTGGTGTTGGTGGGAGGGACCACACTGCTGCACACCCTCACTCCTTCAGTGGATGCGGCCACCAGACCAGTGGAAACATTCGCATCTCCATTTTCGCCACATTATTTACCACACCCCGCTTTTGTTGTGCCTTGGGAAGTGTTCGTCCTGACTGTTTTTCAAGACTAGTTTACATGAGGGTTGCCGCCTCAAACAGCCGAGTGGATCAAGGTCTCACCAGGTGGGTGCTGGGTCGCAGTGTCGGGCTGCGGGGTTATTACAACCCTTGAAGACGTCCAGGACCCGTGAATGAATCTCTGTATCCCATCATCTCTGGACATTCTCTCTCAGTTTCTATCTCTTTATAGATTGTCGTCAGAGATGTAATTTCCATATCTATATGTCTATCTACCAGTCAGTATGTTTATCGTCTCGTTTCATCTCTCTCTTTCTTCCTCCCTCCCATACCTTCGTCAGTAGCGGGGAGGGAGGTAATCCCCGATGCGTGCCCGGGGCTTGGCTCTGGCCACGGCGTCCCACCGCCCGCATGTGTCCACACCCACACGCCATAGATTTATATCTAAATTAACATTGGTGGGACATCCTGCCCGACCTACATGATGGGCGAGGAGAGAGAGAGGGAGAGTCGTGTGTGTGTGTGCACCGAGCCCCTGCTGTGTCGTGGCTCTGGACACTGCTGTGTTATTGCTAGAGCTGCTGCTGCTGTGTTATGGCTCGGAGGCTCCTGCTGCGTTACAGGTCTTACCTTCTCACATGGCTTGAGGTAGATACGTGCCGTAATATCCTCCTGACATCATCCCTGACCTTCCTGTGACATCCTCGCTGACTTACATAATGCACGACGGGCCGGCAGCACTAGCAGTTGGGTGTTCTGGATCTTGGGTCTTACTTGCCTTGGTGCGTGTGTGTGTGTGTGTGTGTGTGTGTGTGTGTGTGTTGTGGAGGTGTCCTGGACGGCTGAGTCACCAGCCTCCTGGGTCGCCCGGCACCGCACCCAGGGGAATCCTTGAGGTTGAAGAGGCATGAGGTAGGGAAGCGAGACATGTCATCGCGTTATGACACTATTGGATGACCCGCCCAGCTGCCAGGCGCTTGCAGCAGCAGCAGCAGCAGTGCTGACTGCACCTGTTGATTTAGAACGTCCTCCTCCTTCTCCTGCTGCTGAAGTGAAC
The DNA here is from genome assembly GCF_036320965.1 of Panulirus ornatus. NCBI lineage: Eukaryota > Metazoa > Arthropoda > Malacostraca > Decapoda > Palinuridae > Panulirus > Panulirus ornatus. Next base: position 12,659,208 of record NC_092259.1, read on the forward strand.
CTGGATGAGTTACAGTGTGGAATGGATTGTATAATCTGTGTCTTAACGGGCCCATAACAGCACCACTCAGTACCTTCCCTTTATACCAGAAGCCTCATCTCGGTTCTCCTTGTCACATATGGCAACTTTAAACCTTGTGATATTACACACCATTATCATTCTCTCTCTCTCTCTCTCTCTCTCTCTCTCTCTCTCTCTCTCTCTCTCTCTCTCTCTCTCTCTCTCTCTCTCTCTCTCTCTCTCTCTCTTTCTCTCTCTCTCTCTCTCTCTCTCTCTCTCTCTCTCTCTCTCTCTCTCTCTCTCTCTCTCTCTCTCTCTCTCTCTCCCCGTAACTGGAGGAGTGCGTGGTAGGCCGACCCGAGGTATCACTGTACATCAATGGTAAGTCGGTTTTCTGGTGGGTGTAGACCCGTCCCAGTTCACCTTGGGGGAAACATTACGTATTGCGCCATTTCTGCAGTCCCCCATCCACTTCGTTTTCTTTTTCTTCTCCGCCATCTGTATTCTTCCTCCTCTCCCTCCTCCTGCTCTTCCATTTCTTCTTCTTGTCTCCCTTAACTCTCTTCTCCCCATACTCCCGGGCTATCGTCCAATCCTTTCATTTCAATTCCCCTTTACAGTAAACATTTAACACTTACAATAACCAACGTATCGAACCTATTGTAACTGATGCAAGTGTAGTGAAGACACTATGTGGCCATGATATAAATTCAAGTGTGAATAGTTAAGGCAGAAAACAGGCAAAACTTCAGGAATAGCAATTTTATTTTTTTTTTTTTTTTTGTCAGACATGGAACACTTGACCTTGAGGTACCCAGACGTGGACCACTTAAAAACGAGACAGTTTAGCTTCGAGTACCTACACGTAAAATCATTTGTGTGTGGAACGCTTAAGTCTGGGGAAGTGGAAACTGCCGTGTTACTCAAACATGGCAGGAGACAACTACATGTTTTGTTAATCGTTCATCCGGCAGGTTGCAAGACGCCAGGTGCTTTTGGCAGAAGTTGCTGTCGAGATGCGAGCCATCTGTGTCGCCATACCCTGCTCTTATGATGACTCCACCGGACCATCGCTGTTGCATGAATGGAGTATATAGTGACCCCGGCTCCTTACACTGACGTATATTGGGGAACCGATCATCATCACCCGATTCTTCACAATTAGTATTTTAGCTGATAACGCTTAGGCAGCTGATCTGATCAGCTTAATCGTATTAGAGTCAATCATTCGCATATTTCCTCGTCAGTGTGGCTGAGATCCGGGTACACACGCCTGGTGTAGGCTTTACCGGGTCGTCTGCCTGTGCCGGGCCAGACTGGCGTTTACCGGGGATGTTGTCCGGGAATGTGCCTCTGTGGGATGGTATAGCACTGTGATGTATGCCTTACAATGATTTTGCAGGTCTTCTACCCCCACACTAGGGTCTGGGACCTTACCTTGATGTATATCGTACGATGGTTTCGGAGGTCTTCTTCCCCCTACAGGTGGGTCTGGGACCTTACCACTCCTTCCGTATACCTTGAGGTCTTCCACACTCTCAGCTGTGTGCGGGACTTTTTTTTTGTGGTATTCTGCCGTTAAGGCCCACAAGTCTCCCACGTCCTGATAGGCCTGCACCACTTTTAGGTTTGTGTCTGTTACGTGAAGTAAGTTTCTGTGGGTTACTGATGACCTGGAGTCAGCGTACAGCTTTCATGGCACCACGTCGGGTAGATAGAGGAACAACTTAATCACTACTGTTATTTATTTTGCCCTCAACAAGAAGAGGGAGGGCGGGGCTGATGGAGAAGGAGGTACTTTTCCATCTCTATACCTCCCCCCCCCCCCTCCCATAATAGGTTTCATATAAGGCCTGGCGTCATTTAGAACATGTGACCTTGACTGGAGCCTTACAGATATTTACACACACAATCAATGAGATGGAAAAATATTTTCGAGTTCAAGTTGCAGAAAATATCTCGAGATTGATGTTGACACATCTAGATTGGTCATCATGAACCGGCTGGTTCAGCAGCGTGTGTAAGTTATGGAAAACTGACGTTGGATAATGAAACGTGTTCGTCTGTTGGATGTGTTCCCGTTTTCATTTCGGGATATGAGACTTTAATGTGGGGTGTCAATGAGTGATGGAACGTTGCCGCTCGTTCAGGATATGTGGCTTTATTATTGTATGATAATCGACGCCCCAGGGAGGGTGTGTAGCGGTACTGTATAGTAATCGGCGTCCTGGTGAGGTTACAAGGCATTATTGTATGATAATCGTGGCCTTACCCAGGTCGTATGGTGTTATTGTATGATGATCAGCGACCTAAATCGTTCGTGATCACTCTGTATTGTTCAGGCTGGCGTCCTGCAGGGGCCGTTGTAGCAAGCTGGTGTCGCCGTAGTTTGAGGGGCTGTACGTAGGACCGTGGGAGCTGCGGTGGTGAAGGAAGTGTCGAGGATCTCATATTGATTCCTTCGTTATTCTGCTGTATGGTCCTTCCCCGGGGCCTCTGTCCCCATCACTTGTCCTCCCCAGCCGTAGTGAACAGAGCAGAGTGGCTGAACACCTGGCAGAAGTACTCTCCCAAGACTTCAGCGGGAAGAGATGTGGACATTCTTCATATTTGTCAACACACACACACACACACACACACACACACACACACACACACACACACACACACAGCCCCAAGCCTAACAATAGCTGATGAAGTCTCTTTTGTAAGTGCTTTACCGAGGCGTACACAATGTGTGCATCCTTATAGGAAATTCGTATAGTCATATACATGGATAATTACGTATAGATTTTTTCTAATTACGACCTTTACCAGTGTGGCGGGATCCTTGAGGTCATGTTCAGAGCCAATCCTGTTTTCTTCCATATTCAGTATCATCATGTTCTGGGTCTTTTGGTATGTGACCTTTGACCTTATTCCACCTGTCGTTTGCCTCGTTAATAATGGTAGGATTGTGACCTGTGATCTTATGTGTGATGTCACTTGCCTCATTAGGTGCAGTGTCATTCCTAATTATTGACAGACTCGTTGTGTCATAATTGAATACCATCATCCCCCCCCCTCCCTAAACTCCTGCGTCTTCTGCCGTGACGTGTTTCTCTCCCTGACATCATCTCGTGAGCTGATTGGTTCGAATTTGAGCTTGACGTTACGACCCCCTGAAAACGGCGCTACGACCCTTGAACAAGACGGTACGACGCTTGGGTATGTATGATGGCTTGACCCTTGACCTGAGCCTTAAGAATCAGGTCAGAGGCCCGGCCGGCACGGCGAAGGGTCGTACCGTCGTGCTCAAGGGGTTAAGTCGTCCCCTGATGACAGACATGGAAGACTGTGAAATATCACCACCAGAATAAACAGTTGCCGAAATACAAGAGTATAAACTCCTGTGGTCCCAAACTGTCCAGGTCATCGACTGGTAAGTACTGACAGCATTATGGACTGGCTCTTAGGCGAGAAATACACAGTCTAGAGTGGACAGACGTCTGGATGTGAGTTGTAGCACACCAGCAAGGTCGGGTGGGGAGGGGAGGGGATACACAGGCAAGCGGGTCGTGGCCTCAAACAGTCTGGGTGATCCGAGGAGTGATTGTGCAGCTTGGTCCTAGAATAGGGGCCCCCTGAGTGGTCGTTACAGGACCCTTCCCCCCCTCCCCCCAGGGGTGGATGGAATTTTGCAGGGGGTCGATAAATACCTAGGAGTCGATAGGGGTACGAGCAGGGGGGTGGGGATGTCAAGTATATTCCATAGTCATAAAACTTTAAAAGTTTTAAATAGTTGATCTTACGGTTAGATTAAGCGAAGACAAAGCAAGTTTGTGGTCTCACAGTAAAATAGAAACTCTATCATGATTATGATCATGAGGTACATCATCAGTCTGATTAAGGATTGAAACCTCTTCTGTTATACCCTTCCCTCCTTGTACCGGTTCGTTCCTCGTACCCTTCCTTCCACGTACCCTTCCATCCTTGTAGTGTGTGCTTTGTAGTGCTTTCGTGTGGCAGTAAGTAGCGCACCGTCCCAGGCACTACTGGTGACGTGTGTCCCCTGTGTACCCACCCGGCTTCCTGATACCCTCCCACCTTCAGGAACCTCTTTCCTCACAGCTCACAACTTTATACTCAACATTTTCTTTTTGTCCTTTTACGTTTCTCTCTTTCCATCTTTTCTTGTCATTCCATATCTTCCATTGTGTCTTATCTCTGCTCACTCCCTCCTTCGTTGTGTTCATGCCTGTGTCCATTTCTTATCCCGTTACTCATTCCCTCCCTCCCTCCCTCGTATCCTGTTCTCATTCATTCTTTCATCTTCTCGTTTATTCTCATTGGTTTTCGGTTGACTTCCCTCACTCTTTCATTCGTTCCTTGCTCTCCTGCTGTGTTTGCTTTTATGTTATTATTCTTGAACGTTCAGCATCCTTTTTTTTCTGCGTCATCTTTCTTTTTTTTTAATTTCTTGTCAGTTTCAGAAATCTTTATCTTAGTGATTTCTTTATAGCTGTAGATGTGTAACGTTTTGTAAACATTTCTTGCATCTTTAAAACCACGTCTCCGCGGACCACTTACCTTGCGCGTGGCAAATATCCCCAAGATCTCGTGTGATCCGCATCGATTTAGTAAAACCTCCGAATTACTGACGCAGGCCGACACTACGGCGATACCTGCTGTAGGAAGAGCCTGGGAAGATGGCGTGGAGAGCAGGAGTCCACCTCGGGTAAACAAGGAGCCTCACGGGAAAGTAGCTACTTAGGAAAGGAACATAATATCAAGACTCGTTCTAAAAAGGATTTGAGTAAGTTCCCCCGAGGTGCCTCATACCAGCCAGTGGGTACAGTAAGCTGAGACAGCAACAAATAGCCTGGTGGATCAAGACCTTGGCAAGAATCCGTGATCGCAGGCTGGGCTACGGGGTTGGAAGACGGCCCCCACCCCCCGGTACCGCCGCAAGCCGCAGTTCATTCTGTGATCAATCCTTCTCGATGAGGGCGTGATCCACCAGAGTGTTTGTTGCTGCTGGTCACTGATTTTGAAGATAGACTTCTTATCTATTGGTGGGCTGGCTGGCTGTCCCTGTCTTGCGTGCACACGTAATCGTGTCTCTGTCCAGATGTATCTTTGTCTCTCTTACGTTCCTGTGGATATTTTATATTGTTGCACATCGCCAGGGACCCCATACCCAGTGGCTTCCCTAGTTCATCAAGGCTGCGCTACGCTCAGTAGCAGGATACACTCCTTTGAAGCCAGTTCTTTGACGAGACTGTGCCTTCTCTTGATGATACAGCCTCGCCAAAGTTGTGACCCTTCACTCGCTGTGTAACCTCAGGCAAACGGAATCCAGTAACACTTCTTTCTCTCTCTCTCTCTCTCTTATATATATATATATATATATATATATATATATATATATATATATATATATATATATATATATATATATACATATATATATACACACACACATCATTTTCTTTTTGTTGCCTAACGTGTTTTCCAGGTGCTTTATCTCCTGGAGGTTCTGTTGACTGTTGAGGATATTGTGTGTGTGTGTGTGTGTGTGTGTGTGTGTGTGTTGGTGTTATCCCGTCCCTGCCTCCTTGGTGGCTGGAAGACCCAGCTTCTGGATCCCAGGGGGGTCCCTCCTGAGCCATGTCTCCTCGCACCTGGAATGTTCCCTGGAACTCGTCGGGTTATGAAGCCTTCCTGGCCACTCCAGAAGACCATCCGTCTACCTCTTCCCCCCACATGATGATTACCCTCCCATCCTCCTCCTCCTCCAACTTGAACCATAGTCTTCAACGTGTGGCTTATTATGGATGGGTCTGTTTTGATCCTAGTGCCTCAACCAGCCGCCTTCGCCAGGTGGTCTGGATGTCATTGTGCTTCGAGAGCCACGAATGATATCCGGGGACTCTCCGTACATCTCGAAGCTCACCGTGTGTATTTAGACGCTCTGGTATACGTGACGTTGAAGAATTACCTTCCTGGAAAGTGGCCGTATTTCCAGAATTTACCCGTATGTTTGATATACTTGGCCCTATACATGGTTCTAGAGTCTTCGGCTGCAAACATGGTTCTCGAGTCTTCTACCGACGTGACCCGCCCTTGCAGTTCTCATGAATGTTTACATTTTCTCAAATTCATCTGGAGAAAAACACGTTACTTTATTAATTGTGTGTGTGTGTGTGTGTGTGTGTTTGTGTGTGTTTGTGTGTGGTCATCATTTGTATTAGGGTGCTCAGTGAAGTCCAGCTGGGCGGTATGGGCGGTGGCCATGGGTGGGTGGGTGGGTGGTGATGGGAGTAAGTTTGAACGCAGACTTGACTTGTACTGAGAGAGAGAGAGAGAGAGAGAGAGAGAGAGAGAGAGAGAGAGAGAGAGAGAGAGAGAGAGAATGAAATCATCTTATGGATACGGTGGGTGATTGTGTGGGATGAATTATATCAAACTTGACAAGTGTTATCAGTGTCATGTTTGGAAGGGTTTACAGCGTCCTGTTTAAAGGTATTGTTCGTGTGCCTGGGGGTCTCTCCTCTCTCTCTCTCTCTCTCTCTCTCTCTCTCTCTCTCTCTCTCTCTCTCTCTCTCTCTCTCTCTCTCTCTCTCCATTGATTGCGGGAGGATTTTTCCAGCCGTCATTCGTTACGAAACAACACTTGCATAGACACCACATATTTTCTTGGGTTGTGATTATACATGTCATTGTATAGTGGGCAGTAATTGTGTTCTAAAGGCTACTTGGAAATGATCACGAAGTTTTGAATGTGAGATGAATGGCGTTCATAATGACCTCCCCTGCGAAAGGGGACTTTCTCCGTCACCATTTAAAGGTCATTTTCCTGTGGTCGTGCCCTACGCCTTTACTACCTGGCCTCGCCTTGTGCAGGTCACTGACCTCGTATTTTGGAGGGACGGGTCATTGATAATTGGTTGGGGTCATGCTCGTTGACCTCCTTTGTGATGTACCTTACCCTAGTGATTGTTGGTGTACATCCCTTACCTTTGTGATGTACCTTACCCTAATGATTCGTGGTGTACATACCTTTGTGGTGTGCCTTACCCTAGTGGTTCGTGGTGTACATCCCTTACCTTTGTGATGTACCTTACCCTAATGATTCGTGGTGTACACACCTTACTTTGTCGTGAGGTGAGAGGTTTTTGTTAGTGTATTCATTTGGTAACGGACAGTCATTTTGTTAAGGTGACACGCTTCATTCGCCTTTGCTTTTCCTTCCTTCATTCAGAACCTGTGGTTGCAGACGGTCTGGTCAGTTTCAGTTGTCATGACTTCATTCTTAGTCGTTATTCAGCTCTTGTTTCATCGAGTTTAATTCCTTCACTCTTGATGTTACTGTTATCATCTTGTATGTTCATGTTGTTATTTCACTCTGGTTATGATGGTGGTTCACCAAGGCGAAAGCTGGTGACAGACGTAAAGTGGAAATCTACGTAGGTACGCTGTATCTTACAGTGATATACTGTTGGCTATTATGATATGCAGGCAGGTGGTCTAGGATGAGAGGTACCATAATGACTCTGGAAAGGAATGATACTGGTGTTGGGAAGGGCAGTCTCTGGGGCGGACGACTGGGAAACACTGGATTCCACAGGAAACTGAGAAGGCCAGGAAAGGAATACATCATTTGGAAAGCGAGACAGTTAGAGATACGTAAAAAGGAAGAAGAGATATGTGACGTAAAGTGATAAGAAAATGATGAGGGACAAGGATATAGATCCACAAAGGAGAGTACGGAAGTGCTTGCATTAGGAAGTAGGTGTGTAAGAGCGAGACACCGTGGCAGCAATGTTCATTTAATGGCCTCTACATCTTTGCAGTCACGCTGGTGTTTCCCTTCGTAGCAAAAGGAATCATATCAGTTGCCCTTTTTTAAGCTCTCCTGTGTGATAACGGTGTCCGGACTGTGTCTCCAGAGAATGCCGAATGTTTTTGCTTGAGTTTTATTTTTCTTACTTCTCTTCCCAGCCTTGTATCAGGAGAGTTGCGAGAGTCGAGTCAGAATACACAGATATGATGTTGCTTGCCTTCCTCCCTCAGCGTCTGCTGCAGTAATATTGATTTCTCTTGTGTGTGTCGCTGCCTGAATTACTGTTTAATGACGGAGTTTATTCAGTCTTTATTATTATTATTATTATTATTATTATTATTATTATTATTATTATACTGGTTATTCGCTTCATTATCTCTCTGTCTCTCTCTCCCAGGTAGGTAGGTAGGTAGGTAGGTGGTAGGGGGTCACCGACCAAGCTTTGGCCCAAGTAGCTGCCTTTCCTCTCTGCCTCCCTCACAGCATGTGAGCTGCTGGCTGTCAGTCCGTAATCAGTCTCTCTCTCTCTCTCTCTCTCTCTCTCTCTCTCTCTCTCTCTCTCTCTCTCTCTCTCTCTCTCTCTCTCTCTCTCTCTCTCCTATGCAGGCACTCATCGATATTTTGTCACACGCTATATAGTTTGCGATATTGGGGGATGACGGGAGACGCACTTTAGTTTGCGTTAGTGAAGACGAGGAGATACGCGCTTCTTTTTGTACTTCCGGTAGTGCGAAGATGTGGCTTTAGAGACGCGTCTTACCTGGGATGTGGCCGGCATGATGGAAGACGCACCTGAGGGCCTGTAATTGGATGCAGGAAGACGCGGCCGTCGGGATTGGTGGCGAGCCGTGCCGTGAAAGTGATCCGGCTGGGAGGCACTCCTGGCCTCTGACTCGGGAATTAATTGGCACTTCATCCGAATTTTCCGGGTGGGGTGATGTTTTCACCGGCGCTACACACCGAATCCGGCCAGGGGATGGCGGACCAAGACACTCCCAGTCCTAATACATCGGTAACCCAACCAGTAATTTCCCTCTGTAAACCTAATGTTTTATTAACATTGAAGGCATTTTGACTCAACGTTTAATTTGGTTTGGCTTTTTTTTTCTATCTCTCTCTTGAAGGTAACAGTGTTCGTGAGGTAGTTAGACACACTGGCCTGCTGTGTGCTGCCTACCAGGGAATGAGGTACGTACCACTACCAATCTCTCATCAGGTATGGTACTTATGGTATTGTCATGTGGTACTCCTCTACTAGCCCGCGGTGTTGCCCCTGACTTAGATGTAGTGAAGTTGTTCTTGGAGGTTCATCTTGATGGTTGAGTAGTCGTTCTCTGTGATGACTGTTATGTAGGTGAACAGTCACAGCCTCCTAGTTTGCTCCGCTGTGCAACAGACGCCTTCCTGGTGTTTTGCACCGTGCAGCAGACACGGCTTCCTTGGCTGTTCCGCCTTCAGCAGACACGGCTTCCTTGGCTGTTCCGCCTTGAAGGAGAGAGAGAAGATCCTCTTGTACTTCCTGTCTGTGTCAGGGAGGCAAGCCTGGGGTGAGTGAAGGAGTGAGACATGTGCTGGCAACTGAGGCTGTGGCCTGCAACTGGCCCGGGGACGCAACACCTCAGCTCCTCCAGCAAAATTTTGAATAAGGATCGATGGTGAGGACACAAAAGCTCTGGAAAGTAATCTATCAAGAGCGTTCAGACAAAGGCCTCGCGTCCTCCTCCGCCTCTTGATGATGTCTGGAGTGTCCCCACTTCCACAAGCACACTCCCCCGCACGTGCCTCCCGGTCGTTGGGTGCTCCACCATGCTCGCTCGCCCGCCCGCCTCCACCTTCCTGAAGTTCCGATGACGCGTTGATGATAGTATGCCACGTTTTATTTTCAGAGTCTGAAAACATGGAAAGATCTATGCTGTGAAAGCGTTTGGGCCATAACAGTGGATGGGGGATGTCAGAGAGAGAGAGAGAGAGAGAGAGAGAGAGAGAGAGAGAGAGAGAGAGAGAGAGAGAGTCTTCACAAAGGCACTGCAAGCTGTTGGTGGTTGGGTTCCCCTGTGCTTGGAACGGGGGATGTTTATGTAGCGGTCTGGACGAACTTCAGACGGGCTCGATGGGGGCTTGTCGGTGGCAAGCTGCAACTAAGGGACGAGGGGAGATTTCAGGTGGCGGGATGTGATGGTGGCGATTCTGATCCATGGCCACGTCTTCGTGTACTGTCTCACGCCCTCCCACACCCACGCATATACTGCCCCGCACCCTCTCACACTCACGCATGTACTGCCATACGTCCTCCCACACCCACGCCCGCCTATGACCCATTCTCATGCCCGTTGGAGAACATTGATTGGCATGGGAACTAAAGCTGGGTGTTCCCCCCACATTAGAGTGGTGCCAGACAATGCCCCTACAGGCAAGCGCCCGTCCGGCCGCTATTCACCTCACCTCTGCTCTATTGTGCTTGCCCCGCGCTGCTTGAGTTTATCGCGATTGCATTCACGTTGTTTTTTTCATATGATTGATTAAAACCTTTGTCTCACATAATGATTGATTTGGAATTTTATATGATGATATTTACGGAGAGGAGTCATTGTTTGTATGTTGGATGTAATAATCATGGAAACAGTGTTCCAGCTCTCATGGAACACGCCAGTGTTCCAGTTGTCATGGGATCAGTGTTCCAGTGTTGAAATATGAAATAAGATCTTGTTTTGTTGGCAGGTGTTGAATGATTCTGGAGATGGAGATGTGTAAAGAATATAATTACCATCACTCCAGTGATCTCTCTGTCTGCCTTTAACCCCTTGAGCACGACGACCTAACCCTTTGAGGACGACGATCCAGTCTCCTGAGTACACCGACATAAGCATCATTGCATGATGAATGAGGTCATCATATTCAGGGGTTCACGTTGTCGTGGACGTGGAGTTAAATCATGGTCTAATGTATTAGAGGGATTGAGTCGTCGTCCTCAGGGTGTTAAGTCATCTTCGTGAAGGGGGAGGTATATATTCGATCTACTAAGTCGTCGTATTAAGGGGCTTGCTTCGTGCTTAGGGTAGTTAAGTTGTCAAAATGCTAATGGGGTTGATTAGCCGTGGTAAAGGGGGGTTAAGTTTTCCCCACCAGAAGGATTGATCACTGAGATGATTAATACCGTGTAGTGGATGATGGACATTGATCAATGTACACTGTGTTGCGCTCTCAGTGACGATACACTCTGACGAGTGTGTGGTACACCCTCCGACACCATCATGGTTCCTCTCCAAACAAATTTCACACATTTTGAGTCCTTATTGTTTAGTTTCCCTTCTCTCCTTCTGGTGTCTTCCTTCACATTATGTTATCTTTCCCTCTCCTTTCTGTAAAACCTTATTAAATCTTATTTATTAGCTGGCCCGCTTCACCCATTGCGAGATGTTTAGTACGAATCATAATTAATGTCAATAGAGTTCATTTACAATGCATTCGCTCTCCTTGTTTACAGCCCTTGTGTTTTTGCGTTCTCCCATTTTTTTTTTTTTGTGCCCACCCCGTTTTCTTTCAGCGTCTCGCTCTTCAGGTTTAAGTCCTCGCTGTTAATGAACCATCTGTTCAAATCACCCTCATCCCTCTTATGTTTCTATCCACTCAGCATCGAGACTCACAAGGTGGTGACAGTAAGAGCGACGGCCACGTGAGCCTGGAATGGTAACCCACCCTTAACGTCCTCCAGTTTCTTTGGGTAATGTTTCTATGGCAACCGTTTAACCGTCATGAATTTTGAATGGCTCGTCTCGCATGTCGGTACAACCAGTCGGTCTAGGTTGAATTCATGCCTCGGTACAAGTAATTTCGGTTAAGTGAGCGGGACTTTTGGTGGTTCAGATTTTAAGTGTGGCTCGTGTGTGTGTGTATGGTCGGTCATACACCTATGGCCATAACAGAGATAAAGTATTCGTCAATAACTTTTTTTTTTGTGTGTGTGTATTTTCATCCCGAAATGCTTAGCGTCGTTACCCATAGCCTTGTGTCTTTACTCTTGTGTTTACACTCGACAGGTATCCGTTTATCGACCTGTGCCACGGGTGACTGCTGCGCCCAGGATTCGACTCCCGGTCGTGCCCGTGTGTGAATCATGGTCAGCGACGCTTGAATTTTGAACCAGTTTCTCCGTAAACGATTAGTAATTTAAGGTGGCACAAGAGTAAGTTATAAGAGATGATTAAAATCAGGTTTAAGGTAGTTATTGAAAATAGCACATGAAATGAGATGCTAGTCCTCTGTAGCTACATATGTATACTTTAACTGAGATGCTAGTCCTCTGTAGCTACATATGTATACTTTTAACTGATACTTCATTCATCCTGCCCTGACTGACCTCAAGCAGTTGATGGAGCCACAGCCCGAATAACCAACGAACCATGTTCCAGAACCATCATTTTATATTTGTAGATTTGTGCATAGAACTAAATGTAATGATTTCTTGTTCAATGAGTATTTGGCAGTCGCTCGCCAGTAAATCCAGCAACGCATACACCTTAAATCATTTACCTCTGCTTACTCTGGTACATGTACCATCTAACCTTAGCATGAATTATGCATATCTGCTAACCCTAGCGTAAAATATATATCTGCTATCGTTGGCGTGGTCGATTGGATCCCCGAAAATCTAGCAGTAAATAATGATTAGCCATATCACGTAATAAATATCTTTCCTAACCTTGGCGTAAATAATGTACTTTTGCCAACCCTAGCGTGAATATATTACATAGGCTAAATATAGCGTAAATTGTATACTTCCGCAAACACTGGCTGAGAATATGCATCTCCTGACCTTAGCTGAAGGTTTGATTGACAGGATCATCAAACGAAGCGTTGCGATCACTCAGCTAACATTATATTACATATATATCCATGTATATCCTGGCTAACCTAAACATATATATATACTGTACGTGTGTGCTAAACCTAGCATTAAATATGTATCTCCTGTCATTAGCCTATAAGGCGTGATGGATGGGATCCGCCGGAGCCTAGTAGAGGAGAGATGGTGCATCATGTCACTGAGTGGGAAGGCCAAACTCCCCGGCCCCCCCGCACTACCGCTGGTTTCTCTAATTCGATACCGCTCAGACGTCAGTAATCAATGGCAGCCACTCGTCCAACGTCAAATGGGCTCAGTTTTTATTGGACGGTTCCTCGTGGCGGAGCAAGATGTGTCGCAGTATTGGTGTTGGTGCCCCTGGAGTGCTGGTAGAAGGGTCGACGCTCCTCTCCGCCGCGATATTGCTTTCTTGGAGGGAGCGCCCGTTTTCCGCGAGGCTACGTGCGTCTCTCTCTTAAGGTTCGCATATTTATCGTTGAAACCCTCTTAAGGGCTGAGGTGAAGACTGTTAACCTCTGAATATTTTGATTGAAAAATAATATCGATTACAAACTTATATGACATGTTGATATTTTTTTTATGCTTGGTATTTAACCCTGTTATACAGCAACTTCCTTGTTTGTGTCTCTGTTGTATTGGCAATACTGCAGAGGTAAAGGGCGTCGGTGTTGCCATATGATGGTCGTTGGCGAAAGACGGATGGCGATAAAGGTTTGCCTTAGGAAATTTATAGCACATGACCGTCATTGTGACGTTGCAAGAACTCAAATACTTACATGTAGCACAATGCTAGTGAATTCCTATCGGCCTTAATGTTATTTACTGGCAGTTTGTTACTCATAAACACTGTTCTGAACTCATGATTGCCATTTATGTCAAGATTACAATGAGATAAAAAAAAGTCGAGTTGATAGGATATTGTCCAGTGGCTCCCACCTCTCCCAGCGTGGGGCTTATATTATTCTGTGGCTTGAACATCACGTAGATGTAGTTCTTATTACGTCTGAAGATGTTTATGAATATTTTTCCTCAGCACTTCGGAAGGCGTCTGGAATAGTGTTGTATTGGCCCTCATTGAACGAAGGTTTGCTTGCCTGAATTTCCGTTCATCCAGTTTTATGACTAATAAAACTGCAAGGAGTCGGTTGTATCTAAAGATGAAGCTTGTAATGTGATACTTCAAGTAGTTTGACGTGAGGAAGTGGAGCATACTACGAGAATGTGTGTGATCGCTTAGTAGTTGATGTTGCACGAGTTGAAAAAGGGTTGAATGGCTTTGTCACTGTTTATCCCAGAAGTGTTATGTTTGTGTGAGTGTTATTTGAAGTCTGGGGTGTGTGGGAGGTGGGGGTTGGTTGAAAGTGTTTGTATGATTCCTCTTGTGTGATTCCTCTCTCTTGAAAGATATGGAACAAGTTGGGCTTGAGCAGGAAGTGGCAATCCCTCCCTCATTTATTATCACTTTTTTCTTTTTAAAGCAAGAACTAGAGAGGGAAAAACCACGCTTCCTTTTGTTTTAAAAGCCTAGTCTGGTCTTGACGCTACACTAGTAAGACGGGAAAGGTAAACAGGTAACATATATATGTGTATGTATATATATATATATATATATATATATATATATATATATATATATATATATATATATATATACGTGTGTGTGTGTGTGTGTGTGTGTGTGTGTGGAAGGATTGCTACACGTGTGCTAATAGTGATTATGTTCATCAGTTGTACCCATCACTGTCCCTCTGGCGGGGAGTTATGCCAGTCTTGGCTCAGGCGTGAGGCCTGGTAGGAACGTGGTGTCCGTCGAACTGATTTGTTTTATTCAGGTGGTGATGGTTGGCCGGTGGTGGCCGGTCCCGCTCGTTGATGGATCATGCACGGGTAGGGGGTCGTGACCGTCGTGTACTGCCTGCCGATGTATGCACACTGTGAGGGAAAAAAGTATGTGCTTGCGATTCCATACATTACCTCTCTCTCTCTCTCTCTTCTCTCTCTCTCTCTCTCTCTCTCTCTCTCTCTCTCTCTCTCTCTCTCTCTCTCTCTCTCTCTAGAAATATCATAGAACTTCATAGTGTCTCTAACTTTTATTTATGCTTGCTCGCCATTTCCTTTCTCTAGCAGATGACATCAGGAAGTGACATTTCGATGAATGAAAAATCTTCGCCTGGCTTCTTCTGTTCTTGGCAACATTTACGAGGTGGTAATACTGGAGGGAAGGTTTTCCTGCCCCATTCTCCCACATCCCGCCCTCTCGTAGTCGTTTTCTACGATAAGTAGGAGATACTTAGATAATAGTGTTCCTCCCTTGACCCAGAGGTTGATGAATAAGTAGATTAAATCAACTGAATTGTGACTCTGGAAGGGAGGCGGTGTACGAAGTAGAGGAGAAACGGCTAAGTGGTGACCACTGGTGTTGAGAATATACCTTGTGGGTTTTTATAGCCTCAGAATGTTTATCTGTTCTGATAACAGACGGAGCTTATCAGGGACGGTGTGGATGAAGGGAAGATACAACACAAGGTTAAGGTCACAAATTTAGACAAATGAAATGCTTCAGAAAGGCCACAAATTTGAAAAATCATATTTTATGAAAAAAAAGACAAAATATTACGGAAAGTCGCCTCAAAACAGATTAAACGGAAAAAAATCACAGAATTATAACAACTTCGTAAAACATCTGAAAAAATGTAACCGTACAGTACGTGTATAGATCACTTTATGCTAAGAAATATTATATATCACATTTTCAACAGATCTCAAGATTAAAAAAGAAAAAAAATCTTAGGTTTAAAAATATCCCAGGGAGTTAATATATCACTATTGTTATATAGAGGAAAATCGTCACATCTTACAGCCTACCGAAACTTTTTTTCTCACTCCTTTTAATGGGAGATACGACCTTGAACTTCCTAGCTGATGCTATTGTTAGGCGACCGGACCTGGGAGGATGTGAAATAAGAAGCATAAACAAGAGCGTGTGAATAAAGCAGGCGCCATAAAGATATAAGCCGGGGAGGCTGTGGTATGGTCGGGAATGGTAGTGATGTGAAGGGGGTGTTGGCTGTGGTGTGGTCGGGAATGGTAGTGATGTGGAGGGGGTGTTGGCTGTGGTGTGGTCGGGAATGGTAGTGAAGTAAGGGGGGTCTTGACTTTGGTGTGGTCGGGAATGGTAGTGAAGTGAGGGGGGGGGGGCGTGTTGGCTTTGGTGTGGAAGGGGAATGGTAATGAAGTGAAGGGGGTGTTGGCTGTGGTGTGGTCGGAAATGGTAGTGAAGTGAGGGGTGTTATAACAGAAGAAACCTTTGTTATCACCAGGGAAATACCTGCTTTACTTATATGATTTCCTCTTTTTTTTATATGTAATGTGCAGTGGGTATTGTGTTACTCCTTAGAGAGAGAGAGAGAGAGAGAGAGAGAGAGAGAGAGAGAGAGAGAGAGAGAGAGAGAGAGAGAGAGAGAGAGAGAGAGATGAAACAGTAAGAGAACAGATATGCTATTTTTCTCTTGTGTTTATGTTAGTGACGCCGAGTACGTACGTGCGTATGTCTGTGTCCGTCTCTGTTTGTAAACAGTCTGTCATTGTTTGTAAACAGTATTGTTCAGTGTAAACTTATACGTATCGCGAGGAACAGGAGTTTGGATTATATGAAGTGTGTTCATCGTTAGGACTTAGGCTCTGTCCCATATTCACATGCTATCACTGAAATGCATTGTCTGTGTACGTTTAGTGAGGCAGACGTCAGAATTAGAATATTAGTTAACTGAAGTACGTAGGTATGTATGTTTCTGTCGTAAGGAAAGCAATTTAGTGTATGTAAAGTATTACACCAGACATGATATCGCTTCTTAGTTTGAAGACTTTGAAACTTGGTTCTTAGAGGAGCTTCGAAGCCGTCCTGTTCTGAAGTGTGAAACGTCAACTCGACCGTTTTAGATTTTGAAGCATGAATTGTGGATGAGTCCGGAGCCCCGAGGTCTTACACTCTGAAACGTGAACTTTGACGTACTGAAACTTTGAAACGCGGGTTGTAGATGAGCTTAAAACTTTGGCGTTTTATAGTTTGTCCAACGATAGCTGTGCATGAGCTTGACGGTGTTAAGTTTAGCTCAGCTTAAGATCGTGGGAGGTTGTGAGCTGGAACATGTGTTGTGCAGGTGGTAATGTTTATCAACACGTGATGATAAAACATGGTAGGTTAACAACACAGAGATGGTTTATTATGGAGAAGCCATCCTGCTTTGTGTGGTGGTATGGTGTGGTGTGGTTGAAGACTGTGGTGGAGTGGAGACTGTGATGTTGGTGGTGTGGTGGAGGTGAAGACTTTAGTGTTGGTGGTGTGGTGGAGGTGAAGACTGTGGTGTTGGTGGTGGTGTGGTGGAGGTGAAGGATCAATAATCCCCTGGAGTAGTGCCCAGGAAGCTGGATGTTGACGGGCCCCGCCCTCCACATGTTCCGCCGGACCTCAGGACAATCCTCCCTCCCTCCCTCCCTCCCTCCACTCGGTCGGTCGTGGGTGGTGGAGGTGAGACTCTCCTCTTCAAGGATCACAAATAACCGGTGCAGGAAGTGCGTAGGAGATGGTCGGGGTGAGGGTTGGCTGGGTTCGTGGACACCCACGCCGGACGTCACCTAAGGTAGTGGTGATTCTGTACGACCAGACGTTCCAGATGTATCGTTGTGGAAGATTCGCAAGGAACACCTGGGCAGGAAGTCGTGTGTTCCCATCAGTCAGGATACGTCGGCGAAATACGGTAAAGATGCCATGAATTCTCTGGAAGGAGGAGGTGAAGAAACCATGACCACAAACAATATTTTGTTGAGATGGGAAACTTGTGCCATAATCTATGATGACAGAAATATTTTAGGTTCCCAACTCGCCACCATATTCCGTGAAGAATAAGCCATTTGAGGTGGGCATCTTGTCAGCATATTCAGGATATAAATTGTGAGCTCGGGAGCTGAACACTTTCACCGTGACCCCCCCTATCTCTCAAAGACCATCTGTTCTGTGAACCACAGATAAGAAGACGAAAGAAATATTGATGAATTGAAAGTGAGAAACGAAGGCGCCAGACCAAAGAATGACTTACCATATGGATGAGGCGGAGGCCAGTGTTTTGTACCTGCTTAAAGACGTTCTCCAAAGTGTCTACCTGTGTACAAGTAACAGCTTCGAGCACATAGACCAGGAGATACAGTCCCTGGTTGGCTGCTTGGCTATATGAGCTTTAGGTCTATCGACTGCCAGAGTCGTTAAGGCCGTCAACGTCAAGCTACGACCACCAAAGGAAGAGCCTTGAGGTCTTAGTGCGAGTTTTCTGGATAATTCTCATACCATACACGCCCTTGCTGTACGTGTGGTTCCTACCGGATTTTGGTCATGCGGCAGACACAAGCTTCAAACTGCATGACATCTTTCCTTTTCGACGGTATTCTACAACCTGCCCCTTTTTAGGGAACGTGTTATATTTCCCACCTCTTTAAAAACTCGGATACTTCTCTCGGATGTTCTTTGGACGTCATTTTGTTGAGGTTTCTTGTTAATGAAGACTTGTGTATATGATTTGAGGATATATGTACAGAGGAATACAAGCAGCAACAGAGCACTGGGTCCTTACGAGGTCGTTTGTGATAGTGGAAGAGGACAGAAAGTCATGGGCTTGTGTGTTGGGAGTAAAACGACAGCTTCTGCAGACAGAAAAGCATGTAAGTTATTCTTATAAATCGCCAAGGAGGCGCAAGTGATGAGTGAAAGTATAAATGCAGGGCCTTAGAACAAAGGTTGTCAACACGGATTATGTGGTAAGAGGGCCCTATGTAAGATGGTCCACTAATGGATATGGAAATGCAGTATTCACCGTTCTCTGTCGGAAACTCATACAAAGGCATTGTGGAGTATGGATCCCCAGCAACAGTTTCTCCAGGTGAGCAGTTGGGCTCTCAGTAAAAGAGTTAATATATGCAGCGGAAATGGCAACTCCCTGAGGACATCGGCACGACCCTTAAGTACCCTTAAGGACGATGGCTTTAGCCCTTAAGGGTCGAGTCAGAGGCCAGAGGTCGTACCGCTGTGCCCAGGGAGTTGAGGAATGTTGTACCCAGCGTTCAAAGTAGCGCCGAAAGTGCTCATACCCTTACTGTATACCACAAGATGTTCTTCACAGTGTTCTAGATATGTTTGTCTTGTCACACGTATTGACAACAAGCATATTGCTGTCTTAACCTGTAGCGCTGAGATGCACGTGAAAGAAAACTAGGCCCATTGAAAATGATTTTGGTCTAACAAGTACATTTTGAATCTTATGTTTTGAATCACATAAGAAGTCTACATCGAAGAAGACCGTGTTTTTGTATTTTGAGAACTAACTTAATTATACTAATGACACAGCTGCTCTCTCTCTCTCTCTCTCTCTCTCTCTCTCTCTCTCTCTCTCTCTCTCTCTCTCTCTCTCTCTCTCTCTCTCTCTCTCTCTCTCTAAACCATTGGCCTTCTTGATCATTAATACATTATTTTTTTCCCCGCAGGTAAGTGTGAAGGATCCCCGTTTCCCAGATTTGCTCTGCTGGTGAGTGTAGTAGTCGTAACAGTGCAGTATTGATGTATATAATTTGTTATATTTGTCCCAGATTTCGTTACAATAATTGTCTGCCAAAGTTACGTATGACGACCAGTTGGAAACAGAACGGGGAAACAGTCGCTGTGTATATTGTTACGTAAGTGAAGATGGAATATGAAAATGTGATGTTGGCCTTGGCTGTGGAACTGTGGTGGCGAAGAAAACGGATCAGATAGAGACATGGGTCCGAGTGTAAGGATTCTTTCATCTCTGAATAAGATTCTTGAAGTCTTCCCTCTCGGCGGCTTCCCCGACCAGAAGGGTATGTAAATGTGTGTGTGTGTGTGTGTGTGTGTGTGTGTGTGTGTGTGTGTGTGTGTGTGTGTGTGGACAGCATATATGTTTGTGTCTTATGTAGGTGAGGGACGATATTGTTGTTCTTCTGTTTTTGGTTTTGCAAGACCTGCTGGCTGTACACGGATGTGTTTGGCAGCTTCGTATGTGCCATGTTTATTGAACAATTCAGTACATGACAGGTGATGATCATTGATTTCGTGTTGTGATGGTGTTTAGGATGTTTGTGAGTGATTTCAGATCTAAGGCTGCGTGTGTGTGTGTGTGTGTGTGTGTGTGTGTGTGTGTGATCCACGCCCCCATTGCAACTCGGAGCTGAGTTAGTGATGATAGATATGGAATTTTGATATAACTTCAAGCATTGTGAGAATATATATATATATATATATATATATATATATATATATATATATATATATATATATATATATATATATATATATAAAATGTATATATATTGATCATAATTTAATGTACGTGTACACAGACACTGGAAAGATTTCACTGATTACAGATAGGGTAATGTATATTGATGCAACCTAACATGTGTGTGATTGCTGATCTCGCTTAGTGAGGAAGGCAATGCATATTCAAGTGAGTTGTTGTTGGTCTTTGATAATGGAATCATTGGAGTGGTCAGACGTGACAAGAGGAAAAAAAAAAAAAAAACGATGGTCTTTGATTTAAAGGTTACGCCACATCACTGGCATTAGAGATAATTGTGTAATGGGTTTTGATACATTATGAATGATGGAATTAGTGTGGGACGTGAGGTGATTGGATGTGTTTGCCTTATTTGCATTACAGTATAGGGTCATTCATGTTCGACCGTGTCATTCCAAATGATTTTATGTCTTTTGTTCTGATTACATTTATTTTTTTTATCCACTTTTAGTAATTATTTTGTTATTTTAATGTTATATTTATCTCCTAAGTACATTTATTCTTTTTTATCCACTTTTAGTAATTATTTTGTTATTTTAATGTTATATTTATCTCCTAATTACATTTATTCTTTTTTATCCACTTTTAGTAATTATTTTGTTATTTTGATGTTATATTTATCTCCTTTTTATCGCAGACGTATTATTTGCAACTGGTCAAAGGTGACGGAGCGAAAGATACTTTAATGGTGTCTCCCGGGACCTAACCAGAGTAATGTTCAAGATATATATCTGGCCCAAGGAAACCATCGATTTAGGAGGTGTGTGTGTGTGTGTGTGTGTGTGTGTGTGTGTGTGTAAGTCTCGGGCATAAATTGGGAGCAGAACCTATATGTCGCGAACCTGACCCAATATCTGGCTGGGGACGGGCGTATCCGAACACCATCAGAATGGTTCCATTTCTTTCCACTCGGGGGAAAAAGAACGTATGCGATATATTCTGGCGGTAGGAAAGGGGAATTTGGAGACTGGACGAACAGCGGTATATATATATATATTTTTTTTTCGAAGTCGCCGCGAAACTCAGTGGTGAAGAAAGGGATCCTTTTTCTCCCAGCAGCGACGGTATGACCTCACTACGTCACGACCCTTGGGTGTCATGACCCCCTGCCGCTGACCTCACCCTGGGTAAAGTCGGACCGGAAGTGTGCGCCATCGTACCCAATTATCGCTTCGTCGTGTCCAAGGATCGTTCCGTCGTGTTCGAGGGTCGTAACGTTGTGTTCGAGGGGCGTTCCATCGTGTTCGTGGGTCGTCCCGTCGTGTTCGTGGGGCGTCCCGTCGTGTTCGAGGGTCGTACCGTTGTGTTCGTGGGTCGTCCCGTCGTGTTCGTGGGTCGTCCCGTCGTGTTCGTGGGTCGTCCCGTCGTGTTCGTGGGTCGTCCCGTCGTGTTCGTGGGTCGTCCCGTCGTGCTCGAGGGGCGTCCCGTCGTGTTCGTGGGGCGTCCCGTCGTGTTCGTGGGTCGTCCCGTCGTGTTCGTGGGTCGTCCCGTCGTGCTCGAGGGGCGTCCCGTCGTGTTCGTGGGTCGTCCCGTCGTGCTCAGAAAGGACCATTTCAGAGTTCAGTATGATGTGGCCGAACTGACGCCTTAATTACAGAAGCAAGGTTAAGTTATGTTGTTTGTGTTTAATTAGTCCCTCCTCTATATATGCATGTACGTACGTAATGACCCTAGCCATAATGGAGTTGTAAATATACTTTGTCTCACAGTTGCTAGGGTGTTTTACCATCCCTGGACCAGCCCGGTCACTACGTGGAGTCGATTTAGCTTTTGGCTATGTCTGTATGTAGGGGTACGTCTTCTGTATGTTTATATCTTTTATTTTTTAGTTCATGTGTGACCCGTTGATCAGGTATCAGTCTTTAGGCTGTTGCAATATGTTTTGCTGTTGAAGATATAGTTTTATTCCTTATTTTTTTTTTACAGTATCGACATGCAATGTCCAGCAGTGCTCGTGACCGCCAGATGTCATTGTCATGTCTTTGCCTTTAGTCTGACCTAAGCTAAGCTAAGCTAACCTAGCCTAACCTAACCTACCCTAACGTCACCTTCTCAAGAGTCACGATATTGCTAAAAGTTTCCACCGGCGTCGCCACCCGCCTGTAGAAACAAAGCTTTACAACTGTGGTCTACGATCCTGGCTGCTCAACTTTCTAGCATTTGGTTTCACTGGCGAACATCCTTATTGAACTCGTGTGTGTGATTATCATATTTTTCCGTGGTTGTGCTGTCTTTCTCATCGACATGTTTAATGTGATTACACTCCTTCGATTGGTGTGTGTGTGTGTGTGTGTGTGTGTGTGTGTCTCAGAGTGATGGGTGGAGTACTGTATGTGTGTGTGTGTGTGTGTGTGTGTGTGTCAGAGTGATGGGTGGAGCACTGTATGTGTATGTGTGTGTGTGTGTGTGTGTGTGTGTGTGTGCGTGTGTGTGTGCTGGCGTATATGCTTGCCATTTACACCTCACTATCATTGTATTGGCTCAGCACCTTTAGTTTTGTTATTGATTACGGGGCGTGTGTGTGTGTGTGTGTGTGTGTGTGTGTGTGTGTGTGTGTCAGAGTGATGGGTGGAGTACTGTATGTGTGTGTGTATGTGTGTGTGTGTGTGTGTGTGTGTGTGTGTGTCTCAGAGTGATGGGTGAAGTACTGTATGTGTGTGTGTGTATTTGTGTGTGTGTGTATGTGTGTGTGTGTGTGTGTGTGTGTGTGTGTGTGTGTGTGTCTGTGTGTGTCTGTGTGTGTCTGTGTGTTAGATGTGAGATCTGCATAAGATTTTGAGAAAAACATAATCACTTTTTTTGATATTGAATGAAAATTTGTATGAATATTTTTTTTAATACAGAATCAAGATGTTATATTTAGGAGTACCTTAGAGTAGTAGAGTGTTATTCTGGGCAGGTTAAAGAGAAATACAGTACGTTGCATAACAGACGAAGGACCAGAGCGAGCGTGTACCAAGATATTACAGGACTAGCATGGATGGTGCAGATAATTTGAACGATACTATGTGGAAAAAAAAATCACAACTGCTGATAGAAAGTATCTATTCTTGACTGATGATGATGTTCGAGCTTAGTGGCCCTGCCCTACGTAGATTGTAAACATGTAAACACGGATAGTAAACATGTAAACATACAGGCTACGTAGCCCCTTGTATATGACTGGGGATAAGAAGAGGGTATTGTGATACAGGAGAGAGAGAGAGAGAGAGAGAGAGAGAGAGAGAGAGAGAGAGAGAGGAACGCATGAAGTGTGCGAGAGGGAGTACTGGTTGTGTCGTACCCATGGTATAAGGTATTGTCCAAAATAGAATAGACCTCTGGCATATAAAGAAAACGGGGAGTGGAGGTGAGGACGCTCGCTCCTCAAGGTGAATAAGGCCGGGGAAGCTGACGGGATGAGTAAGGCTGGGTAAACCAGCGTGATGAATAAGGACAATGAAATCGTCGAGACGAGTAAAAAGACAAGAGAGAACAACACGAATGTATTATACGGTTATGGATCGTGCGGGATCAGTGATGCAGGGGGGTTGTGATAGATGGCCCGTGTGCAGACCACCGGTGTGTGGAGGAAGGTAAGGCCAGGTTGTGTAAGGTAAGGTACCTCAAGGTAAGGTAGACCCAGGGAAATTGAGGGTCAAGGACTGGGGGCCCTAACGGTTGGTGGTAACTGTTTACTTATGTGATCGTGAACCCAAATATTGACCTCCCTGTGTGTGTGTGTGTGTGTGTGTGTGTGTGTGTGTGTGTGTGTGTGTGTGTGTGGGTGGTGTGTGTGTGTGTGTGGGTGGCGTAAGGGATAAGGTTTAGCGACTCTTTAGATGGTCGTCCGATCTTGCCTGAAGTATTTTGAAGGTTCACTGTGATCTCTTGTGGTTTATGTTTATGTAGAGGTAACGGGGCTATTACTTATCTAGAGGTAACGGGGTTATTACTTACTGTTGACCTAGTTTATCTGTGTCATCGCTCCTTCATATCATCTTCTTCGCCTTCTGTTCCAAGATGTTTTCTACTCTCCATTTTCTTCACTTCATGCCCCACCAGGCTGCTCCTCTCATGTCCCCTGCGTTGCACCGTGCATGCGTCCCTCCCCCTGCATTCACAACTGTCTGGGTCGCTGTTGTGGTGACATTCAGGCGTTCTTGTTCCTTCGTTATACCGTGCATTCCACTCCACATGTCTACATCCCTCTGGGTCTGTCCCCCTTCCCTCACTTTAACCATCTTATTATTATTTCCGCTGTTCTTTCCACTTTTTTATTCGTTTTTTTTTTGTTCCACCATTTTCCACTGGGTTTGTGCTCTCTCTCTCTCTCTCTCTCTCTCTCTCTCTCTCTCTCTCTCTCTCTCTCTCTCTCTCTCTCTCTCTCTCTCTCTCTCTCTCTCTGCCCCTCACTCCGGTTTCACACATCCCAACCAACTCCGCTTTCCTACTTCTGTCATCCCATTGCATCCGCTTTCCTACGTCTTTCACGAATCCCATTCTATCCGCTTTCCTACTTCTTTCATTTCCCCTCCTCGCCTCCTCCCCGCTCCAGCACCACCAACGCTTCCCCAGTAAAGAAATTGCGCCATATTGTCCCTTCTGGAAAATTGCCCAATACTTGAAGTTGCCCAAGTTGTCGCGCGCTAAATAGGTTAGGCATTTTTTTTTACCATGTGTGAAGGTCTGTATCATCATGCCACCTGTTATACCTGGAGACGTGTCCTCCCGGGTGATTTATTTAATTGCCAGAATCTTTGCTGTGAGATCGTAAGCACGTATCAAATCAGTTTCTCCCCCGTTTATTATTTCATTATTTCTAATTGCCTTTCTCGCTCTAGCGAGGTGGCGTCGGGAACGCACGAACAATGGCCTCATTTGCACACAGACTTTTTTTAGTCAGCACGTAATGCACCGGCAGTCAAGAGAGTGCTATACATCACCTTTTTAATTACGGGAAATTCATAGTTCTGAGCCCATGGGTGAGACAGCCAGAATATATCATGGTGAATCGTCTCTCCCTCTCGTAAATAATGGAGGAGTGCAAAGCACCAGCGAGCGGACGCGTAGTCTCCTTGAAATGAACGCGTCCATAGGGTAGGTAGAGTGTAAACATCGCCACAGGAAGGGCCCAAGCAGGAGCCAGGGTTGGAAGCCCCCGGATCACACCGCAGTTGTTTGTCCTCCATTTTCTGTGGTTCGCTCTATTACCACAGGTCTCTCTTGATATCAAAGAATCTTTTTGAAATATTTTTTTCTACTTCTATAGTGCGATAAATGCTTACATGCCTGAGGTGGGAGGTGTATGTACGGACACTTGTGTGGCATGAAGTAGGTCTTGTATGTAATTCATTGGTGGGAATAAACCACAGAAGATTTCCAGACACAGGAACAGTGTTTCCAGGGGACTGTCGTGGCCCGCGGTGTGTGTGTGTGGGTGTGGGTGTGGGGTCTGTGTGTGTGTCAACTTCCTTGTCGTCCGGAGTCAATACTTTAGTTATAATCTTCTCCCGGCGAGAGAGAGAGAGAGAGAGAGAGAGAGAGAGAGAGAGAGAGAGAGAGAGAGAGAGAGAGAGAGAGAGAGAGAGCGACACCGCTGACATTTGCAGCGGGCACATGTGGGTGAGGGAAGAGTGGAAGGAGGAGGAGTCCACGTGGCGGCGCGGGAGAGGTCAGACACACACACACACACACACACACACACAGAGCGGGGAGAGGGGGATGGAGAGGACGGTTTATGGATTAGGAGGGTGGGTGAGAGGCGAGGAGGGAGGGAGGGAGGAGTGGTGGTGTTGGGGGGCGGAGTGGCTGGGGTTCCTGCTGCGCCACAGACCCCCAGAGACTCGCGCGAAATCACCCCGTAATGTAAGTCATCTTTACCCCCCCCCCCCCCCCCCCCCCGTTTTCTCTTCGCTCAACTGCCGTCCGTGGGCGTGGGTGGGAGAAGGGGGGTTGAAATCTCAATGGCAACTATTGATCTGGGAGATTGTGAAGCTACACACACACACACACACACACACACACACACACACACACACACACACACACACAGAGTCATGACCCAAGTATTTCTCTATGTGTGGGTGTGGGGGAGTTTATCATTTCCTGCAAGTTGTTTTTTTTCCGATTTTTCCCCCATTTTTTGATCATGTTAGATCATTGTTGTTGTTGTTGTTGTCCGTCTGTATGACCTACTGCTGTATGGTTCATCCTGGCATGGTGTGGGTGGCCTACCATAACCAACGGCAGCAAAATGATTTAGAAAAAAAAATGTTCAGGATTATGTACTCTCTCTCTCTCTCTCTCTCTCTCTCTCTCTCTCTCTCTCTCTCTCTCTCTCTCTCTCTCTCTCTCTCACACACACACACACACACACACACAATCCGTTCATCAGAAAACCGCGCGTGAGGAGTTGCTGAGTGTGGCAGAGGGAAACCCTGAGCGTTGTCTACCCGGCCCCAGATCAAGTACTTGCATAATAGGTCGTTCTACACCACCACGTGTGTGTGTGTGTGTGTGTGTGTGTGTGTGTGTGTGTGTGGTGTGACCTGAGCCCGAGTCTGGGGCCGCTCCGAGCCTAGGGAGCAGCGGACCGACAGGGTAAGTAAGGCCCACGCGTCTCAGACGAGGGGGGGGTAGATATGATCACAGATTCCATTTTTCCCTCCGTAGATATTTGGCAGCTACCGCAGAGTAGTAGCACCCACGTGTGTGTGTGTGTGTGTGTGGAGGACAGACTGGAGACGTGATGGACGATAGAAGATGGGGGGGGTGAAGGTGTGAGGAAACCCCACTTCCACCTGTGGCAGCCGTGAGAACAAACGAAAGAACATAGTGACGAGTGTGTTGATAAACAGTGATATATGATAGAAGTTAAGCAGAGAATATCCCCCCCCCCCCCACACACACACAGAAACAACACCTCAATCGCGACTTAAAAACGGGCAGTCACACACACACACACACACACACACACACACACACACACACACACACACACACACACACAGGGGGAGGGGAATAAAAAAACGTCAATTTGGTTGGTACAATAAACTGGTCAACGTCTTACCTCCAGAACGAGATGACGTGTGATCGTATCTCGCTCAGACAGACTGTGGCAGCAGCGTCGTCCTACTACTATACAAACTTCTTCATTGTTATTATTGTAACAAGTCGTACAGATGTAAATGTTCTGTTTTTCCTCGACCCTCTTTAATGTAAAGACAATATCACAAAACAAGTCTTGACTTGAGAAATGATAAAGAAAAATATTACGTCATATGGACGATGTTACTACGTCATCGGGGGAACCCGTCGTCTGGTATGGTGACCTGGCCTTTGACACGACCCTCAAGGGTCGTCAGGATAGAGGCAGTTTATCCTAACCGAGTACGTACCGTCGTGCTCAAGGGTCGCAACTAGGTTTCGTACCGTCGTGCTCAACGGTCGTAACTAGGTTTCGTACCGTCGTGCTCAAGGTTCGTAACTAGGTTTCGTGCCGTCGTGCTCAAGGGTCGTAACTAGGTTTCGTGCCGTCGTGCTCAAGGGTCGTAACTAGGTTTCGTGCCGTCGTGCTCAAGGGTCGTAACTAGGTTTCGTGCCGTCGTGCTCAAGGGTCGTAACTAGGTTTCGTGCCGTCGTGCTCAAGGGTCGTAACAAAGGTTCGTGCTAGCGTGTTCATCGGTCGTAAGGAAGGATCGTACCGTCGTAACCAGACATCGGACCGTCGTAACCATACATCGTACCGTCGTAACCAGACATCGTACCGTCGTGCTCAAACAAGGGAGTTACAGACTGGATCTTCATGACGTACAGAGACGTGTTCATGTGTGCCACTGTTCCTCTCCTACGAGGTTTAATGTAGCGTTCAAGGCCGAGTTGAGCGACTGTATCGATGGATCTATTTTTATGTTGCCGGCGACGGGGTTTGGACATATAGTATTCTCTCGTGGGGCATGTGTAGACGGGACGGAGGGAGTAGTGGAGTTTGGTGAGCGTGTGGACACCACGACGTACTGGTATTTAGTGAACGCGTATACGGGATACAATGTTGGTATTTGGTGCATACGGGATCTTGGTGTTTTGGGAACGTGCGTGGGAAGTGATCATGTTTTGTGTCCGTGTGAACGTGGATGCCTGTCGTGTTCTCATGGCTGTGATTCAACCTCGAGTTACGACGGTGCGACCCTTGAGCACAACGTTGCGACCCTGGAGTACGACGGTGCGACCCTTTGGTATGATAGTGTTTTATTTCTACCTCGTCCATAAGGGACAAGTCACAAGTTAGGCCGGTATAGTACTGGCCTCTGGCCACGTGCTACCACGTTCTTGCCTTGGTCACGTGTCGCTAGCTCGTGTCCACATATCCTGAGAGGTCGTTATCTGTGGCGGGCCCAACCATCAACAGGGTAGTTAAGTTAAGCAAAACTTTGCCGTCGTCGTGGTGTGTGTGTGTGTGTGGGGGGGGGGGATTACCTGCAGCCTTTAGGAAATTCGGGGATGGGGGGGGGGTGGCTGGCGACGGATCGGCCACCGTGTCCCAGCGGCGCCCACGGAGATTAATGAAGAGCCCCCGGGAACCTGTTACCAAGGAGTTTGGAAATTGTTAAACGTTATCACGCCGAGAGGCTTTAGCCATGGGGGGCGGGTAGTAGAGTGAGCTGGGGGAGGAAGGAAGGAAGGTAGAGGAGGTGTGCGCCCCCTGGGTCAAGGTGAGGAGGAGTGGAGGAATATCAGGCTCCCGCTCACCCATCGAACACGATATTGCGACCCACGAGCACGAGGTGGGACCCCATGAGCGGGACGAGTGCGACACAAGAGCGGTACGACGGTGCGGCCCGTGTATACGACTGTACGACCCTTTACTCTGTTAGGTCTCGGTGTTACTGGAGGATGTGTGAATAGGTCAAGGAAGGGAGGAGGTAGGCGCTGGCTGTCGGAGGTAGGGAGAGGGATGACCACTCGACGCGAGATTTTGCTGAACGGCAGGACAAACGCGTAGCGCTTCCCGCAGATGAATATGTTCACCAAGAACGTGTCGTTTGAGTTAACTGTTTGCCAAGTGTTGTATGGGAGGCGGAGACACTGAATGTTTGTGGACTGGAACAGAAGCCCAGGTGGAACAAAAAAAGAATTGGCAACCTAGGTCAGAGGAATAGAACTCGACAGCCACCGAGAAAAGAGAGCGTTGCTGTCCCTCCCAGGCTGAGAGTAAGGGCAGTACGGTGGGGGGGGGGGGGGGTGTCGTCCTCCTGGGAACTTTCTTAGGTCAAGTGGAGAGCCGGCTGGCAGCTGTACTGCTGTGCCGGCACGAGAGAGAGAGAGAGAGAGAGAGAGAGAGAGAGAGAGAGAGAGAGAGAGAGAGAGAGAGAGAGAGTACGTAACACTTAAGTTCTGCTGTGAGGTAGGGATGGCGCGTAGAGAGAAAGAGAGTACCAGTGTACCCATCAGTAAGATTTTTTTTTTTCCTTCCACGAAGCCGGTCCAGCGGAGAAAGATTTTTTTCCCCCATGAAGCCGGTCTAGCGGGGAGAGAGAGAGAGAGAGAGAGAGAGAGAGAGAGAGAGAGAGAGAGAGAGAGAGAGAGAGGGTAGTGGGAGGGGAGGAGGAGAGGAATATAAAGTCAGGTGAGTTTAGCAGGATACTCACGGTATATGTCAACAACAGGGAGCCGGTGCGTTATGTTGTGATCATAAAGCAAGGAAGTCTATGGTTTTACCTTATGGTAACCTGTTACCCAGTGTCACGTGGTAGTGTTCATCTAGTGGTAACCTGTTACCCAGTGTTACGTGGTAGTCTTCATCTAGTGGTAACCTGTTACCCAGTGTTACGTGGTAGTCTTCATCTAGTGCTGGGTGAGTGTAAGGTGTTGTAACTCACTGAATTACGTCACACTTGAGCGCTGAGGCTACGATCTTTGATTATGATGGTCTGGCCCTTAACTTGACCTTTAGATTAGGTCAGGTCAGAGGTCACACCGAAAGCAGGTTACCGTCAGGACATACGAAGGCATATGTGACATACATGTGGTAGGAATCAGTAGTATTGAATGTATACTACATCATCGGGCCGTCATTTTGCACGTGGAGAGAGAAAAATCGTTGGACCTGCTCGCCCGCTTTTGAAATTCGCGCCTAAACCTCCCCTTTAAAAAAGGAAAAGAGAAATCACCTCAGGGCACACCAGGGGTGTGTGTGGGGGGGGGTTGGGCTTTGAGCAACCCGGCTTTGATGAAGCCCGTGTTCCCAGCGCATGTCACAGCCCGGACTGGCTTACCTTATTTGTTCGTATTTTGCTTCGTTTTCTGTTCTTGGAACAATCGCACTGGTTCTCCTACAATTATTAGCAAGAACTACGCTCACTGCTTAACGGTACATAACTAGATTGACTGTTGTGTCATAACTCCCGAGATGATAGCTTTTGTAACGTTGATATCGTGAAGGTGTTTGTACGGAGGAAGAATTCATGGAACCCGTGGCATTCGTCTGGATTCTTTAGTTACTCATGGCGGTCTCCGTTTTCTGACAGTGGTGGTAATTTCCAGTTGGGTGTACAACGGACGCCCACACCTTGACGCTATTTCAGGAGCTATCTTCTCCACTCATGTGTAAATATTGTTCTGGGTCTTCAGAACAGGGGAGTTAGTCAGGTATTTGGTTTCGTTGTGGGACGGGCTGTCACGCATGATTGTTTCATGTTTTGTGGTATATGTTGAAGATGATATTGTTAGCTGGGCATGAGGCGTTCTCTTGATATACTTTGTTTAGGCTTTGGTATTTACACGTTATTTCAAGGCTTTCCGTGAGTTTGATTGGCTGTTTGGCCTGGAGTAGCTAGTTTGGGTAATTAGGTTAACATCCTTGGGTAGCTGGAAGGTTTTTGTAACATTGCATGGCTCTCTGATCCATCAAATTATTACTCCTTAAAATATTTTCCATCATCGCATGACAGTCATTGCTAATCCGCAGGTTCTTTAAGCCTTGTTCCCTTAACCCACTGAACACGATGGCAGCCTTGAACACGACGATACGACCCTTTTGAGCACGACGGATGCGACCTTTGAGTATAATGGCTTGACTTTTTACCTTAGTGATTCTTGATGGTCAGGTTTTAGGTCAAGCCGTAATTAAAGGTCATACCGTAGTGCTCTCATCACGACACGTACCGCCGTCCTTAAGGGTCGTACCATTGACGCTTCCTAAGGGGGGTCGTGCCGCCGTTACCAAGGGCCTTGCTGTGTTGCTGTACAGGTGGAAGGGCTGCTCCCTTGCCGACCTCCCCCGGTGTGGCGTGATTGAGAAGGCACACTGGGGGTCGTCAGGTTATTGCAGGCCGCCCGCGTGGCTTCGGTTTGCTAACGGTGGAATGTAATGCGGTTCCAGGCGCAAATTTCCTGCGCCGGGCGCCCGGGGAGGCCTGGTTTATTTATTGTTTTTGCTTTTTTTTTTCAGCATCGCGGGATGAGGAGGAGTGGTGTTCTCACCAGCTTCCTTTTGCCTGTTCTGGTTCTTTCGGGAGAGTTCATTCTGGCAGTCGAGTATGGAAGACGGCACCAACGTCTATTAGATTTTTTAAGATAGTGTTTTGGTGTTACCATACGGAGGTACGACCCCATAAGCACGAGAGTGCGAATTTTTTGGGTATGATGTCGTGATCTTTGACCTGACCCTAGGGTCGTGATGTCATGCTCAAAGGATTAAGTAACTTAAGTAGAATTTCCCTGAGTGGTCTTATGTCGTCGATCACAGGAGACTGTTCTAAAACGTCTTCGTAAGTCGGTGTAAAGTGTTTTCAGTAACAACAAAAAATTTATTTCTCTATAAAAGAATTACCTAAGCGAGTGGTAATGTTCTAGTACGCACGTGGAAAAAAATAATTGCTTTGGAGTGACCGTCGAAAATATATATTTCTGGCTCCAAAGTACTGTGGTGAAAATAGAATTTTAATTTGTATTTTTAGATTAAAAAAAAAAATGGTAGTGATGCTTATTATAGTGATGTTTTTAAGTGGTAATATTACGATCGGGTACTGGATATAATTTTGTCAAGTGGATGCAATGCAGGCGTCTATTCTTATACATTCACAGGAATTCTATCCTTTTTTTTTTATTGGCCTTGAATTACTTAAAGGCTATCGCTTCTGTTTTACTGAGAGAGAGAGAGAGAGAGAGAGAGAGAGAGAGAGAGAGAGAGAGAGAGAGGAGTGTGTTAGCTAGAGAGCGGATGGGGGTTCAGTAATTTTGCTTCGTCCTCATGAACACACTGGGCATCAGATTTGACCTGACCCTGTAAGACCAGCTGATCGTAACCAAGGATCACATCACAGAATGATGAGGTTCTCAGATGTTTTAAATTGGTCTTTAAAAGTTTGATGAAATCATGTTAGTGATACACACGCGCTGGCTTCCCGCATATTGTCAGTATGTTGGCTAGAATAGAATTGGTTGTAATTTTAGCTGTTGTTATTGTTAGGTTCTGATTGAGAATAATGTTTGTCGAATACAATAATATTTGAGAATGTTTTCGATAAACTGGTGTGGCTCATAAACCTCTACTTATGATGCTGGTAATTAGCGGATAGTTTGAAGTTTTTGTTTGTCTGGTTTATGATGGAAGCGCGGGAATAGCCCCCTGGCGAGGGCGTGGTAGGGTGAGCGGGAGGGAGGTAAAAATGGGGTGTTTAGACGGGAGGCGAGAGTTAATGTAGTGACGGTGGATGATAATTTACGCCTCGGCAACTATATACACACGCACGCATTCAACCCTAACGTGTTTATATATATATATACATTCTTGCGTTAATGCTGGTGAAAATACACATCCACGACATGCATACATGATACACGCACACAGGCGTGTGTATTGCGGAGATAACCGCTACCCAGATACAAGCGTACAGACAAGTCACTATTATAAGAAAGAAATAAAATTTCCTGTGCGTCCTAGGTCGGGCAGCGGATTCAAGAGTCAACGACGGGTTGCACTTGGAGCAAGCGAGCGAGCCTACACCCCATCCCCCCCCCCCTCCTGTATAAACACCGACACCCATCTACACCCAGCCTCCACGTGTGTTGTGTCTCCGCCGCTAACTGTTTTAGGCCAGAGTAGAGGCGTTGCCGGTGGTTAACTGCATCCCTCTACAACGACGTTGTACGACAGGAGGGTTAGGTAAGGTGTTCGTGTAGTGGGAAGGTGGACGTGTAGGGGATAGCAGAGGTCCGGATGTGTAATGTAAATAGGTTTTGTGTTGTGGGTGTAACGGGTCTATGATGATGGGTAGTTGACGGGTATGTTTATGTATTTGTCACACCTGTGTGTTGGTGTGAAATTATAAAAGTTTATAAATGAAAATCTAGTATTATGACCCTTGCCAACTTTGGAAGTTGGGTTGGGCATTGATCTTGTATGTGTGAGCTGCACATGATCTTGGGGCTGTATTTATCTCACAAAATTAACGATATATCTCAGTATGGCATTTAACTCCTTCAGTACGACTTTGTGATTCTTGAGCACGGCGTTTTTCTAAACACTTTAGTCACCGAAACATTTATCAGTTGGGGATATCGTACGTTTGATATTGACCATTACCTGCTGTGTACTCGATTATTCATATTTTTTGACGATCGGAAAAAAAATTGATGGCGAGAGACGTATGATGATTGGCGTGAGAATTGTAATACGAGTTAACACCAGACATGTTTTGTATAGTTGTAACTAACTGAGCTGTTAGGCTGCCCAGGAGAAACGATGAACATGGAATTTATGATTAACCCAACACTTGTGTTTATATGGACGTTATGATGGCAAGACTCTGGTACTGGTTAGAGTTTACGATTATGAATCAGCGCGGGAAGATAGGCTTCCCTTGGTGAAGAATTGGGAGCTGGAATATACGCAGGACAGCCTCCCTGGTTATCAGATATCCCGGGTTAAAGCCAGCGTACACAACAGGGGCGCTGAAACATATTTAAAAACCCTGGGCGAAGCTAAGATTCCCCTCAATGTTTTCGTTGTAGTTGTACAGAATAGCAGCATATGATGAAATCTTATACCCGCCTAGGTGACTGTTCAACGATTTTATTTCCCCCGCTGTAAAAAAAATAAGCGAGTGATAACTCACAAAATCTCGGTCATTGGATTTTTTTTTTCTATACAAAGTAGGTCTTATAAATCTCACATCCCTCCAGCCCCCCGTGTGACTGCATGCACACCGCGGTGCTTTCTCCACAGTGTCACGCATAGAGCAAGGAATTGTGTGTGTGTGTGTGTGTGTGTGTGTGTGTGTGTGTGTGTGTAGGTGTGCAATACTGCTGTGTCTAAGGCCACAGATATCCACGGCCGTCATAGATCGATATAGACACGACAGATTTAACCCGTATTGCACTGGCGCCCTCCAAACAAAGTTTTCTGTATGTTGTGCTGCGTGGTACGGATTCTGGCATCATGACCTTTATCTGGTGATAGCTATTAAATCCGGCAGTATATGTATATATATATATATATATACAATCCTTCATCCATGCGGGGTGACATAGTTTGCGTTGTACCTGCTGAATATTACTATTGGATGTGTTCGGTCGTGCCTCATGTTGGCAGTCTGTTTGTTTTGTTACGTAGTAGTGCAATATGGGTCGTTAATGGTAACGCGTTATTAGTGTATGTAAACAACTTAGGGCTTGGTATGGGTCGTTAATGGTAACGCATTATTAGTGTATGTAAACAACCTAGGGCTTGGTATGGGTCGTTAATGGTACGCGTTATTAGTGCATGTAAACAACCTAGGGCTTGGTATGAGTCGTTCATTGTAACGCGTTTTTAGTGCATGTAAACAACCTAGGGCTTGGTATGAGTCGTTCATTGTAACGCGTTTTTAGTGCATGTAAACAACCTAGGGCTTGTTATGGTTCATTAATGGTAACGCGTTATTAGTGTATGTAAACAACCTAGGGCTTGGTATGGGTCATCAGTGGTAACGCGTTATTAGTGTATGTAAACAACCTAGGGCTTCGTATGGGTCGTTAATGGTAACACGTTAACTACGTCAGTAAACAGGTAGCTATAAAAAAAAGGTTAGCTGACAATCTTGATCGTCCGTAAGATATATTCCCCAATGCTTCGCGTAGACGTTCAAAAAAATGACCAATTTTGAGACGTCATTAATGGTGACATGAAACTTTAACAAGGTGTGTGAACCTGTTTTGATATTTTCAAATAAGAATGAATGCTGATGAAGTAGAGGAGGGAAGTAAATTGAATTTCTCATGTTTCTGTTATTACATCATGAATGATATATGTACATTTATTTTTCACTAGACTGTCCACCTGGGCAACTGCTCTCCATCCGACGCCCGTGCAGATGGTGTGTAGAAAGCATAACAATGATTTCTGTTCAAAAAAAAAAGAAAACTGGTTGTCGTTTGATATGAAAAGGCTTTGTGACTTTGCGTAACCAATAGTACCAGTATAAAGCCTGGCAGAAGCTTATGATACTCTAGCTTTAAAATAAACCAAACAACTAACGTTTGCATAAACATTACAGTTAACGGCAGTTATAAAAGTGTGCTAACTCTCGCTGTTAAAAACTGTACCGGTAGCCGATAATTGCTGTGAAAAGCCGAGAAAACGGTAGGTAGCGTTATCCGCTAAAGCCTATTAGTGGTGTGTGTGTGTATATATAGAAAGCCAAGCCAGCGGTGCTTAGAGGCAGTCTAGTTCATCCATGATCAATGTTGAGGGAAAGACAAGTGAGTTTCAATTATCCGACCTCTAATTTATTGACAGCTACCCACGGTATTGATGAAGTAACTCTCTATGTCCCGTAAAGGGAGACGTAACGATGAGTGTTGTGTATCTGTTGATGTTGGACTTGTGCTGCGAGAACCTTGAAACCTTTCGGGGTATATATATATATATATATATATATATATATATATATATATATATATATATATATATATATATATATATATAGAGGATAATTATAGTAAGCTCGAAAACGACGGGACGACCCTTGAGTACGATGGTGCGACCCTTGAATGTGACTACGTGAAACTGCCCTTGACCTGTACGGCCTGTCCTTTAACTCAACCCTTAAGGGCAGGCTAAATTTCCCAAGTGTTGTACCGTCGTGTTAAAAGAGTCGTGGCGTCGTGCTCAAGGGATGGGACGTCAAGGCTTCCATTATTCATCAGGCAGTAAAAGGCTGAAAGATTTTTAGGTTAATCCGTCGGGCAGTTTGGTCTTTTCGGAAATTATTATGTCGAGTTAATCCATGATGTTTCGCATGTCAGCTCATGAATGATAAACGTGTTTACCTGCAAATCAAACACGGCCACCAACAAAAATGAAACTCTGAAAGTTCTTTCTTGAACTTGAACACGACTGTGCGATCCTTGAGCACACGACTGTACGATCCTTGAGCACACGACTGTACGATCCTTGAGCACACGACTGTGCGATCCTTGAGCACACGACTGTACGATCCTTGAGCACACGACTTGACGATCCTTGAGCACAAGACTGTATAATCCTTGAGCACTTGACTTTACGATCCTTGAGCACACGACTGTACGATCCTTGAGCACACGACTGTACGATCCTTGAGCACAAGACTGTACGATCCTTGAGCACAAGACTGTACAATCCTTGAGCACAAGACTGTACAATCCTTGAGCACACGACTGTACGATCCTTGAGCACACGACTGTACGATCCTTGAGCACACTGTCTGCGACGTTTTAAAGCACGATGTACGACGCTTAGGCACGGCGGTATGACCACGATCTACGACCATTGAACGTGACGGTACGACCCGGGTATGATGTCATGAGTTTTGACCTGACGTACAAATGTTGAGTGGGTGAATTTGTGCATCGGAAGTTCGTGTCAAGCGATCTGGCTCGACGAACTGACAGGGTCATGACGGAGGGGAGAGCAGTTGACAGGTTGACCGTCCGGGACAGGTGACGCCGTCAGTTGACAACCTGACGGTCCGGGGGACAGTTGACGATGACGGTGGCGGAGGACGTGGTTGACGGGTTAACAGTGACGAGGGAACACAGTTTAAAGACTACAACGTTGATAAAAGAGGAAACATATTTGTTGGGTTTGCGGACGCGTAGGGGTAACACAGTTGACTGGCTGACGATGATGATAAGGGGGGAGTATTTGAGCGTCACTGGCGAGTGATATTGATGACACGTTGACCCCGGGGGTGTGGGGGCAGAGAGCCGACCAGGAGCGAGGCTTGATGCGCTCACAGCACGTACGGGCGGGGAGGGCAGGTGAAAGCCGGCAATTATGGACCTCTTGTGAGCGCGGTCGAGATTTCCCCGCCGACCCCCCCTCCATTGGGAGTTTTCCCGCCATTGTTAGGCGGTGTCCCGCGGGATATTGTTCTAATAAATACTGATGAACTGGTGATGAATTGATGGCTGCCGGGGGTATGGGGGCCGATGGAAGGACGTAGACGGGCGTGATTACGAGAATGTATGGTTGTTGTTGGGGCGATATCGAGAAACGGTGAGGTTTAATTTTGTATGATGTACGGATGGAGAATTGAGCTGGACTTACACTTTTTTTTTTAAGTCAAATAAGTTCGTTTGCTGAAGGATTTATTTCATGTAGAACACGACGGTGCGACCCCGTACGGGCTTGGAACACGAATTTACGAACGTTGGAAATAGTGACGACTTCATCTCACCTAAGGGTCAGTTCAGAGGTCACGCCGTTACACCTAAGGTTTGTGTAAGTTCTCGAGGATTTAAGTGTCAAGTGTAAGTGTAGATGGTAAGGTATGTGTAGGAATTATAGACCATGTTTGTTCGTGTGTGTGTGTGTGTGTGTGTGTGTGTGTGTGTGTGTGTGTGTGTGTGTGCAGTCTTGGGTTTGGCATTCAGTTATTGTAATCCTGAGGGGAAAAGGTATTCAAACCTTAAATTTTTCATTGATAGAAATAGTCTTACAGCCTCTTTCTTAAGTCGTGTTTTCACGAAGTGTACCATCATGATGTGTTTTTAATGTGGCTGGTAATGTCGTAATCAGGTGTCACACACAACCGATTTTAATTATCCTCAGCTAATTACGTGAACGAAAGTCCAATTTTAAATGTCATAAAGTATTTCGTGTGTACTTATGTTCGTGTGACCCTGGCTTCGGTAAATGAATAAAGCCAGCTGGTAATTCAAGCGATGCGGACGCCTCGGGCCGTCAGTAGGTGGTGGTGGTGGTGGCGTGTTTGTTTACCCAGGATCGTCAGTGATGGAGACGATACTGGGGAAGCCGACGGCAAGATATGGGAGGGTGGGGCTGGGGCAGCCAAGCTTGGAACAGGTTTGTAGTCAACACTGCTTTACCATCCTCGCCATCTTGGGTCAGCCCGATGACGTGAGTCTTGTACAGGAGGGCATTACGACCATGGAGCACGACTGTGTGTGACGGCAGGGCCCTTTTGACCTGGTCCTTATGGGTCAGGTCGAAGGCCAGACCGTCATAATGCCCCAAGGGTCGTAACCGTCGCCGTGTTCAAGGATGATGGGTATTAACCATTTTCCGTCATAGTGGCTGAGCCAAACATAGATCTTATGGTTCCTGTAGGACACGTTGCCGTAAGGTCACGTAAAGGAACACCATTCCTGGTTCAAGTAACTGAATTGGTGTGCTGAAGACCTCCCCTCCCCCTCCCCTCCCCTCCCCCTTCTGAAGACACGGAATAAACAAAGCTGCTGAGAGGAAAGCTGTGAGATGTCTTGCGGTGTCCAGCCACTTGGGTTCAGCAGAGCGTATTGCATGATATGACAAGGTGAAAGCTGGGCACCCGGACTCACCCAGCACAGGCCGGCCGGAGGAGCGACACCATGCCCCTGTACACACATGGGAGGATTCTGGAGGGCCTCTGCGCTCTCTCTCTCTCTCTCTCTCTCTCTCTCTCTCTCTCTCTCTCTCTCTCTCTCTCTCTCTCTCTCTCTCCACCCTGTACACAAAGATAACACTCCGCTGGAAGGACAGACTGGGTTGAAAGCTGGGACATGAAGTACTTTGTGAAAGAGAGATGAAGCGAGGAACATTTGAGGAAGTGGCTTAAGTCTTAACGGTGCCCCACGTCACTAAAGTCGTCTTATATATATATATATATATATATATATATATATATATATATATATATATATATATATATATATGTAGGGAACACCAGAGGAAGACCCCGGGACTTGTTCAGAGGAAGATCTGAGCAGGTGCTTCCATGGTGCAGCAGAAGGGCCAGGTTGCACTGCAGGCGGGAGATGGTGAGCTGCAGCAACAAACAGCCTGGTAGATGTAGTAGGTCTGGTGGCCGAGCGGTGTGCGGGGCTGGAGAGGAGCCCCCGTCACCAGCCTGAGGTATACATAAGGAGTAACGGGGCAGTTGCTCGTGTAAAATGGCTGCCGGATGTTTACATAGGGTGGGGTTATGGGGAGTTATGAGAGGGGGGAGTGTGTATCTGTTTGTGTGTGTGTGTGTGTGTGTGTGTGTGTGTGTGTGTGTGTGTGTGTGGATGGGGTGCGTTGCTGGGTTATGGACGGGGTGTGGGAGGGTGTGACAGGGGATAGAGTGCGTTGCTAGGTTGTGGATGGGTTGCGTCACGTGGATAGGTGGATGGGAGAGAGAGAGGGAGAGAAGGTCCCTGCGTCGAGATTACTCCCCGAGAGAGAGAGAGAGAGAGAGAGAGAGAGAGAGAGAGAGAGAGAGAGAGAGAGAGAGAGAGAGAGGAATGTTCAGATCGGGAGTGTCAACATAAAGCAGTTGTTGTTAAGATGAAGGATTTGTTGTTTGTAAAGTCATGGCTGTTGTTGGTCGAGGCTTGGTGGTGTGGCGGAGCGGGTCATCTGAATGTGGAGACGGGTTCACAATGGGTCGTGCTAGCTAGCTGGGTATGGGTGCAGAACCAGGCATACCGGATGTATGGGACAAGGGAAGGGATGGGGTATCGTAGGTTTGGAGTATGAGGGAAAATTAATGACGTTCTGTGAGTAACGATCGTGAGGTTAAGACTGACGTGATAATGATTATATAGATACGAAGAGAGAGAGAGAGAGAGAGAGAGAGAGAGAGAGAGAGAGAGAGAGAGAGAGAGAGAGAGGAATACAGTGCTAGTGAAAGAGAGGAACATTTTGTGGAATAATGATATTACGAAGGACATGAAGAAGGAATGGGTAAGAAACTATAGCCAAAGAGAAGACCAAGAGGAACCTGTTAGAGAGTGAGAGGAGAGAGAGAGAGGGAGGGAGAGGACGGGGGCTGGAGGAGAGTAGTAACTGGGAGAGTGGGACGACTACACAGGGAGAGCAGTGCGTTGCTTGAAGGTGAAAAGGTGAGCGCTGGCAGAAGGGAGGGAGTGATTCTGTGAGTGGGAGGGAGACGGGTGATGGAGGGCACCGGAGGGAGGGATTAGGGTACAAGAGGGAGAGACTGGGGCACTGGGGAGAGTGGGAGGGACTGTAGGGGGTAGGGGGACATGTAGAGAGGGGACCAGAACAAATGGGATTATGAGGGAGTGCAGAGTGCTGACACTCTCCCTGGTGCTGGATGTTGAGGACACAGGGAGAGAAGGTATTCCTCACGGCAGAGTGTGAGTAAGAAACGCAAGGGTGAGTGTAAGAATGGGAGGGATGAGCGTGGAAAAAGGGAGGGGTGTGAGTGGGAAAGGCAAGGGTGAAGGTGAGAAACAGGGGTGAGTGGGAAAGGGAAGGGCGAGAATAAGAAGGATAAGGTTAAGACTGAGAAAGGGAGGGGTGAGGGTGGGAAAGGGAGGAGTGAGAGATGAGAATGATAGATGGAAGGGTGAAATGAGAAAAGGAGAGCTGAGAGCGAGAAAGGGAGGGATTGGAATAAGAGAGAGGTGAGAGTTACTAAAGGGTGGGGTGAGAGTCAGGTAAGTGGTTTGGGAGAGAGAGAGAGAGAGAGAGAGAGAGAGAGAGAGAGAGAGAGAGAGAGAGAGAGAGAGAGAGAGAGAGCATTGATGGTGGGTGGGTGGTGACATCACCTCTTAACGCTTGACATCATTACATGATCCTTGACATTACACAGTGCGGCACCATGACGTCATATGCCGTGGTCATGACGTCAGAAACCATGACCCATGACATCATATGACCTAACAACACTGACAGAGACTAGAGGGAAACCACACGGTAGACTCACTAGAGGGAGACCATTCGTTCAGTAAACTACGTATAAAACGACTGGTAAACCCATAGTATAAACCTAGAAGACATTTTAGTGATGTAAACAAAGGGAACCATGAGATACGTTTAGCGGTGTATACCCATGTAAACCCAACAGAAAGTAAACTGTATGTAATACACATGTACACCCATGTAAACCCAACAGACAGTAAACTGTATGTAATACACATATACACCCATGGGATGAAACTGGGTGTATAGTACAGGTGAATCCAGGGGACAGTAAACCTGGTGTACACCAGAGGTAGAGCCTGGGGGCAGTAGACCGGGTGGAAACCAGCGGGGGCAAGTTTCCGTGGGGCGGGAGCCGGGGCAGGGGCGGGTGAGCGCTAGCCGGAGCAGCTGGGTGGTGGTTTTAAAGGCAGTAAATAAAGAGAAGGAGTTGGTAAGTATAGAGGCTGGGAGGACGAGCCGGCCTGTCGCTGCTCTGAGCCTGGCTCACGTGTGTAGTACCTGGTTGGTGGACTACCTTGGCTGCCAGGGAGACCTAAGGCAGCCTTGGACCTCCTCACTACTACCACCACCCTCAACCCTTCCTCCCGACGGTGCGGACGCCCTCCTGAAGGATACCTGTGATGGCCCACGCGACTCAGTGCTTGGCTTGGGTAGAGAGGTGATCCTCGACCGGTGTGACAGTACTGGGTCGAATGACCAAATTGAATCTAGTTGAAGGAAAATATCCTATTATATATATATATATATATATATATATATATATATATATATATATATATATATATATATATATATAAACACCAGAAGTCCCTCCAAATTGATAAAAAAGAAAATCAGAGCTTGTTTTCTGTAGAGTGTACCAAGAGCAGACAGGTTCCACTGCAGATGATGGATGGAGGAGTGCAGCATCAAACAACCTGCTAAACCAGACCCTCACTGGGGGAAAATTGATGGAAGACCGGGTTAAGGAGGTCACAATACACCCCCCCCCCCCCGGAACCACACCAAAGTGCACAGGAGGTAAATCTTTGTGTCTATCGGATATAATGATAGAATGCCTCACCGGGTATTATACCGTCGTTTCACTGCGGTACTTTCACAACACGAAATTTGAAGGACTAGGAAAGGTTTAAGTGCCTCTATTTCTTGGAGTGTGTTGTTGTGTATAACTGGAGTCTGTTTGGAGGGCCAGCAGGTGTGGAGGCCTCAAAGTCGAGTGTGTTTGGAGGTTCGAAGGGTATGTGAGTGTTTTTAGAAGTTCTAGGCCAGCGGGGGTGTATGTCTTTTGAAAGTCAGGTGTTCGATGAGCCAGCAGGCATGAGGGATTTTGAAGAAATAGTGTTTGGAGGGCTTGGAGGAGTGGAGGCCTTTGTGAAT
Organism: Panulirus ornatus; assembly: GCF_036320965.1. Classification (NCBI taxonomy): domain Eukaryota; kingdom Metazoa; phylum Arthropoda; class Malacostraca; order Decapoda; family Palinuridae; genus Panulirus; species Panulirus ornatus. The sequence continues at coordinate 12,701,792 of NC_092259.1, forward strand.
CGAGTGTGTTTGGAGGTTAGGGGGGATGGGGAAGTGGGGGCCTGGCTAGTTCTATCTCAAGGGCTCCCCTATCCTCCCTTGTCTCGCCCCGGCCCAACTGCTGTACAAGAACCCCGTAATTAAAGTTTTGAAATGTGTGGCTGATGCCCGGGGTCATGGTGGTGGTATATGGGGGGGGGTTAGGTAGCGTGGGAGGGAGGGGAGTGGGGGTGCTGGTGGGAGAGAGAGAGAGAGAGAGAGAGAGAGAGAGAGAGAGAGAGAGAGAGAGAGAGAGAGAGGGTGTTCTCTGACCACGCCATAGCATGTGGGTTGGTAAAGTGACGAAATTGAATTTTGAATTGAAATTCTCTCTCTCTCTCTCTCTCTCTCTCTCTCTCTCTCTCTCTCTCTCTCTCTCTCTCTCTCTCTCTCTCTCTCTCTCTCTCTCTCTCCCCGTTTGATCCTGTTGCATGAAAAATGTCAAACTACGTGACTGTCTTTTTGCTGTAATCCAGATCAGAATTAGATAAATAGATAGATAGATAGATAGATAGATAGATAGATAGATAGATAGAGAGAGAGAGAGAGAGAGAGAGAGAGAGAGAGAGAGAGAGAGAGAGAGAGAGAGAGAGAGAGTTACACAGACCACACAGACCGATGGTCCTGGCCAGCAGAGAGAGGATGTTGCATGTAGCGTTTCCAAACACATATATTAAAAGGAGAGAGAGAGAGAGAAAAAAAAAAAGAACCAGACTTCACAGAGATCAGTTGAGGCGTGCCGGTCTTGGTACTTCCGTCTGGGGAGGTTCATGTGAGTGGCACCTTCTTCTCTCTTGGGGGCGACCAACCCCCTCCCCCCCCCCTGTGGAATCTAGAGGGGGAGACTAGGGCAGGGACCTGGGGGTTGGGCGGGGGGGTAGGAGACGTAAGACACCAAGGGAACATTAGTGCAGTGGGGGGGGGTTTGGTTGGGGAGGGAGAGAACGCAGCTGTTTAGGGTGCCAATGCCTCAAGCTGTTGGTGGATCCTCGTCAAGATTTAAGGTCCACGCTGGCTCACAGTCCGACGAGGTATGTGGACGAGGTGGAGGTGGAGGAGGAGGAGGAGGAAAAACCCAGTGATTTTTTATGATAACGTCAGAGGCACTCCAGCCACACGACCAGGAGTTCCCATCGTAACCTGACCTTCATCAGAGAACAGGTTTGCTGGCAGGGCAACTGCACGGCTCGCGTCGACCTCATGAGCACGATGGTACGACCTTTGAGCACGTCTGTATGACCTTCGGGTACGATGGCACGGGGGGTTTTTGAACAGACCCTTGAGGATCACACCACACCATGCGACCCTCCTGGTGTGCGCGACCTTAACTTTTGCTCACCCCCCCTTCATGTGCAGGGCCTCGTGTACACGCCTTATATGCAGGGCCTCGTGTACACGCCTTATATGCAAGGCCTCTTGTACACGCCTTATATGTGTGCACGCCTCATGTGCACGCCTCATCAGGAGCGGCAGTGAGGCAGACGGATATTGAGAAGTTGGACGTATTGATCGGACAGACCTGAGGCATCCTTTTGTACAGCTGCAGCGATGGCCATCAGGCTACGTATTGTCCCGGTAATGTGAGGCTGCCGCCGCCTGGGGTCACAATATGACCTTCTCCTTGTCCCTATGCACTCCGCTGTATGCTCGGAAACTGTCTGCTTGTATGTCCCCGACGTTAGCTAGACCGAGCGATACTCGGAAAGCCACTGCGTCACGCGAGCATTGTGCGACCCGCTCGCCACTCTAGGCTGGGCCGTTGTGTTGTCTGTTTCTTTCCCTGCACCGCTTAGCTTTGGAGCTATTTACCCTCTCATGTCTCTCGTAAAAGCTCCTAGCTTACCCTTTTCAAAAGGCGTCTTCCTCTGTCCTTATTTACTTTCCATGCTGCCAACTGTAACGCATCGAAACCACAGCTCCGTATCCGCAGCCAGGTTCCCGTAGACCTTCACGTTGTGTTGAGTAAATTTTTGTCTTCACATGACGAATGATCTAGTCTTATGAGGCCAGACAGACATCACTGCTGCTGCCAGGTGGGGGTGTCCAAGCCCATCCCATCACCTGTGGTAACATAAACAAGAATGACGATCTTAGACGCTTCTCCGCGTCGTGAACCCGCGGACCAGTTTCTGCGTAACGTCTATTCTTATAACAGATCGTTCGTATCTCTGATGTACACACGTTTTAGATTAGGTTAAACATGTACGTTGTATTAAGTAGTATGTCCTCTCATCAACCAAGTATTGTATCGGCGTATTCTACATACGTATTATTTACCAATATTCCTTTACAAAATTTAGTTAGTGAGGTTGTAGGTAGCGAGAGAGAGAGAGAGAGAGAGAGAGAGAGAGAGAGAGAGAGAGAGAGGAATGTTCAGATCGGGAGTGTCAACATAAAGCAGTTGTTGTTAAGATGAAGGATTTGTTGTTTGTAAAGTCATGGCTGTTGTTGGTCGAGGCTTGGTGGTGTGGCGGAGCGGGTCATCTGAATGTGGAGACGGGTTCACAATGGGTCGTGCTAGCTAGCTGGGTATGGGTGCAGAACCAGGCATACCGGATGTATGGGACAAGGGAAGGGATGGGGTATCGTAGGTTTGGAGTATGAGGGAAAATTAATGACGTTCTGTGAGTAACGATCGTGAGGTTAAGACTGACGTGATAATGATTATATAGATACGAGAGAGAGAGGAGAGAGAGAGAGAGAGAGAGAGAGAGAGAGAGAGAGAGAGAGAGAGAGAGAGGAATACAGTGCTAGTGAAAGAGAGGAACATTTTGTGGAATAATGATATTACGAAGGACATGAAGAAGGAATGGGTAAGAAACTATAGCCAAAGAGAAGACCAAGAGGAACCTGTTAGAGAGTGAGAGGAGAGAGAGAGGGAGGGAAGGACGGGGCTGGAGGAGAGTAGTAACTGGGAGAGTGGGACGACTACACAGGGAGAGCAGTGCGTTGCTTGAAGGTGAAAAGGTGAGCGCTGGCAGAAGGGAGGGAGTGATTCTGTGAGTGGGAGGGAGACGGGTGATGGAGGGCACCGGAGGGAGGGATTAGGGTACAAGAGGGAGAGACTGGGCACTGGGGAGAGTGGGAGGGACTGTAGGGGGTAGGGGACATGTAGGAGGGGGACCAGAACAAATGGGATTATGAGGGAGTGCGAGTGCTGACACTCTCCCTGATGCTGGATGTTGAGGACACAGGGAGAGAAGGTATTCCTCACGGCAGAGTGTGAGTAAGAAACGCAAGGGTGAGTGTAAGAATGGGAGGGATGAGCGTGGAAAAAGGGAGGGGTGTGAGTGGGAAAGGCAAGGGTGAAGGTGAGAAACAGGGGTGAGTGGGAAAGGGAAGGGCGAGAATAAGAAGGATAAGGTTAAGACTGAGAAAGGGAGGGGTGAGGGTGGAAAGGGAGGAGTGAGAGATGAGAATGATAGATGGAAGGGTGAAATGAGAAAGGGAGAGCTGAGAGCGAGAAAGGGAGGGATTGGAATAAGAGAGAGGTGAGAGTTACTAAAGGGTGGGGTGAGAGTCAGGTAAGTGGTTTGGGAGAGAGAGAGAGAGAGAGAGAGAGAGAGAGAGAGAGAGAGAGAGAGAGAGAGAGAGAGAGAGAGCATTGATGGTGGGTGGGTGGTGACATCACCTCTTAACGCTTGACATCATTACATGATCCTTGACATTACACAGTGCGGCACCATGACGTCATATGCCGTGGTCATGACGTCAGAAACCATGACCCATGACATCATATGACCTAACAACACTGACAGAGACTAGAGGGAAACCACACGGTAGACTCACTAGAGGGAGACCATTCGTTCAGTAAACTACGTATAAAACGACTGGTAAACCCATAGTATAAACCTAGAAGACATTTTAGTGATGTAAACAAAGGGAACCATGAGATACGTTTAGCGGTGTATACCCATGTAAACCCAACAGAAAGTAAACTGTATGTAATACACATGTACACCCATGTAAACCCAACAGACAGTAAACTGTATGTAATACACATATACACCCATGGGATGAAACTGGGTGTATAGTACAGGTGAATCCAGGGGACAGTAAACCTGGTGTACACCAGAGGTAGAGCCTGGGGGCAGTAGACCGGGTGGAAACCAGCGGGGGCAAGTTTCCGTGGGGCGGGAGCCGGGGCAGGGGCGGGTGAGCGCTAGCCGGAGCAGCTGGGTGGTGGTTTTAAAGGCAGTAAATAAAGAGAAGGAGTTGGTAAGTATAGAGGCTGGGAGGACGAGCCGGCCTGTCGCTGCTCTGAGCCTGGCTCACGTGTGTAGTACCTGGTTGGTGGACTACCTTGGCTGCCAGGGAGACCTAAGGCAGCCTTGGACCTCCTCACTACTACCACCACCCTCAACCCTTCCTCCCGACGGTGCGGACGCCCTCCTGAAGGATACCTGTGATGGCCCACGCGACTCAGTGCTTGGCTTGGGTAGAGAGGTGATCCTCGACCGGTGTGACAGTACTGGGTCGAATGACCAAATTGAATCTAGTTGAAGGAAAATATCCTATTATATATATATATATATATATATATATATATATATATATATATATATATATATATATATATATATAAACACCAGAAGTCCCTCCAAATTGATAAAAAAGAAAATCAGAGCTTGTTTTCTGTAGAGTGTACCAAGAGCAGACAGGTTCCACTGCAGATGATGGATGGAGGAGTGCAGCATCAAACAACCTGCTAAACCAGACCCTCACTGGGGGAAAATTGATGGAAGACCGGGTTAAGGAGGTCACAATACACCCCCCCCCCCCCGGAACCACACCAAAGTGCACAGGAGGTAAATCTTTGTGTCTATCGGATATAATGATAGAATGCCTCACCGGGTATTATACCGTCGTTTCACTGCGGTACTTTCACAACACGAAATTTGAAGGACTAGGAAAGGTTTAAGTGCCTCTATTTCTTGGAGTGTGTTGTTGTGTATAACTGGAGTCTGTTTGGAGGGCCAGCAGGTGTGGAGGCCTCAAAGTCGAGTGTGTTTGGAGGTTCGAAGGGTATGTGAGTGTTTTTAGAAGTTCTAGGCCAGCGGGGGTGTATGTCTTTTGAAAGTCAGGTGTTCGATGAGCCAGCAGGCATGAGGGATTTTGAAGAAATAGTGTTTGGAGGGCTTGGAGGAGTGGAGGCCTTTGTGAATCGAGTGTGTTTGGAGGTTAGGGGGGATGGGGAAGTGGGGGGCCTGGCTAGTTCTATCTCAAGGGCTCCCCTATCCTCCCTTGTCTCGCCCCGGCCCAACTGCTGTACAAGAACCCCGTAATTAAAGTTTTGAAATGTGTGGCTGATGCCCGGGGTCATGGTGGTGGTATATGGGGGGGGTTAGGTAGCGTGGGAGGGAGGGGAGTGGGGATGCTGGTGGGGAGAGAGAGAGAGAGAGAGAGAGAGAGAGAGAGAGAGAGAGAGAGAGAGAGAGAGGGTGTTCTCTGACCACGCCATAGCATGTGGGTTGGTAAAGTGACGAAATTGAATTTTGAATTGAAATTCTCTCTCTCTCTCTCTCTCTCTCTCTCTCTCTCTCTCTCTCTCTCTCTCTCTCTCTCTCTCTCTCTCTCTCTCTCTCTCTCTCTCTCTCTCTCCGTTTGATCCTGTTGCATGAAAAATGTCAAACTACGTGACTGTCTTTTTGCTGTAATCCAGATCAGAATTAGATAAATAGATAGATAGATAGAGAGAGAGAGAGAGAGAGAGAGAGAGAGAGAGAGAGAGAGAGAGAGAGAGAGTTACACAGACCACACAGACCGATGGCCCTGGTCAGCAGAGAGAGGATGTTGCATGTAGCGTTTCCAAACACATATATTAAAAGGAGAGAGAGAGAGAGAAAAAAAAAGAACCAGACTTCACAGAGATCAGTTGAGGCGTGCCGGTCTTGGTACTTCCGTCTGGGGAGGTTCATGTGAGTGGCACCTTCTTCTCTCTTGGGGGCGACCAACCCCCCCCCCCCCCCCCCCCTGTGGAATCTAGAGGGGGAGACTAGGGCAGGGACCTGGGGGTTGGGCGGGGGGGTAGGAGACGTAAGACACCAAGGGAACATTAGTGCAGTGGGGGGGGGGTTTGGTTGGGGAGGGAGAGAACGCAGCTGTTTAGGGTGCCAATGCCTCAAGCTGTTGGTGGATCGTCGTCAAGATTTAAGGTCCACGCTGGCTCACAGTCCGACGAGGTATGTGGACGAGGAGGAGGAGGAGGAGGAGGAAAAACCCAGTGATTTTTTATGATAACGTCAGAGGCACTCCAGCCACACGACCAGGAGTTCCCATCGTAACCTGACCTTCATCAGAGAACAGGTTTGCTGGCAAGGCAACTGCACGGCTGGCTTCGACCTCATGAGCACGATGGTACGACCTTTGAGCACGTCTGTATGACCTTCGGGTACGATGGCACGGGGGGTTTTTGAACAGACCCTTGAGGATCACACCACACCATGCGACCCTCCTGGTGTGCGCGACCTTAACTTTTGCTCACCCCCCCTTCATGTGCAGGGCCTCGTGTACACGCCTTATATGCAGGGCCTCGTGTACACGCCTTATATGCAAGGCCTCGTGTACACGCCTTATATGCAGGGCCTCGTGTGCACGCCTCATGTGCACGCCTCATCAGGAGCGGCAGTGAGGCAGACGGATATTGAGAAGTTGGACGTATTGATCGGACAGACCTGAGGCATCCTTTTGTACAGCTGCAGCGATGGCCATCAGGCTACGTATTGTCCCGGTAATGTGAGGCTGCCGCCGCCTGGGGTCACAATATGACCTTCTCCTTGTCCCTATGCACTCCGCTGTATGCTCGGAAACTGTCTGCTTGTATGTCCCCGACGTTAGCTAGACCGAGCAATACTCGGAAAGCCACTGCGTCACGCGAGCATTGTGCGACCCGCTCGCCACTCTAGGCTGGGCCGTTGTGTTGTCTGTTTCTTTCCGTGCACCGCTTAGCTTTGGAGCTATTTACCCTCTCATGTCTCTCGTAAAAGCTCCTAGCTTACTCTTTTCAAAAGGCGTCTTCCTCTGTCCTTATTTACTTTCCATGCTGCCAACTGTAACGCATCGAAACCACAGCTCCGTATCCGCAGCCAGGTTCCCGTAGACCTTCACGTTGTGTTGAGTAAATTTTTGTCTTCACATGACGAATGATCTAGTCTTATGAGGCCAGACAGACATCACTGCTGCTGCCAGGTGGGGGTGTCCAAGCCCATCCCATCACCTGTGGTAACATAAACAAGAATGACGATCATAGACGCTTTTCCGCGTCGTGAACCCGCGGACCAGTTTCTGCGTAACGTCTATTCTTATAACAGATCGTTCGTATCTCTGATGTACACACATTTTAGATTAGGTTAAACATGTACGTTGTATTAAGTAGTATGTCCTCTCATCAACCAAGTATTGTATCGGCGTATTCTACATACGTATTATTTACCAATATTCCTTTACAAAATTTAGTTAGTGAGGTTGTAGGTAGCGAGAGAGAGAGAGAGAGAGAGAGAGAGAGAGAGAGAGAGAGAGAGAGAGAGAGAGAGAGAGGCGACAGAAACTGTGGGTGTTCTGTATAATTTGGCAGTGTTCAGACAGTAGGAATCTGGTGTTGGTCGACAGGACTGATTGATTACTGCCAAAATTAGTCTTACGTTCTCATATTTGCCTGGGAACATTAATCTCATTGTTTTTGCTGAGGTTCGGAGAGCTTGAGGTCTGCATTCCATTATCCGCGGTACGTGTTTACGATTGCTCAAGGTATTGGCTATTGATTGTTTATTTCCAGTTACTTCCTTTAATGTGGTACTAATTATACTCGTCTGCGTAGATAAGATCACCCCGGTTGTTTTTTTTATGTATCGTTCTGGTATTGAGTTCCTCTGCTTGGCGGTCAGGGTCTGTGTCTAATAATTTATCGTTTTTAGTCACCTTTTGTTGTCATGGCATGAGCATGACGGCACAGCCCCAGGGTATGATGGCCAGTACTTGAACTTGACCCTAGAATAGGTCAGGGTCACTGGCTACACCATCATATCCAACGTTTTTACTGTCAAGGTTTAAGGGTCGCACAGTCGGGCTTCAGGGGTCAATACCATCGTACTCGAGGGTCGCACCGTCGTGCTCGGGGGGCCGTGCCATCGTGCTCAAGGTGCTAAGTAAGGTATTCATTTGTTATGTGAGTTAAACCCGTATTTTGGGAATGAACTCCCTGTAGCATCTGTACCGACAGTGACTCAAGCAAATGCTTCATTTATCTGAACACGAGAACTTCCAGAGACGCTGACCGGAGACGCTGACGGGGATGTCGTCGTCCATGATCACTCCCTCAGGAAGAGACGATGTTGGTATACCATGGCCTGACGCTCTCCGGGTACCGTGATAAACGAGCGGTATTCCTGGCAGCGTGGAGGGCAGGTGTAGGGTACAGCAAGGGTATGGTACGCCTGCTATGTACCCTAAAAGGCGATTGCCATTCTCTGCTGCCCAAGGAGGGTACGTTGAGGGAGAGTATAGGGTACAATGACACAATACGGGGTGGTTAGTCGTGCTTCTAGAAGGCGGTCGACATATCTAGCAGCACGAGAGGGAAGAGGGAAGGAGCTGTTTACTGTGACTAAAGAAATGGTGTACAGTGAAAGAATTGTGGTATGGGAAACATAAATGTAAGACCAGTATGTGGTGGGAACGGATGGTAGGGAGGGCAACGGTGAGAGTTTATACTACAGTGAGAGGACATTATACCACGAAACGGGTAACTGCTAACCATAACGTAAGGTGAGTGTGGTGCGCGGCAACAGCTCACGTAACCACATGAGACCACCACAGATGGGGTAGATCATCGTGGTGGTGGTGTGTCTGCCATGTCAAACAAACAGTCATTGGGCTGTGGGAACGCCACAGGCTCTGAGCAACAACCTCCTTTCATGGGCCCGTTGTCAACAAACCATCAGCTGATTAGGGTAATGTAAACAAGCGATCAGCTGATTAAACTTGCGGGTCCTTCGATGATAAGATATAGTTGTGCTTGTTTGTCCTTCCGTTCTTCTTGGCCTGATTAGAACTTGGGTGTGTCGGTGTGGGTGTGTGATTACGTCATTTTGATAACCTATTTGTACATTCCTGGGATGGAGTGTTCCCTCTCATGTGTGTGTGTGTGTGTGTGTGTGTGTGTGTTTGTAGCACGACAGGTTTTGTTAACTCATCACCTTCCTATAGCACCAGGCGGCCCGTGTTTCCCTAAGTATCTTAGCCCTAAACATGACGGTACAACCCTTGAACACAACGGTACGACCGTTGATCACGACGGTAAGACCCATGAACACGACGGAACTACCCTTGAACACGAAATGACCCTTGATCAAGACGGTACGACCCTTGAACACGATGGTACGACCCTTGATCACGACGGTACGACCCTTGACCACGACGGTACGACCCTTGGGATGACGTCAGAACCCTTGAGTACGACTTTACATATTCAATTGGTTATATAACCCAAGGATCCCCCTTGAGGGGCTCCACCAGGTTAAAAACTGTGCTACAATAGCAGGGAAATGTTGGTTTCTTTTGGAGTGGAAGTTCGTCTATAAGATTGTGCTCTTTTTCGTCCATTGATGATAATACAACCTTGCTAAAATTGACTCATTACTCGCGGCGTAATCACATGCAGGTGGAGTCCGGTGACACACACACACACACACACACACACACACACACACACACACACACACAATCTATGATTTTTTCATCGAGTAACATCTGGCAACACGGGAGATGGATGAGTTGCCAGATAGAGCGGATGGATTGACTTGTTTATTTACTTTCATCAGGGCTCACTATGTGCTTAGTGGCCTGTGTTTTCCTTGTGTTGATGACCGGGGTTACTACACCTATGTCGGAGTCAAGACAGATTATTTGCGTAAACACAAGTATAAGGCTTGAAAATGTATTTTTTTTACTTTTTAACACGTAAAAGAAATGGTCTTAATTGTGAATATTTTCATGAACTTTAGTTTGCCTTTGTTTTCATTTTGATTTCATGGAAATATTGTGATCGTAGGTTATTGCAATTCTTTAGTAGCGCTAACAACAGGAAATTGGGTCGGAAACTGGGCTCACTTGGGCCTAGAAATTAGAATGATCTTAATGGGCCTCAGAAAAAAATCAGGTATGGTTTCAGTGGACCTGAAAGATCAGAAAATATTCTCTATAGGCCTGGAAAGGTCAGAAAATGCTCTCAGTAGGTCTGAAACAGTCAGAAACATTCTCATTGCGGCTTAGTATATCAGAGAATGGTCTCAGTGGGTGGTGGGGGGAAAAATGTCATTTTCCGGCGAGTTTAAGAATCGTGTAGTAATTTGCACCTGATGTGTGTTGAGGGGCGTGGCAGGAGGGGCGAGTGTGTGGTAACATGGGGCAGGTTAACCACGCGCGCGCGCTCGCCCGCCCGCCCGCGCGGGACTCAATCTAACTTACGGACGCTTTTGAGCTAACTCTCTCTCTCTCTCTCTCTCTCTCTCTCTCTCTCTCTCTCTCTCTCTCTCTCTCTCTCTCTCTCTCTCACTTTAGATTAATTTTATTCATAGCTTTCGTTAACTTATTTGTAGGAGTGACTCTCCCCTGATGACCACTTCGCCTCTCTCGTGGGGTGGGGTGTGTGGGGGATGGCTAGCTACTATACCAGCTATGCTTATCATTCATAGCCCTCACTCCGCTCTCTCATATATCGCTCGCTCTGTATATCCACTTCTCACTCAACCCTCTACTGCCCTCACCTTAGAGCGTCGGGTAGCGTATAAAGTTAAGATGAACATAAACTTTAGTAATGCCCTCTAAGTACAGCAATGCTGAAGCTGAGACGTAAGAAACAAATAACTCACAAAGCTATACGAGCAAGGCAGTAAGAAGTAACTAATGGTTTGAAAACACACGAGATTTTAGAAGAAATTTTGACATAATTAGCGATGATTCCACAATTTACTATAGACCAATGAAAAGGTCACTAACACTGTGGTGAAGGAAGGAAACACTTTAAACTCACTACAGACACATGCACGAACACTACCACCACCACCACACGCATCATCAGCGGAATCATTCAGGCGACCGTCAGGCAGCACACAAGACTGACTGACAGACTGACTCTTCACATGTTCATGTAATGTGAACACATGAACCTTGTGCATGACGATTTCTTGTACAGCACCACGGAAGAAACCTCCGCTTGTGGCTGGGAACAAACACAGACAAACACACTTAAGATCCTGCCAGTTGTTCTAACACCTTAAGGACGACAGCACGACACTTGAGCACGGTGGTGCGACCCTTAGTTGTGTTGGTTTTGCCCTTGACCATCGAATGTCAGGTCAGAGGCCGAGCCATCATCATCAAGGGTCGTACCTTCGTGCTGCCAAAGGATGGTACTGTCGTCTTTAAGGGTAGTACCGACCTGTTCAAGGTCGTTCTGTCCTACTGAAGGATCGTTCTTTCATCCTCGGGGGGTCGTACCTTCCAACTGAAGGGGTTTATTAAGAAGCTGCAGGACTGGCAGCTTCTTCGTCTGCCCTTCACCAATCCCATGCCCTTCCTTCCCAGGCTGATGCGTCGCCACTTGACAAACACTGTCACATCTCCCGCCTCCTGCCTGACGTAACACCTTTGACAGCCTTTGACGCTGTGTCGGTAGTTATGACACTGTTGACCCTCCACCCTCCTCATGTATCCCCCATGACACCCTTGACACAGTCTCTGACACTCTTATGACAGTCATGTACAAGCTACTCATAGGAAATTTAGTCAAGTCAGGAAGCGAGGAGAGACCAGGGCGACGGTAGATGTACCCAGACGGACGTGTACAGACTCAACACTTGATTTCCATCGTCAGTGTCAAGCATGGGGGTTGACAGACACGTCGTCCCACCAAGTGTCATAAAATCCCCCGTTAACATTCCCCTCCCAAAACACACACACACACACACACACACACACACACACACACACACACACACACACACACACACACGATTGTATTTGAAGGGCAACGAATTCAAAGAGCATCTTTTGATTTACTACCAACCGGAGGAAACTGGATCTGAAGTGTTGGTCGGAAGATTAGAAAGTGAATGTTATTCGTTTTAATAAGTGTTGAAGTTCATCCGTACACACAGGCACAAGATTGCGATAATCATTACCTAACCAGTCCAGCCACAGGTACACGGGAGATATACCCCGAGAGACAAGAACATCCTAGACCAGAATCCAAACATCTGCTCAGAGAAGCAGTTTTTTCACAAGTTAATTTCCTAAATAGAATTGTCAGATCTGTCGGTGGAGGGAGGGCAAAATCTACGGAGGGAAAGATAAATGAGACGTTAAAAAGATATATATATATATATATATATATATATATATATATATATATATATATATATATATATATAATAACTGTGTGTATAGAAACGCAATATTCTCAGACAAAGTAAAGGGGATGTGAGCCGGGCTGGCTGGTCGGCAGGAGCGGGTTAGGCCTACCCTGCGTGAACACATCGGGGTAAAAATAGTCACATGTAGCGGAAGTTTGGAGGGCCGTGTCCTGCTTCCTCACCCTGCTGCTGCGAGGGAGGGAGGGAGAGTGGCTGTAGGGGTCTAGCAGGGGGGCAGACGAGGAGAGGGAGAAACAGGGGAGGTGAGAAATGGTATAATCCGCCATCTTTACGCTGGAGGAAAACGTTAACATGCCTCATCCCCGCGGGAAGGGACGGGTTGCTGGGAAGGACAGCTGAAAATCTTCATCTCTGGAAGGGACGCGTTGCTGGGCTGCAGCCTGGTCTGTGTGGCCTCCGGAGGGACGGGATGGGTTAGGTAAGGAGGACGGTAGACAGAACAGACGGGGATATTATAGACTTGAAGGATGGAGGAATGTGAGTCGTACTTGAAAAGGACTTGAGCTCTTCAGCACGACGGTACGACCCTTGAGCACGACGCTACCTCCCCCAAGCGTAACGGGACGACCCCCTCGCTACAACGGTTGGGCCACTCAGCACGGCCGGGTCAGTCATCTCACCTCACCTCACCTCACGATGGTCGCGGAGGATCTTTTCCATCAACGGGACGTCGTTGTGTGGGATCGAGCGAGCCACCACATTGCTCTTGTGTTCAGTCAGGATCTTTGGAGTCCCCGCGATGCTCAGAGACCGAATAACACACACACACACACACACACACACACACACACACACACACACACACACACACACACACACAATGCCACTCATGGTACGTTGGCAGAATCCCTCCTCCTCTCCTGTCAGCAGACAGAACAATGAGGTATTGAGTTCGATCTGGAGAAAAAAAGAACGAAAATTATGAAAAGATTTTTGCCTTAAAGGTCATGTACTCATGGTCAGGTGATGGGGTCCAGGACAACATACACATCTGGACTATTTTCGAGGTTTGGTTCGACCTGCGTAGCTCAAGTCTGGGACGCGACTGTGGTTCATCCGTTAAGCTTGTCTGTTTTAGGCCGTGGTCTGCAGGCTTACCTATGTCAACCAACTAAAGCTTAGCTGACCATACACACATTTTAGATATTTTAATCCTGTGGTAATTTGTTTTTAAAGGGAGTTTGGTTCTACCATCTAGAAATGTTTAGGTCTGTCCTGGATGAATGTTATTGTTTTGATACATATATCGTCTTAGTCTGTAGTGGTGACAGCAAGCCACGCATGAGTCTCGCTGTCATAACCAGCAGGATTAAGGTCACGATCCTGTACGATACGAGCAACAGGTAACAAGGCGGGTAGAAGGATCAGCTTGTGTTATCCAGGAACTCGGGAGTAAAGGACGTCAAGAGGCGAGCAGACGGAGCATGGGATGATGAAGGCTTGGGTGAGGTGTGCTGGGAGACGGTGTGCGCGTGAGAGCGCCGTACAACTGTTTGTTAACCCAACCAACCGACCGGCGCGTCGTGGCCGACTGAACGAGGCGCCACCGTCAGGAAACCTTTTAGAACGCGTCCACAAACCTGGCAGCAACAAGTGTAAACACCTTTCATATTTACCAACATATGTGTAAAGATCTCTTTCCCCCCTTTTTTTTTTTTTTTTTTTTGCCGAACACGAAATCGTCAGTTTTCTCAATGCTTTTTCACCAGACTAGCCTGGTTTTACAGCATATGATACATGGGGAGATGCAGCATCAAACAGCCTGGTATACACAAGGCACTCCTCACCGGGAGAGTTGGGTGGTAAGTAGGCCGAGCTGCGGGGGTCGAGTGGAGCCCATGACACCCCGACCGGCAGGTCTTCATAACAAGAGACAAGTTACGGCCGCCGTGCGCTGATACTCCCCCCCCCCCCCCCCCCCCCCCCCCCCGTTTTCTTCGAACTGTTGTGTGTGACTCTGGCATGAGCATGACACGAAGAACAACAGGCTATAATGAAGGAATGTTTTATCTCGATTTTGGGTTGTGGTTTGTGTGATCGATGGAGAGATAAAAAAATCTAGAAATCTTTTTAACTTGCTAAGAGTATGACAAGTTTGTAAGGTATATTTATGTTAGAGAAATTTCCAAAACTCATTTGTCAGAATTATATATATATATATATATATATATATATATATATATATATATATATATATATATATATATATATATTGAAATAAGAGATTATGTGCATAATCTGTGAATGATGATTGTTCAGCTAAGCAGAGAGAGAGAGAGATCAACAGATACGTTTACCCAACAACAAGAAAGAGAGAATAGAGTTATGTTGGGGTCCCCTGGTGGAGGACGGGTGAAAGAGGCCCACATTACATTTTTTCACTTTTAATGTGAAGCCGGACGGCCGGGGGTTAATTGCTAATTAGAGTAGAGTTGTGTAGGGAATATTAATTGCTCTCCATTACTGTGTGTTGCACGGGTTTGTTGGAGTACCTGTTGTGTTGCACGGGTTGGTTGAGGTATCTTGTGTTGCACGGGTTGGTTGGAGTACCTGTTGTGTTGCACGGGTTGGTTGAGGTATCTTGTGTTGCACGGGTTTGTTGGAGTACCTGTTGTGTTGCACGGGTTGGTTGAGGTATCTTGTGTTGCACGGGTTTGTTGGAGTACCTGTTGTGTTGCACGGGTTGGTTGAGGTATCTTGTGTTGCACGGGTTGGTTGGAGTACCTGTTGTGTTGCACGGGTTGGTTGGAGTACCTGTTGTGTTTCACGGGTTGGTTGAGGTATCTTGTGTTGCACGGGTTGGTTGGAGTACCTGTTGTGTTGCACGGTTTGGTTGAGGTATCTTGTGTTGCACGGGTTGGTTGAGGTATCTTGTGTTGCAATAGGTTTTGAGATAGTTGTGTTGTTGGACCGTAAGATAAGTGTTGTTTATTAAGTTAGGAATGTGGCATGACATAGGAATGTTTGGGATTACCATTTACTTGATTATACAGCCCCAGGATCCCACTTTTTGGGGCTCTTGCATCAGCGAAGGCTGCACAGCAATCAGTTGCAGGGGAATGAAGGACTCATTTCGAATGAAAAGTTCTTCGACGAGATTGTTGTTCCCTTTCGTCCACTGACCGTGACCCAACTTTACCGAAAGTGATTTGGTTTCGTCATTCCTGTCGGTGACCACAGGATGTAGGCGGAGCCCGCCCGGTATGCTGCCACAACGCTACAGTTCGTTCTCTCTGTCTCCATAGACGTTGCCGGACTGGTCGCGCTTGAGGCTACACCGGCAGGAAAAGAAAAAAGAAAAAAAAGGTCACCTTTAGAGAGGCTTTGTCGTCTTAACCAAGCAGAGTAATTATCGCCTCCAAGGAGTACATCCTGTCCCTGCTACTGAGTGTAGCGTAGCCTTGAATCTGCACGGGGGCCCCCATGGAAATTACACCTCTGGGTCATACCAGAACCCTCTCAGAAAGGGGTATTGGAGTGAATATATATATATATATATATATATATATATATATATATATATATATATATATATAGAAAGAGAGAGAGAGAGAGAGAGAGAGAGAGAGAGAGAGAGAGAGAGAGAGAGAGAGAGTGAGAGTTTCTGGACTACTGGGAAAATAGGAACGTAACGTCACGGGTCGCACAAAAAGACTCATGAAAATTAGCCAGAGTTTATAAAGCCGGGGAGAAAGTCGTGGAATTTGCAGGAGGGAGGGACGGGTCAGCGGGAGGGATGGAGGGCGGTAATTACGCCATGACAGCGGAAGCAAACAAACCATAATGCCTGATGTGTGTGTCAGAGGTCGGCAGACCAGCGACTTTAAGGCGGTTTTAAGATTCGTTTTTTTTGAAAATGAAAACATCTTCAGTGGCGTCCTCAACGCGAGTGTTTTGATGTCTGTATTGTCTGACTGGCTGGCGTGCTTGCTGGCTGGCGTGCTTGCTGGCTGGTGTGCTTGCTGGCTGGCTGCCTGGCGGTGTTGTCTGGTGGAGGTGGCACTTGAGCGGTCACAAAGGAACCGCATTAGATTGTATCACCCGCAGGCAGGCAGGCAGGCGGGAGGAGGGGCGTCGTCTTGGTGAGATGCCACACTGGAAGTAGAGATCACACGGTGGCTTCCGAAGCCTCATATTCAGGTGAAGACACAGTCAGGTGCGAGGTAGGGAGACAATGTTTCATCGCTGCTCCGCATCATCATGTACACGGGGGATTGACCCACTTCGTCAAAGGTTACCACATGACTCTTACTTATAATTAAAAGTAAATCTTTATTCTTTCTGGGTTTTTTTTTTCTAATTACTGTCATCTTCATTATCATAAATGTCAGACATTGGAAGGACTGAATCTTGATATTATTTACATTAGTCGTAGCATAATTGTATTTATTGTGTGTATATCACTGTTTTGAACCTGAACCTTTGATTATTATTATTATTATTATTATTATTATTATTATTATTATTATTATTATTATTAATATTATTGTTGTTGTTGTTGTTATTATTATTATTATTGCTTTTATTTTTATTATTATTGTTATTATTATATTATTATTATTATTATTATTATTATTATTATTATTATTATTATTATTATTATTAATCATTTAACGATGATGTGTGGTAGTAGAGCAGTAGTTGTTGTACACTAACATGTGAATAAGTTCCTGCTGAGTGACTGACCTGGTGACCCAAAAAGAAAAAAGAAAAGAATACAAAAAAGCTTTGGATTTTATGTCGCTGAGAAGTCTGGATTCTGGTTAAAACCAGTTTCTTACTGTCTGTTTAAAACGTTTTTTTTTTTTTAAATGTACAATTTTTATTTGTTGTTAAGAGTTCTATTTAATGTACTTATTGTTATTCTATTGCCCCATATTCTTACACCTCCCTTTAAAAGTACTTTTCATGTATTTCTTTTTTCTTTTCTGAACTTGTCACATTCACATCTCGTAGTTTTGCAAGAATTGCCTTTGGTCTAGTTATACATTTTGATGTCTCATTCTCGTCTCGCAGTTTCGGAAATAGATACTTCTGAAATAGGCTTCGTTTTAGTGTTTTGTTATATTCTCATATTTTGTATTAAAGTCGTATGCCCTTACACACGGATTTAAAGAACTGTTTATGATATGTTTAATGTTTATTAAATCTGTCTATTTAATATTCTGCCTTAGTTGTAGCAATACATTTTTTTTTTTTTGTGTGTGTGTGTGTATGTTTACTTTCTCCACAGTTTAATGTCTTGTCATATGCTAAGCGTTAGACTAAAGTTTATTTATTTGTACATGTGACGTTTGTTGGTTTGTTTGTTTGAGACGTGGCTCTTAACTATTGTTTATGTTGTTGTTGTTGCAGATGAGATGTGACACGTGGAGGACAGTGGCAGGTAAGTCGGTACCCCCCACCTTGACCCACTACCCTCCTTTCCTTGACACCTGCCAACCCACCCACCAGCTTGACGGGATGAGGTGGGGTGGAGGGGAGGGACTAGGTAGGCCTTGGGCTTGACAGGTTGTCGATGGCTGACGTAGTAGGCTGTGCTGTCCGGGGTACAGTGATGCGGAAATATAGATATCTCGGTCATTTATTCCTGAAACCTGGAAGCGCTCTGTGTAGCATCCACGCTAGGGAGCAGCTGATGATGATGATGAGGTCACGAACCATCAGTTTGGGGCACATCTCTTGGCGTGCTCTGTCGTGTTAAGTACTTACTTTTTTTTCTAGTGGATTCGTTCTAGATCCATGCCACACGAGACGGTTTATAAGTCTCGTTGTATCTGTCTCGTCTCATCAGTTTCTGACGGGCCGAAGTGGAGGATGATATGGTCGCAATACAAGCGAAAGATCCTATTGTTTACGTCTGAGTACAAAGATCTTATACGACAGATTCCTTGCATCAGTTTTCCATTCAGAGACATCAGTCTCGGACAGTCCTTATTAAGGTCGGCTCCTTAGCGTGAAGAATGGCTGAAGACATACAGAGATAAGGACAGGAGAGGACGAATTTTTTTTTTTTTTTTTGAAAGTTTTAGAGCTGAGGGAAATCCTGTTTTTTGTAAAATTGTCAAATTTGTAAGATTGGTATTACGCCACCATAGAACCGGGTGGGATTACAGTTATTTTCTGATGTTTACTTCGTGTGATGAACCGTCAAGAAGGTATGAGAATGGTCGATATGTCGTGGAAGGTCATTACGACCTGCTGAAGCCGTATTTACCCTCTAATTCCTCTTTGCAACACTTCATTACTGTGCTGGTTCTCACCAAGCCTGTGATGGGTGGGTCAGTGTTCGAGGAAGGGAGACTGAATGTTACGTAATGTTAATTAAAAAAGGTTTGTAACACGCACAAAACTTCCCCTCAGGGATAACATTCTCTTTAGTTTTACTCACAGTGTATAGTGGAACTGCAATTTAACATTGATGTTATTATTCCATGATGCGCAGGATTTTATTTAATTCACGACCCCTCACTGTGGTTTTATGCCACGGTCCTGAAACAGACAGACGAAGGTAAAAAAGTTTATGGTAAAAATTTGACGCCAGCGGCCCTAGAGTGAGTGTGGAGCAGCGTTCAGACACGTGAAGTATACCACTAGTTATAACCAGTGGAAAACACAAATACATCACACGTGTGAAACCAGTTTCAAGACTTTGCGTGTTAAATCACGGTTTAAAAACCATGAGGGAACCATTATAAACTGTGTGGAGAGTAGCGTTGCGTATATAATAAAGTGTGGGCGGTGGAGTTGGTTTGGTTTGGTATTCACGCTGCAGTTTTGAAAAAAAAAAACATTTTACATAAGTGATTTAATTACCAGTGTTGTGTTTGTGTCGTCTGGACTAGCGACCAACCAAGCCACAGAACAGTTTATTTACAGAGGTACTGCTGGCCTGGCGGGAAATGAATCACATCTTTCCCCTGTGTAAAACGACGGCTTCCGTTGGCGGTAACGGGCAAGGGGTTGAAGAGTGTAAACAAGAGGAATGGGATACTGAAGCCTGATGAACAGCAGGAGAGATTTGGAACCCCACTAAGTACGACTGTAGCATCCCCGTGAGTACAGTGGTACGACCCTTGAGTATGATGGCTTGGTCTTTGACCTGACCTCTTAAGGGTCGGGTCAGAGGCGAGGCCATCATACCCTAGGGGTCGTATCGTCGTGCTCATGGGCCTCACACCGTGTAGTTCTGGGGTTCGTGCCGTGGTGCCCAGAGGCGTCATACCGTGGTGTTCTGAGAAGTCGCACCGTGGTGCACAAGGGGGTCGTATCGTGGTATTCATGGGGTCTTACCGTGGTGTTCTGAGGCGTCGTACCGTGGTGTTCAGTGGGTCGTACCGTGGTGTTCAGAGGGTCGTACCATGGTGTTCAGTGGGTCGTACCGTGGTGTTCAGGGGGTCGTACCGTGGTGTTCAGGGGGTCGCACCGTGGTGTTCAGGGGGTGTTGTTACCCAGCCTGGGCAGTGATCGTCAGAAGTAAGTGTTAGCCAGAGCCGAGCATCACGGCCGTAAAATTGGTGGTGCATTAAGTTGGGCTCAGAGGGGTATTAGCTGAAGCCAGAACCGTCCGCTAGACCTGGCCCTTAGATGAGGGTCTTGGCTCTGAGGACTGGCCGCCGGGGGTCTCTTGTGGGGTCTGGCCACCGGGGGGCTGCTGGGTAAGGCCCGTGGAAGGAGAGTCAGGACTGTGGATGGTGTTGACAGGGGAAGTTTGTCCCGGCGGTTGAGGGAGGGGTTTTCGAGCCCTGGGTGGCCGCCGGTGGTGGTGGAGACGCCCCACAATCATCACCAGGCGACGCTACCCTACCACACTATCACCACCAGGGGCGCGTCATGTTCGCCGCTCGTTCGTGAAGGTTAAGGGGGAAGGGTTTTGAGATGCATGTGTTGGAGACTTGCTCCCTCATCCCGCGAATACCACCCACCTCCCTCCCTCCATGAGAGAGCCTGTCTCTCTGGGGACGTCTTGAAATGCGAATTGGAGAAGTGTCGGTGATGGTCTGGAGGGCCGGGTGGAGGGAGTCCTGTGGTCACGCCGACGGGTGACGCACATCCAGGGCGGGTCTGTCCTCTCACGTGTGTGGTGCCTTTGGAACCCTCCCATCCTCCCGTACCTCTTTGTTTACCATGCTCTCTCTCTCTCTCTCTCTCTCTCTCTCTCTCTCTCTCTCTCTCTCTCTCTCTCTCTCTCTCTCTCTCTCTCTCTCCCCACCTGCCGTCCTTGCTTTACGTTCTCTCCTCCCTTGTTTACCTCTTATTTCGTTCCCTCCTCTGGCCCCCGGGCTTCTCTCTTCCCAGTCATTCGTGTCTCCTCTTCCTTACCCCAGTTCCGTGTCTTTCCCAGTGGAGGATGTGTTGCCTCCCTCCCTTCCTTCCTCTACCCCCTGGGGCAACCAGGGAACACCCGGCCACCTGAGTGTTTGCCCCGTACCCCCGGTGTTCCTCCTGCCCGGTAAAGACGGACCCTTCACACACACCACGTAAGGAGGTTTGTACTTACATTGTTAGTGATAAGTGAAGGAGGAGGAGGAGGAGGAGAAGGACGTGGAACTGAGGGAGAGGGAGTGAGTGGCTCGGAGAGGAGGAGGAGGAGGAGGAGGAGGAAGAGCGAAGTAGACACAGAGGAAGCAGTGCCTCCCTACTGTTATTCCTAGCGTCAGTAACGATATCCTTTACCTTAGTTGAGATTACAGCAGGTATTAAGAGGGTCCTTGAAGGGTTCAGGCTGAAGGCCTTGATGTTGGAATCCGTCAGCGTCTTGGAACTGATCGCACGAGACAATTTAACACCACATTGGCTGAAGTTTGGTAGTGTAGGAAAGTGAGGTGAAGTATTCCTTTAGAGCAGAGGGAAGTTCTTACATATAACCCGTCTCTGTATGTAGGATTTGGTTCATATATCTGGTATTGGGAGTCGTAAGAATCACTGGCCTTTTTGAGATGATTTTCTCTTATTTCTGGTTGTGACTGAAGCTTTTACTGAAGAAATATTGTCATTGTTTAACGGAAGAGAAAGGTATCAATAATGGGTGTAGTAGATAGAGGGAAATACGTTATATTGATGGAATTGAAGAAGAAAAATAAGTGTTTAGCTTAGGCTCACATACGTCGTACACCGAGTAATGCAATGTACAGCGACGGTACTTGGCTGCGGTCATGAATTTTTATGGTGTGGGATCGTCTGGGGGAGACCGGTAATAATATTGTCTCGGGTGTGCATCAGTATTAGTCCATTGAACACCACGGCACGATCCTGGAGTACGACGGTACGATCCTTGAGTACGACGGTACGATCCCGTGAACAGCACGGTACGATCCCTGAGTACGACGGTACGATCCCGTGAGCACGACGGCACCATCCTTGAGCACAAAGGTATGATTCCTTGAGTACAAGAGTACGATCCTTCAGCACGACGGTACGACCCTTTGAACACGACGGTACGATCCCTTGAGCACGACGGTACGACCTTGAGGTATGATAGCCAGGCCCTTGGCCCTTGATAGTTAGGCCAAAGGCCAAACCATCATGCTCAAGGATCGTACCGTCGCACCCGAGGGATCGTGCCGTCGCACCCGAGGGATCGTACCGTCGCACCCGAGGGATCGTACCGTCGCATCCAAGGTATTGATGCTGGTAGATTAAAGGGCTCCACTGGTAAACAATGGCCGAGGTTATTTTTATATTTTATATCTTATGCAAGAGTGTGTGTGGCCGGCTCAGCTCTCCCCTCCCTGGGTCCTATTTCATGGGGGCGGCCATTTGCATGGGTAGCGGCCGTAAGTCCCACATTGCGTGGAGAGGCTCTGGCGTTTACGACTTAACGATCACCCTAGTTACGGATCTGTTTGGGCCTAGACAGTGCTACGAGGATATACCTTGGGAATTAGCATGAGTCGTTACGAATCTTTATTGTTATTTCGTGAGGAATGATTTAGTCTACCCACGGGTCGTTTCGTGAGGAGTTCGTGAGTTGACGTACGGTGATTTCCTGATGGATTTACACTCAGCTTTACGTAGAGAACGAAGGATTGGTCGTCGTTAATCCTTTGGGCACGACTTAACGACCGTTTAGGTATGATGTCCAGGCCTTTGACCTGACCTTCTAAAGGGCCAGGTCAAAGGTTAAGTCACCGTCACGCACAAAGGTCGGACCTTTGCCCTTAATGGTGTTACCATTATGGTGAAGGGTCGTACCATCATGTGTAATGGTCGTACCGTCTTGCTTAGAGGTCGTACCGATGTGCTGAAGGGGCTAGACAATTAATGTGATGCAGTTGCTCAGAATACAAATCGCTGTTGCCTTTACATATATATATATATATATATATATATATATATATATATATATATATATATATCATCGGAATATGTGCTGAGGGCAATTGAAGTACATACAGTTATTATACTCTTTCGTTGGACATGTCATGATGACTGCTTGCTTAACCACAAAGAGTAGTGGCTGAGCTATTGAGATCCGTTGCTTGGCCAAGGATGTTTGCTGAGCCTCCAATATTTGCATAACTTCTTGCTCCTCAATTAAGGATATTTGGTACTTCCCTGCTATCAATATTTGCTGTGTACTTAAGAAGAATACGTGCTTAACGTCCAGTAATATTCGTTTAGCCACTAGAAGTATCTCCACAGCAACCAAGAATATTTGCGTAGCTTGTACCAGTATTTGCGTACCATCTAAGCATATTTACCTGGCTACCAAGCTGCAGTTATAAGTGTATAGGTTTGCGTAAGTGAGGTTGGTGTTTGGCGTGTGGGAGGAGGAGCAGGAGGCGAGAGCCCTTCACTCAGACCTGGTGCCAACATGAGAGTAAAGATATTAGTATGGTTCACGCACGCACCTCCCACCATCTGATGATTACCATCGAGTGGGCTTAATGGTTACCACTGAGAAGGGAAAACGGTGTAGGTGGTTTCCACTGAATAGCAAGACCGTTCTGAATGAGCTAGAAAATTCTCTCTCTCTCTCTCTCTCTCTCTCTCTCTCTCTCTCTCTCTCTCTCTCTCTCTCTCTCTCTCTGCGAGACTGTACTCCTTTTCGTCCATTGGCTTGGGTCACAGAGCTACATAGCGAGGCCAGGCTGGAGTAGCGCGGCTGTGAGGCAGGCAAGGTTTGAGCGGGAGTGTCAGGTCAGCCAGAAGGCATGGCTGTGTGTTGCTTGGGTCACGCCGCTAACTCTTCTTATCTGTTGTTATTGTCGTCATAAAGAGCGTTACGTGCCTGGCGCAAGCACTCATGAAATTACAAGAGGCCCTCGTCGTTACACTGGCTTTAATTATGAATTGTAAATGAAAATAAATACGATTGGTCTTTTTGAGTTATTCGCCGGCACCCGAGGGCGCCTTGTTCCGCTCCGGTGGGTGGTGGGGGACTCGTGTGTGGAGGAACTTAACCACTTCACTACGACGGTACGTACCTCCCTGGGGCACGACGCCACGGCCCTTGAGCACGACGGTACCTCCCTTGAGCACGACGGCACGGCCCTTGAGCACGACGGTACCTCCCTTGAGCACGACGCCACGGCCCTTGAGCACGACGGTACCCCCCTAGAACACGACGCCACGGCCCTTGAGCACGACGGTACCTCCCTTGAGCACGACGGCACGGCTCTTGAGCACGACGGTACCCCCCTGGAGCACGACGGCACGGCCCTTGAGCGCGACTATGCCTCCTTGGAGAGCGACGGTACTGCCCTTGAGCACGAGGATATGATCTCTGAACCTGACGGTGGGATCCTTGCATAGGGCGGCGCTGCCTTTGCCTGAGCCTTTTAGGGTTACGTCAGAGGACAGGCCTTCGAACCCAAGGGCCGTACCGTCGCACTTAAGGGTCCTACCGTCGTGCTCAAGGGTCGTACCTTTGTGCTCAAGGTTCGTACCGTCGTTCTCAAGGGTCGTCCCTTTGTGCTCAAGGGTCGCACCATCGTGCTCAAGGGTCTAAGAATTACGAAAGAAAAAATATTAATTTGGACATAAGATTCAATAAAGAGTCGTAAATATTAGATACTAATTTGAAAGAAGAATTGTGGATACTAAATATGATTTGAATAGAAAATAGATTGCGTTCATATTTTTGTTTTTGGGCAACGAAAACGGGAGATTGCGGGACGAGAAGGGGTTTGCAGAGGCGTGCGATTTACATGTCAATTGCTGGTGTGGTAATTATCAGAACTGCTCCACGGATGATAAAATGTCACACACCACTCACAAACTTACTCGGCCACCTGTAAAAGTGTGATAGTGTAGCTAATTGCCTGGTGTAAATGTTGATGTTGATGTGCGCGTAAATCTTTTACAACTTCAAAAAGGTCACCCACATTCCAAGAATTTAGTACCGCGCGTGAATCATTTACATAAAAGATAAGTCACGTTCCAAGAATTCAGTACTCTTTTAAATGATTTACATTTAAAAGGTGATTAAAAGTACTTTGATTTTAGAAGTTTAAAAAGAAGTTAATTATGGTCATAGTACAGGATTTTCAGATGACGTAAGATAAAATTCTCAATCGTTTTATTATTTAATTAACTATTTTGAAACTAAATATATAGAGAAAATAATTGTAATATTTGGTAAATATGGGAGCGTTATTACAAGCAAATTCACAATGATATGTATATATGGTTTTGAGGAAAAATCTTCACTTAGCACCTTCTTTTCGTTCTTTTTGAAAGAGATAATATAGGAGGGGGGTATTTTCAGGGCGGCTTCGGCGCCCTTGGCCCCCGTCGCTCAGAACTGCAGTCTGATACGTGGGTAGTGTTATCATCTTGTCTCCATGTCTTCTGGAATAAAAAAAATGAAAGATTTATATTTTTATAGCGAAAGTATGAGACGTGCATTTTTTATTGTAGTGAAGGTGATTAAGGAGTACAATGGCTGTAACGCACCTGGTGCGTTGAAGGCAGGAGGATGTATATTTAGCCTATGGGCCAAACTGATGTTTGGTTCCATCCCAAGCTGCGTCGGGTAGCAATATATAAATAAAACTATCCATTTTACCAGCTGACATTTGAACAGTCCTGTAAAGCCTGCTTAAAACCGCTGCCAAGTGTCGGTCATCACTGCCAGTATAACAACAAAAAAAAAGAGGGGGATATTATTCCTGACTCTGGAGACGGGGTAAATATAAAGCAGAGTGTGAGCGTCCGTCTGCGCGAGGCAGCGTGTGCATGCGGAAGGAGGTGCGAGGTTAGCGCTGCCTGCATTATGGACTAGCGAGCCAGCGTCGGCTTGATGGTGTAGCAACAACACTCGCTGGCCAGGCCCGTGTCAGAACGAGTCGTTCCAGTAGTGAACCTGGGCTAATCCGGGTTTGGTATTTTGCACTTTATTTTTATCATCCGTGCGTGTGTGTGTGTCTCTCTCTCTCTCTCCCCGCCTGGCTTTAAAGCAGAAAGATTAACGTGGTGTTCTGTGTGCCAGATGATGGCCATGAATCAGTTTTCTGTTGCATGTCCCCATTTTCTATTGCATATTCTCTTGCAAGAGCTTTTGGAATTTAGATTTTGTGATCTGTACAAGTAAACGGTTGTACCTTTCTTGGAAGAACGTGGTGTTGTTTTTATTTGTCTGAGCTTCAGCCATCTGAGAATAGTTTTACTCTGAGTTTCATAATTACTTTAATTGTATACTGGTTTTAGACTCGGCATTCACTACGTACTTGGATCGGTCATTTGCATATTGAGGAAAGAATTAAGGAGGGGGTGGGGGGCACGAACCATACAGTGAGAGTATGTATGTTCGTGTACCAGTTATCTCGAACACCCCTGATCATGTTTAAGATCATTAAGTCAGTGGTCACAATAACTTGTGACCTTGTTGTCCATATGATGAACACTAACAGCCAGCTGGCTTAAGGCCCAGATAACCAGCTGACCTGCTGGTAGACCAACGACCACAGTGGAACGACCCTTTACTACAACGCTACAACCATTCATTATTGATGTAAGATAGTAAGATAGTAAGTTAAGTTTACTGGTGTGAGATAGTGAAGTATTCCGAACCTATTTTTCTCATTAAAATGGTGACGACTTACTGAATACATTAGGAAGGCGAGTGTTTGCTTGTGGTCTGTATTCCAGTATATAGCTGTTCGATTTTGAAATCATTCACTTCAGTTTATTCAGTTTTGTCTCCATCATCAGCTGGCTAATTATGGCGGCCGTGTTCACACCGCGAGCCGTGGCGCAGAAGGATCGCAGGGAGTCACAGAGGGTCGTGGTGGTCAGTACCTCACTGGCCAGGCACAGGTAGTTATAACATGAGACATTACACAGCTGAGTCATTACGGTAGCTTACTGTGCATTTGTGCTGTACGTGACACATTGACTCCGTGCAAAGATCGGGTACGTTCATAATGCCTCTGATGCGGACCAAGAAACAATAAAGTTATGAGGTATTTCTTGCGGGGTTTGTTTGATCCTGTCTCTAAAAAGACTGATGTTTCCTATTCTTCATAATCTAAAACGCAGTGTCCACATATCTCCCCACATACTGTACAGTTGATGTCACTGTTACACGTACCTTGACCTTGATCCAGCAGTGACATCTACTGTTCTTGTTACTGTGTACGTGAGCTGTGTACGTGGAGTCTGTAGCTGGACTTTGTACGTAAACGTGTTCTAGTGAAGACATTTGTTTGTGGTATGGCGCTGGATGACTTGCTTGTGCCTGTTCTCGCTCCTGTACTTGCTTCACATGCGTCTGTGGAATCTGTCACGGTAACATTGACTATTTTTCATTTCAACATATGTGTTGTGTTCAACAGCCTGTTCATCTCATGCGAGTTTGGCTAAGGCATCAGCTCTCATGTTCACGGAGGCTCATGTGTGAGGAGGGAATCCATAGCAGTTTGGCATGATTGCCCTGTAATGCTGGCTTTTATGTATCTGGCTTCACGGGCGAGCTTGTTACATTGTGATCTCTGGTCATTGAGGGCAAGTAGTGAGGACAGAGGATCAGGGTTGATTAAACCTTTCTGTTGTTGTAGTTTTCTGCAAGCTCAAGACCCCTAGCCAAGACCTCGGTCGATTTAGATATTTGACTCGACTTCCACTGGGCTGAGTTAACTGTAGCACCGCTGCCGGACCTTCCTCCCGGTGGCGGAGTTGCGGGAACCGTCAGCACAGGTATTGTGTGTGTGTGTGTGTGTGTGTGTGTGTGTGTGTGTGTGTGTGTGTGTGTGTGTGTTTCTTCAGTCTGGAAGTCCTGAGTCTCTTCAGGAGGACCCTGGTTTGGACTTGACCTGGCGTCTAAAAAAAAAAAGAAAGTCATATAAGAAATGTTTCCCATCCATATTCAGCAGAGGATCCAGAATGCGATTTAATTATAGAACGGTGGTGTCAGGCGCGGGTGTGACGCCAGATCAGTCAGCATTAATTCCTCGTTATTATTCCTGCGAACTCGGGAAGGGGGATTACAGTGCCATGTGTACATTTAGAGGTGATGGTTGTATAACCGGGGAGTGGGTGGTTGTCAGACTTCCAAACGTGTTGTCCGTCCACATGGGACACAGATGGTGGGGTGGCCGGTACGGCCTCCATCAGGCGCGTCCCAAGACCTGCGCCCGTGACTGTAGTACAGTCCAGGACAGATGTCCCGAGACACACCTGGGCGACGACGAAGGTTGCCGGGCTGTCTGTGTGGACGGGCGGAGACATAGGGCTGGCTACAGCTTCCGGGGCTTCCCGGGACTCCGGTACTGCGGTCATGTCCCCAGGACTTGTGTCCCAGGAGGGGCTAAAGTGGAGAGGTTTCACGTGGGCAGCTCTCTCTCTCTCTCTCTCTCTCTCTCTCTCTCTCTCTCTCTCTCTCTCTCTCTCTCTCTCTCTCTCTCTCTCTCTCTCTCTCTCTCTCTCTCCACACACACACACACACACACACACACACACACACAGTACTTTCCAGACCTTGACAACTCCGTATTCTGGAAAAGACCTCCTGGAAACCAGGGCAGGTGGCCGGCCGGCCGGACAGGCAGGAGGGAGGCGAGGAATTCGGTTCCTCTCTTCCCTGTAACATTATAGTGAAGCTGTTACATAATTGGACAGATGATTAGATCAAATTAGTGCGGCAAAGCGGCGGGCAAGTCTGCTGCGGGGGAGGTGGTTCGCTCTGGCCTGGTGTGGTCTGCTGCCGGGGAGGTGGGTCGCTCTGGCCTGGTGTGGTCTGCTGGCAAGTCTGCTGCGGGGGAGGTGGGTCGCTCTGGCCTGGTGTGGTCTGCTGGCAAGTCTGCTGCGGGGGAGGTGGTTCGCTCTGGCCTGGTGTGGTCTGCTGGCAAGTCTGCTGCGGGGGAGGTGGGTCGCTCTGGCCTGGTGTGGTCTGCTGGCAAGTCTGCTGCGGGGGAGGTGGGTCGCTCTGGCCTGGTGTGGTCTGCTGGCAAGTCTGCTGCGGGGGAGGTGGGTCTCTCTGGCCTGGTGTGGTCTGCTGGCAAGTCTGCTGCCGGGGAGGTGGGTCGCTCTGGCCTGGTGTGGTCTGCTGGCAAGTCTGCTGCCGGGGAGGTGGGTCGCTCTGGCCTGGTGTGGTCTGCTGGCAAGTCTGCTGCCGGGGAGGTGGGTCGCTCTGGCCTGGTGTGGTCTGCTGGCAAGTCTGCTGCCGGGGAGGTGGGTCGCTCTGGCCTGGTGTGGTCTGCTGGCAAGTCTGCTGCCGGGGAGGTGGTTCGCTCTGGCCTGGTGTGGTCTGCTGGCAAGTCTGCTGCCGGGGAGGTGGTTCGCTCTGGCCTGGTGTGGTCTGCTGGCAAGTCTGCTGCGGGGGAGGTGGGTCGCTCTGGCCTGGTATGGTCTGCTGGCAAGGCTGCTGCCGGGGAGGTGGTTCGCTCTGGCCTGGTGTGGTCTGCTGGCAAGTCTGCTGCCGGGGAGGTGGTTCGCTCTGGCCTGGTGTGGTCTGCTGGCAAGTCTGCTGCCGGGGAGGTGGTTCGCTCTGGCCTGGTGTGGTCTGCTGGCAAGTCTGCTGCCGGGGAGGTGGTTCGCTCTGGCCTGGTGTGGTCTGCTGGCAAGTCTGCTGCCGGGGAGGTGGTTCGCTCTGGCCTGGTGTGGTCTGCTGCGGGGGAGGTGGTTCGCTCTGGCCTGGTGTGGTCTGCTGGGTTGGGCTTCCCACGTTTGCACAGACGATTCCCACAAAAGGTTTGCCTGGTCACGTGTGCCTGATCCACCCCCCCCCCTCCCCCTGCTTGTGAAAATGGTGGTGATAACGAACGGAAAGATAGATAGACAGATGAATAGATGGATACACAGATAGACATTTGTAGATGCAAAATGAACAGGCCTCTGTCTGCCGTGGAAGTGTATTGTGGATGCATCTTTATACATCATGCATATTCTCAGCCCCTATATATATATATATATATATATATATATATATATATATATATATATATATATATATATATATATACTCTAGTGAGGATGTGAGGAAGTTGTAGTTTGCACTAGAGGGTTGGTTCCGTTTCAGGGGCAAGAACGGAGCAGTAAATCCGTGCAACAAGCGGCGGTCCCCCGCGTCGTTAGCGTCTCCTGCGTCAGAAGTTTCCTGCCGGAGGGGAGGCCGACCCGACCCCCCCACCTCCCCTCATCCCCCCCTTACCCCTTCCTCTCCCCTCAGGGTTGGGGGGAGGGGGAGGAGGAGAATGACGAACCATCCCCTCCCCCACACACATACACCCACACTTGCCTTGAGGGGAGGGGGTATGGGGGGGGGGTGTCTGCCTGCTGACCCCCTACCGTCACCCGGGGGGGGGGGGGGGCGTTGGGAATGGTTAGGGGAGGGGGAGGGATGACCGGGAACACAAGGAGAGGGAAGCACGAGGATGAAGATGCTGCCAGAGAGAGAGAGAGAGAGAGAGAGAGAGAGAGAGAGAGAGAGAGAGAGAGAGAGAGAGATGGGTGATTAATTGAAAGGTAAAAGGTCAGGGGAAGGGATTAAAGGTCGCACATTAATTAAGTGAAGCATAGCAAGAGGACGGGAGAGGGAGGGAGGGAAGGGAGGAGTGAAGGAAGGGAGAGAGAGAATTGAAGTTAGGGAGAGTTTTTGAAAGATCAGTTGAAAGAAGAGTAATTAGATAATAGAAGGGAAGGACAAAAGTTTGAAGGAAGGGAGAAGGAAATTAGATAAAATTTGAAGGCATATTTGAGAGAAAAGTAACGAAAGAACGTAATAGAGAGAGAGAGAAGAGAGAGAGAGAGAGAGAGAGAGAGAGAGAGAGAGAGAGAGAGAGAGAGAGACGTCTTTAGATCAAAGCGACCACAAACAAACAACACGAACAACAAAATCATGGTCCTAAGAAAACGACGTGTGTGGATTTCAAGACTTAACTCAAAAACACACAAAAAGATTTTGTCATTTTTAGACATAATGATTTTAATGCAATTTAAAAGTCAGATAAAAAAAAAAGTTTCAAAGCTGGGCGTTTTTTTCATGCAGCATGAATTTTATGTATAGTTTTTGAAAAGACTTTTATCACTCAAAAAACGTTCGAGATTTGGGAGGTCATTTTTGAATAAGGTGATTTCTATGTAGTTAAAAGATTTAACCTAAAAAAAATGTCCAGAAGTGGGAGCCTTCTTTTTTTAAAATGAATAACATGCTTGTTATGCAGCATTTTTTAAAAGACAACTGAAAAGAATTCCAAAATTAGGATTTCAAATTTTTTTTTCGTAAATGGTGATATTTTTTTTCTGAGTATTTTCGTCCACATTAGTTGTTGTTGTTGATGTAGAAGGGGTGGGTGGGTGGGGGGGGGGACGGTAGGCTGTGCTGGGGGCGTGGAGGATGATCCTAGTTCCCAGCTAGGGAAGAGCTTAGCTCCCTGCACACACACACACACACACACACACACACACACACACACACACACCGTCCGCTCCCACCACGAGGGACGTTATTGATCTCCTGCGTTCTCACTTGAGCTTCCCTTGTCTTGCCCAACAACATACACCAACGTGTACTACATCCCCTCCCCTTATATTCCCCCGCAGTCATCTCTACACATACTACACGTTCACCTTTCATCCTCCCCTCCCGATCATTGCCCCGGTGGGGGTGTGGTCGTCAGTAATGCGAGGTCGGGTTGTGGAGCGCCGGCAGAACCCACTCACACACAGACCAGAGTGTAAACAAACCCGCGCGGTCACGTGGGTGGGGTGGATGACGGAGGGACGGACGTACGGTTTGGCCGGTGTGTACCGCGCACCACGGACGGCCCGACCACCAGCCAGGCGGAGGAGGAGGAGGAGGTGCAGCAGCAGCAGCAACAGGACGACTATAATTGAGGCGGGGATATTTTAAGGTCTGAGATGTGCATTTGGCAATGTCAGGGTCGCTGGGCTGTTACTGTCACCGTGGGTCCCCCTCAACCCATCTCCTCCCTGGGGGCTCTCTGTCGGTGGTGTTAGTATGTCGTGCACTTGGCTGGAACGTTCTCGCCGGTTGGAACGTTCTCTTCTGTGAACTTTCTCTACATGGGAGAGCGTTCTGTACTCGTGTACGCTCAGTGGAAGGGCGGGGGGTGGGTGATGTTTTCGACCTGTGTGTCAGAGTTTATGGTGTTGTACCCAGGCTTGACACGGTGTGGAAAGGTATGTCATTCAGGCATGCCAGACGTGACAGTGTGACGTGTGGTAACGCGCCTCTGCCGGTGCCCTGTGATAAGACCTCGATGTGTGACGTCCTTTGTAGAAATGGATTCGGCGGACGCGAGACCATGGCACGTGGGTAGGGTCATGTGATAAGAGGGGTTGGGCTTAGCTAAGGTCAGGTCAACATGCTCATCTGCTCTGTGATTTTGTGTCTTGACGTCATGATGTGTTCATGCTAGGAGGAAGTGATGAGTCTGGAAGAACGAGATAACTTACAAGTTAAAAGAGAGATGGGAAGTAGTGCTCCGTGTGTGTGTGTGTGTGTGTGTGTGTGTGTGTGTGGGTTATTTTGGCCACTTGCCATTTACTTTATCCCCTTAAGCACGACGGGACGACGCTTCAGCACGACGGTGCAACCCTTGAGCACGACGGTACGACCCTTAAGTACGACCTTACCAACCCTTGGGCACGACGGTACGACCCTTGAATACGACCTTACCAACCCTTGAGTACGACGGGACGACCCTTGAGCACCACGGCGCCGCTGCCGTGCATGATGTCCTGGCTTTCGACTAAGGCCGGAGACCAGACCGCCATCATCTACAAGACTCGTGGCGTCGCGTTCAAGTGTTTAATCTCCTCTTGATTTCCTGTTCGTCGTCCCCTCAATTATTGGATTATCAGTCGTCCTGAGACGCAGGTTATGTGATAATTAGTTTCGATTCTTCGAACATCAAGTCATTCATATATGTTGGCTCGCTGGCCTTAGCGGTATGTCTCAGGCGACCTCTATCTTTTGTAACACAGTGATGTGGTGTATATATATATATATATATATATATATATATATATATATATATGTAGTGGTGTGCTATGCTGGTGTTTCAACATAATAGACTCTCTCTCTCTCTCTCTCTCTCTCTCTCTCTCTCTCTCTCTCTCTCTCTCTCTCTCTCTCTCTCTCTCTCTCTCTCTCTCCAGCGTCATGGAGTGACGTACGTAGGTGTTGAAACGGAAGATGGAGGTTGTGGTGGTCACTGGGTGTGGTGAATGAAGTCCAAGTGAGGTTGGCTGCTGCTTGCATGGGGGGTCATTGTTTGTTTACACACACACACACACACACACACAGACCGAGTACACGTACAAAAATTGAGAGAGAGAGAGAGAGAGAGAGAGAGAGAGAGAGAGAGAGAGAGAGAGAGAGAGAGAGAGAGAGGTAGTACCATGTAAGATCCACGTCATACATGTACTTCCTCCTCTTCATTGATGTTCATTTGTTTGTTTAGTGCGACTCGTGTGATGGTTGTCACAGTGTTACTGTCTCTTACACAGTCCTGTGGTGTTCATTGCTCTGCCATTGTTTACCTTTCATTGTTGTACCGTGTGTTGGCTGCGCCTGCGGAACCTCGCATTAATTTCTTCATTTTTTTTCCTATCATTCTCTTTATTTCACTCGAGCTGGCCATGACGTGGGCATGTATTCCCCTGTCGTGTCGGTGGTTAGTGTAGGAAAAGAGAAAAAACGGGATTCAGTGTTTTCTGTGATTGTATGACATGTTTTCACGAAGCTTTCGTAAGGCTGGTTTTTGCATGTTCATTATGGTGTAGTCGTGGAGGTAGGGGAATATCTGGTAAGTCTTGCCCCATTTGGGTGTTATCTCTTCTATGTGTGTGTGTGTGTGTGTGTGTGTGTGTGTGTGTGTGTGATTATCTATTTGTGCTGTACGGGGAGGGAGTTCTGATATCGTGGGGTCCCATCTATTATACTTTATCATACGTCTTTTTCATCTCTTTTACACCATTGGTGTTCAGGGCTTCATTATTCATGCACAACTCTTATACCTGCTCTTAAAGTGCTTCACATTTTGTGGTACAAGTCTCTTGTTTGTTGTTATGGTCTGGTAGTCTTACCTTCGCAAAATTTAATCATCATCATTCATCATTCATCATTATCTTTCATCATCATCATCATCATCATCATCATCATCATCATCAGCATCATCATCATTCGTTCAGAATTTTGAAGAAGTTCACCAGGTTGTCATTTACTCTTCTCTCTTCCAGTTTGGTGCTCCCATTTTTACAAAATAAGGACCCACCCCAACTCTCGTGATGATTAACATATTTTTTTTTATTCATTATTCATAGTGTCATTTTTTATTGCCTTATTTCAAGACCATGTGTGGCGCTGATGGCCTACTCGTAGGCTGGCTGAGGCATGCCATTGTGTTCCTGTCCTGGCCATTTCCCTCAGGGTCTGCCAGGCTTGATTAATTTTGCTTGTGGCTCCTCCTTGTAGTCGCTGCTGAGGTCTCCAGCTGTCCAGGGCTGTGGCTTACGCGTGCTCCTCACTGGAATGGTTCACACTTTATGTTTAAGACTCTGGTTCGAAGGCCCATCACCAGCAGTACCAACAGTAGATTCATAGCTGCCACCGCCGTTGCCACAAGTGACAACCACGCCTACCAACACCACCACCACGTCCGTATGACCACTACATTCACTTGGAGTCGTCCTGGGCAAATATTGACAAAGCCTACTTGATCAACCAGGTTGTTAAGGGCTGGCGGGCCTACTAGACACAGCCTCAGACAGCCTGACGGACTAGAGGAACGACATCTCGGTCCCAGACCGAGCTATGGGGGTAGAGACAAGCCTTTAAAGTCAACACAAGATATCACAGCATCACCACATGGATCAGTATTGGTAACACTACACTGTTTTATCTGTTTCTTCGCTACACTCAATTTGGAAATCCGTGGGCGGCGGTGTAGATAGTGAGCGTTTGTCTTGAAGATGGATAGCTCGTCGCCTGCCAATACTGCACACACACACACACACACACACACACACACACACACACACACACACACACACACACACCTTCCAAGTCGATCCAGAAGGTTCCCCGGAGGGGTGGGGGTTACATGGGAGGCGCAGGGCACGGAACCTCGTCACGATGGTGCTGGCGGCCAGGGGAAACTGCTGGTACAGGACGGGGAGAGTGAGAGAGAGAGAGAGAGAGAGAGAGAGAGAGAGAGAGAGAGAGAGAGAGAGAGAGAGAGAGAGAGAGAGAGGATGTGGGAAAAGAGAGTGAGGGGGTGAGGTGGATGAAAGAAAAGGGAGAAAGAGAGGGGGAAACATAGGATGAGTTAGATGTCACGTGAGGGAGAGAGGAAAAAGTGAATGGGTTTAGGAAGAGAGAGAGAGAGAGAGAGAGAGAGAGAGAGAGAGAGAGAGAGAGAGAGAGAGAGAGAGAGAGAGAGAGAGCACGGCCGTGCGGTACGTAGGTAATGGACCTGTACGGTAGTAAGGTTACCTGCAGAAGTAATTGTGGATCTTCCTCCTCACGATCCCTCGTGAGAGCTGATCCACGAGTGGAGGTTCTCATGTGGTTGCTTCCTGTTAAGACGGTAGTTGCGGCCGTGAGTGGTTCCAGCAGGTAGTTTGTTCCGCTGTTCACTCGCCCTGATTGGAGGCAAGTGTCTCCCTGTACCGGCGTCGTTTTTTTTTTTTCCCTGTGTTTTACGCCATTTGTGTCAGGTTTTCCGGACCTCTGTACTTTTTTGTACATTTTCTGTAGCTTTTGTACCTTTGGTCGATGTTTTATGTTTTGTTTCACCTTGATCACGACTGGACGACCCTTGATCACGGCGGTACGACCCTTGATCACGACGGTACGACTCTTAAGCACGACGGTACGACTCAAGCACGACGATACGACCCTTAAGCACGATGGTACAGTCTTTGGACCTGGCCATCATACTTAGTGGGTCTCACCATCGTGTTCCACGGTACGACCTTACTGTACCACTTATGAGAGGGTACGACCGTACCGTGGCGCTCATGAGAGGCTACGACTGTACCGTGGCGCTCCAAGGGGTTTAAAAACTTATATTAAGTGGGTAAAGAATCCTCGCCTCTGTAAAGAGAATAGTTGAAGTTTCTTCAGTGTTTCCTTGTTTGCCTCCCTGCTTAATCTCGGTATTAATTTTTGATACTTTTTTTTTCCTCCCTTCCTTTCAACAGTGTTTATGGTCTTATTGATGAATTAGAGATTAGAAATGTACCTTGCCCTGTTGGTCTGGTCTCACTTGCGAGTTGTAGTGGCCCAGTATGGTCTCTGATGTTTTTCAGTGGGGTTTTCTAATATCGTTTCTATTATAGGGCCCATTTGGTTTCTTTTGTTTTCAGATAGGATCAGTGTGGGTTTTATCAGAAGGCCAATGTGTGGTGTCTGATTTTTTCGTGTGGTAAATCTTCTTATAGTTAATCGTATTTGTCTTCAGCTTGGCTGTAATAGTTTTTAGTAGACTTTTTATAGTTTGTGAATCAAGCAACAAGATCACCCTTTGTATTGAGCTCATGTAAACGCCTCTGCAGACCCTTAGTCTTCATTTATTAAACCGCCAACAAGCTTTGAGACATCTGAACATCATGACCGTCTCGTAATGTCTCTTGTTTTGCATCATTTAATGTGTTCGTTCGATGTGTTTTGTGTGCCACAGTTGATGATATTCTTTTGAGCTGGTGTGTGTGTGTGTGTGTGTGTGTGTAAGGTAATCTTTTTAACCCCTCTGTGCTGGACGCCTGACGTGTCCCAGCCGTTGGGAAAAGAGCTAGGTAAAATTGACAGCCAAAAATGCAGTTGTGTTCAGCAAGGGTCGTCGTGTTGATAACAATACACAGGGAGTGGAGGTCTCACCAGAAAAAAAAAAGATTGATGTTGATTAATGG
The DNA here is from genome assembly GCF_036320965.1 of Panulirus ornatus. Classification (NCBI taxonomy): domain Eukaryota; kingdom Metazoa; phylum Arthropoda; class Malacostraca; order Decapoda; family Palinuridae; genus Panulirus; species Panulirus ornatus. The sequence continues at coordinate 12,738,562 of NC_092259.1, forward strand.
AGCCTTTGTCTGTTGAATACTTTTGATTCACTTCTTTCGTTTGTTAAGGACAAAGGCAGCTAGGTGGTGTGATCACGTCTGTGTGGCATCGTTACGTAGGGGCATACCTACGTGTATATATATATATATATATATATATATATATATATATATATATATATATATATATATATATATATATCATACATGCATTAGTAAATTATTAGATATATAGTTATATATGCGCCATCAGAACCCCTGGTATGGGGCGCTTGCAGTTGGGTCTCCAATACTACCACCACACATGTTGTATGCGGCCTCCAGGCTGCGCTCCTCTTGGGAGGAGGGTTCGGTGGGCTCCAGATAAGCCTCTAGAATCATCGTCAGGTGTATAAGGATGTCCGTCTGCTTGTGTAGGTGTGTTCATGCACTCTGCGTCTGCCTATCTCATGACTGCATCCCACTTGTGTCTGTGTGTTTGCATGTCTGTGGCCTGGTGATGCTTGCAGTTTTGTGTGTCGGGTCATGCTTGCATGTTGTACTGCTTGTCCCTGTCTTTTCCCGTCTGTGTGCCCTTCTTCTGCTTGCCTTTTTGTCTGGCTGTCCGTGCGGCCGTCTGCTGCTTGCCGGGCAGTGTTGCCATTGTGGCGGTCGGACCTGTGGCGTGCCGCTCGGCCGTGACGGACGCGAGTCGCCAGATAGGCAATTTTTTAGTATAAAATAATCCCCCATTGACGGAAAACACTCGTGTAATTTATGTATTTTTGCATTAGTTCTTTGAGATATTATTTAGTTGTAATTGTTGCAGTAGTGTGTTAATGTGACGGCGTCAGAGAAAATACACTGGGGTTTATGGACATGAGTAACGGTAATTTTTGAAGCGAAGTTCCTCCGCGAGTGACGGAATATTTTTTTTTTCGTCTTTTTTTTTTCTCCCCTGTGTCTCCTCCTTCCCTTCCCATGCGTCTCAAGTTGCCGTCAAGACGCTGGAGAAGTTCTTCCAGTATTGCAGGCAGTATTGCCCACACATCGGCCTCATCTTTTTTTTTTTTTTATCAAGAATTGTTTCTTCTTCGCTAACTGTATCAGATGGCGGAGGGCCCCGCTGGCGGCCGGGCCCGAGTTGGTAATAGTTTTTGCCCCAGCGGTTGCTGGTGTTTTTGTCATTAGGGATCTTTTTTCTCTTTTTGCTTGCGTGTTGTGTTTTACTGTTGTGGTAGATATCTTGTTAGTGTAGTGTGTTTTTAAGTTGTTTGTTGCTTTGTAGTTCTACTGTCGTGATAAGTTAACTGTTTTGGCCTTAAATAAATGTTCTTGTTTTTGTTACAGAAATTTGAAGTTTTTGTTGCTAATATTGTGATACGTCTATTTTATTCGTGAGGTTTCCTTCAAATGTTCAATATTTTCATCACAATTCCCCTTATGACACAGCATGACATTTACCAAAATAATTTACACGTATTGACCTGACTTAAGAATTAGTTCAAAGGTCAGATGATCTTCATGCTTAAGACTTCCACCACGATACTCAAGCATCGTTCCGTCATGCTCAGGGGTTGTAGCAACGTCGTGCTCAGTGATTGCACACTGTCGTGCTCAAGTGTCGTATCGTCGTGCTCAAGGATCGTGCCACCGTATTTCCATCGATAACGAGAGGTTGGAGTAATTGAGTGAGTGTTGAGAAAACAGGAGGTGCCAGCATTAATGAGTGGGTTAGAGATATGAAAGTAAGATAGGGAGTTGAGGAGGTGAACTTGATCATTGTGAGGGAGTTGAAGGTTGCCGACGTTGTGGAGAAAAAGTCGTGGGAACATCTGTTCCCACGTTGTGTCGTAGATTGGTGAAAAAATTAGTCGTAGAGATGGCGTTATGCCTTGAGCACGAAATTACGACCCCCGAGCGCGGCGGTACGACACTTGAACACGTCAGGACGACCGTTCAGCACTACGGTACGACCAAAGGGTATGTTAGCTTGACCTTTGACCTAATTTTTAAGGGTCAGACTGAAAATCAGGCCATCATATCCAAGGGTCGTACCGTCGCCGTGCTCATGGAGTTTCATAACTATCTTTATCTGTATCTAATTATCTGTATATATAGATAAATAGATAGATGTATCAAGATGTTCGTAAATTGTTTGTTCATTCCTGAAATAGATATCTAAAATACTTTACCTCCTCCCTCCTTCCTCAGGTTTGTGTGACGTGGTGCAAGATGGATAGGAATTGTGTCGTTTCTCCCGAGCGACAACGACTTAAGTTTAGGTGAGTACGACGCACGCGACATTTCCCTAATACGACGGCGCGACTTACAGTGGACGACTAACGGCGAGGAGGTGAGTTCGACCCGCACGACTGTTCTGTAGGACGAAGACGACGACTTACGGTGAGGCAAGGAAGACTTGGGCACAGTGTAGTGAGCACCACGTACACGACACGACATCCCTCCCGCACGACAGTTGAGCACAACGTGCAGAACACGGTCGGTCATCGTGCACGACTCTCAGGAAGTTGATGGTTCATATTTTTGTCTCTTGCCTCCCATGATTGATGGCGGCGACACACTCACCCACCCACCTGGCTCTGTGTGTGTGTGTGTGTGTGTGTGTGTGTGTGTGTGTGTGTGTGTGTGTGTGTGTGTGTGTGATTCCCTATTTGTACTGTACGGGGAGGGAGTTCTGCACTCGTAGGGTCCCGTGTCTTCGACTTTTGTCTGCTGTCCACATTCACTCAGTGTGTATTCCAGTCGTCCACCGCTCGTATTGTAAAGTGTATTTAATGATGTAGTTTTCAAGAAATTTCTCGCTTGATTTCACGTTATGTCCGCTGGTTGTTCTAGCCTTACATCTTTTCAGGCACTGTTCACTCTCTTCATCACACACACACACACACACACACACACACACACTCACACACACACACACACACACACACTTGTTGCCGGCCTCCAGGAGCGGAGATGTGATCACCCAAGGATCATACCGGATGCTGCGAAACTTTCACCACACACTTGTGTACTTTGCCGCTTATTCCCGAGAGTTTCCTGTTTATAGTTGCTCAATATCCTGAGCGGATGATATCAAGTGCTGGATTTTTTTTTTTATCATTTCATTGATGGATTTTAAGTAACTTGATTTTTTAAACTTGTTACACAATTTTGTTTCATTTGTATTTATCTTTTATTATCATTATTTAGTTTCTGTTGAGTTTTTTGTTTTTGTACCTTGAGACATGTTTATCATATTGATATGTGTAATGTTATTACTTGATGTTTATGACGAAGTTTATATTTTTGATGTATATTTCGTAGTCTGAGATATTTTCGATCGGTTTCACTTAATGTCATTTTTTATGAAGAGTTTACTTACGATATTTTTCTAAGTGCGAGAGACGCGTAGCTTGTACCCTGTGTACCGGTCACAGTAAAGGAGCGACCCGGTGTGACCCGGCTAAGGGCAAGACCGTGCTATACAACAGCGGAAATCAAGGAACGGACCAGAGACCAGTAAAGCTGAGTGTGCTTCTGTAGGGAGAGAGAGAGAGAGAGAGAGAGAGAGAGAGAGAGAGAGAGAGAGAGAGAGAGAGAGAGAGAGAGAGAGGCGAGGCGAGGGTGAGGTGCTGTAGTATCTACAGCAGACGGGGATTTATGACCAGCCGCGCCGTCCTCTCTGATCTTCTTTTGTTTGTTTACCTGTTAGATGTGTTGTCACGCCGGCCTGTATGACCGTGGTCATGTCACGTTATCCCGACGCGTAACTGCTGTCATGTCTGACTATCTAGGGTATGTCTGACCATCCACAGGTCAGCTAAACACATCCATATTTCTCTCTCCTTTTAGCATGTAACAGACGATGGTGAAGAGTGTGCGTGTGTGTGGTGTGTCGGTATATGTGATTGATATACATATGTATCACAGGAAGGGACTTCTTTATATTCATGTTGCTCCGTATCTTAACTTTGTACATCATTTCTTGTTCTAATCTTATGCACACACTCACACACACACACACACACACACACACACACACACACACACACACACACACCAGCTTACGCCAGGTGCCCCGTTCATCAACCTGCTCCAGATGGGAGGATGAAATGGTGGGCTCACTCTGATCCGGCTGCCTTGTCCAGGATTCGAGCCCGGGCTCATTGAATAGGTGGGCCGGAACCCACCACTGCACCACGGAGGCTTCTTGTGTGTGCGTTTCTTTGTGGTGTGTGTATGTATGTATGTATGTGGTTGTATGTATGTATGTGTACGTCTTAATCCATTGAGGACAACGTGACCATCAAGGGTCAGATGAGTATCAGTTTGTGAGCTTATATGTACCGAGTCTTGTAATTATGTAGTTATGATTCGTGTTGTATTATAAGTCAGTGTTGTAGAAGGGATGGGTTTACCCCGCCGTACGTGAGGACATGATCACCTTGTGATTTATACAGCAAGACGGTATTACAAGACCGTGAGGCATGAGGTTAGGTGGGAGTGAAGGTTAGGTTCTATACGGACAGATGTGGATTCCTACACTGAAGTGGTGTGGAGGAAATTTATGAAGTAGGATGTTCGAGAGCCTGGGAGGCTCAGGTTAGGATGGGTCTCTTGTGACTGTGAGTTTTATTCTTGAACTTTCGTGTTTGCAGTTGTCTTGCAGTTCTCGCAGCACGGTTTTGAACCACCTGTTGCACCGTTAAATGGTGTTACATAGGAAGCTGTTTATTCTTATGAACATTACTAGAAGACTTAAGACATGTTGGACACGTTGTAAGGGAGTTCCACAACTTAATTGATCTCTCAGTGGGAATGAGAACTGAGACACATGCAGTGTGTGTGTTTGTGTGGGTGGTAACAGCTGGTATGGTTGTTGTAAGTGGTGGTGTAGGGGGTGGTGGTGGGTGGGTGGGGTGAGAGGCAGTAGGGGAGTTGGTTGGTGTGGGTGATGAGGGAGGCTGGTGGGGGTTGACGTGGTGGTTGTAGGGTGGTGGTGGTGGAGACGGAGGTGGTGTGGGCTGGGGGTGAGTGCAGCAGTGGTGGTGGTGGTCAGCGCTACACCCCAGCATAACGAACCATCCTCGCAACACCGGTTTTTAATGTGATCTTGGCAGCTGCTCCTGCTGGCCCCTGCTCCGCCTGCCCTGCCTCCTGCTACTTGCGTTACTTGCCACTTGCTTGTGCGCCCTGGGCTCCTCCTGCTGCTACTGGTCGTCCACTCAGCAGCACTGGGGTCGCGTTCCGTGTTCACCTTCCGATGGTTTATATTTTGTAGGTTTGTTACCTCTTCCTACATATTCCTTTGTCCTCCTCCTCCTCCCCCTCTTCCTCCTCCTCCTCCTCCTCCTCCTCCTCCTCCTCCTCATCCTCCTCATCCTCCTCCTCATCCTCCTCCTCCTCCTCCTCCTCCTTCTCCTCCTCGCCTCTGCCCTTGACAACCTCACTGTGGTACCCAGTGTGGTACACGTACCGTGCGGTGCCGACTTGTTGCCTTGGAGGAGGTATGGTACACGTAGCGTCTTCAGCGCACGGATTATTGGACACTTAGGTGTTATACTCTGAAGTATACCCTTCCACTGACGAGTATACTTCATATTATTTACAACACACTTCAACTTCGGTGTTTTAAATGTTCTATTTTTAGTGTGTGTGTGTGTGTGTGTGTGTGTGTGTGTGTGAGTAGGTGGATGCTAAACCTGTCCTTCTGTCTGGGCAGCCCCCGGGGGACGTACCTAGCATGATAAACCTCATGGTTTGTAAGTGGTTTATCCCAAGTTTTTTTCCCCCCTTGGCGTAAGTGGATGTTTAACCCGGCGAGCCCTGGGGATACCTGTGATAAACCTTGTGGTTTACACGTGGTTTATTCGTAGTGAGTATCGGTGGTGTTGAGTCTGTCCTCACCAGAGGCCAGCACCGGGTGTGCATGAGGAACCATTCAGTATCCTCCTGGAGTGACACCGGATCCCCTTCACCACGCCGCCTCCTGGACTCTCATCTGGACCTTCTGTTGTGGCTTCTGTTGTTCTGTGAGATTTTGCCGTTGTTAAGTCTGTTGGGAGTTCATTTAATCTGCTTTTGTTTGGTCTTTTACGGCTTCACTTGTCCTGTGAAGTCTTGCTTTTGTTAAAGTCTTTTATGCTTGGTATGGAAGGTCTTGTTTTTTCTTAAATCTCCTGTGGCTTGTTCTGTGCGATATTGTTTTTGTTTTCTTTTACGGGTTCACTTGTTCTGTGAGGTCTGGCTTTAGGGGGGTGTCCACGGCTGTGCTTGTTCTGTGAAAGTCTTCCATTTGTTAAGACTTTTGTTTTCCCTGTGGCATCAGAGAGAGAGAGAGAGAGAGAGAGAGAGAGAGAGAGAGAGAGAGAGAGAGAGAGGTAGTTTTAATTGGCCTGTGTCTGTGTGGCCGAGCACCTGGGGGGACACGAGGGTTGAGGTTAAGTCGCATGGCCTTTGATGGATGGAGCGGCGCCGCTGCTGCCTTGATGCATCATCACCTGATGATGATGATGATGAGTCAGGTGTGAAGGTAGTGGTCGTCGGGGGAGAAGCGCTTTACCAACTCAATGTCGGGAGTTCCTGTGTGTGTGTGTGTCACCTTACTCCGGGTGAGGGTGTGTGAGCTGAGGAGTAGATACGTCAAGTACGTTAATGTGTGTGAAAGAGAGACACACAAGTGTGTCTGGTCGTGTTTGTGTTGCGGATGGACATTTTCCGCGTGTAGTGAGGGTCGCGAGTTGTGGAGACTTAAGCTGCAGTGGTCACGACGCGCCAGCCAACCACCTCTCTCTCTCTCTCTCTCTCTCTCTCTCTCTCTCTCTCTCTCTCTCTCTCTCTCTCTCTCTCTCTCTCTCGTGGTGAGGGCGGGCGTGTGGAGGAAGGCTTCCGGCTTCCGTGGTAAGCGCGCGCCTCCCCTCCCGCCCGTCGTGGGGCTGGCCACTTAACATGTTAATGTTCGTGTGTTGTGAAGCCTCACAGTGGAGCCTTAATTTCCGCCGGAGCCTCCCAGCAGCAGCTGGGCTCACGTGGCGTTACGAGCCGTGACGCCCGCTCCTGCTGCTGCTGTTCCTCACGTTACTTGCGTTACTGTCCGTAACACTTTGATCAGGCGGCGTCCTTACTCGGTCCGTTACCTGACACTAGATCCCATGGCCGCTGTCTGCTCTGGTTAGTACCTGTTACGTAACTACTCCCATATTCTGTCACATCCTCATTGCAGGACTCGAAGGGCGCCCCCCTCCCTCCCTTCCCACCACGACCAGTCCTTCAGCGTCCTCGAGGTCCTTAGGGTTATCTCGAGGACTGACGAGCCCCCTTGATAAGGGCCTTCCTGTTTATCTTTTTTTTTTTTTGTTCATAGTTTATTTCGTGTGTTTGAGTTCCGCTGGGATGCGGCAGGTGATGATGTGTCGGTGGGTGGGTGGGGTGGTTCGCGTCGTAACTCGTGTCGATGGGGCAAGTTACGACGATCATTTGACGTAATGGACGCATTTACCGACCGACACCCGTCTGTGTGGGCAGATACGCCCTTTATTTCACACGTAAACATTACCTTATACTACGCCGGTGACGTCGTAGAAATTTCTTTTTTCCCCGCACATCTTAAGTTGGAGGATGAGGTGGGGGTGTGGGAACCATCGTGTGGTTGGATCCCTCCCACACCCCGCTCTGTGTAGACCGTCGCTTGAGCGTTCACTGAGTTACACCAGTTTACGTGCTTGGCCTCAAGTGTGTGTGTGTGTGTGTGTGTGTGTGTGTGTGTGTGTGTGTGTGTGTGTAAGCCTTCATTTAAATCCCAGTTGCCTTCATTAGTGGTAGTGGTGGTGGTAGGACCACAGAAGAGAACAAAGGACGTCTTTTCTTCCATTTTTTTTTCATTCCTGAAGGAGTTGTATTCACGAGAGTTCTCACCATCGCTAATCGTCGGGACTGACATGGTCATGTTGGCCAGCCACGGTGTTTGATTCCTTACGTTTCCCGGGGCGAAGCTGTCCAGCTGGTGCTGAGGTGGACACCAACATTCGATAGATACGGTACATTCCCGCGGTACTTCACTGCACCTCACCGATGCAGTAGAACGTTACAGTAGGGGAGGGGAGGCGTCCATGACACGATTAATACGGTACATTAGTGAACGTCAGTACTTGGTTAATACGGTACGTTCGGGTACCTTCAACGCGTGTAATACGGTACATACTGACGGTACGATAGCCTACCCAGCACCTAGCTAGTGCGGTACATTAGGGTACCCCTAGCGCCCGAGTCGTGAGTGTATACTCCCGCGCTTTCTGATGGTGCATTAACCATACACATGTGCAGTACAGCATACTGTATTGCGAGGCTTGGGTATTGTGGTGTGTGACCACCGCGCGTAGCTACAGCCTCACGATTCATGAGTGTACCCAGAGCCGTGAGTCATGAGGGACAGTGAGGTAATTGTGAGATGCGGGACTTCGTACCCGACCTCTCCTGCCGCAGTGCACACCAGCGCACGCACGTCTTGAGCCTCAGACAGAAACACGTTACCTTTAATTCCAGCGGCACTTGTGACCTTTGACACCCTCACCCCCCCTCCCACCCCACCCCCATCCCGGTGATACATAGAGGCTCCTGACCCCTGACCTCACTTGACCCCGAGTGGTATATGCAGTTCTTGACCTCAGTCGTGGTGAGTGATCTCGTAACACCCGTGTGACCCCAGTGTGACCTCCTGACCCCTACCTCCGTGTTGTACATATAACATCAATTCCAGTGTTACTTTGAGCCGTAACCAGTTACCTTATTGGCCCTGACCGACCTGTAGACCCTGATTGCCTTGTTATAAGCGACCCCTTGGTCTCTGGTAGCATTGATGTCTGACCTTTGACCCCAGTTGTACTTGTGACGTGTTATCTTACTCTCCTTAACGCTGATAGCAATTTGGACTTTTAACCCATAGTTCAAGTGGTACTTGAGGTCACTTGACCTTAATAATAGTGGTGATTATAACCTTTAACTCGAAATTGTAATGGTACTTGAGACTTCTTGACCTCAACCCGAGTGGTAGTTTATCAAGTTAGGTGATACTTGTAACCACTCGACCTTAAAAGTGGGGATGATGACCATTAACCCTTGACCCAAGTGGTTCATGACCTCGCTTGACCTTGACCCCCGTAGTAGTTATGACCACCTCTGACCGTGTCCCTAGTTAGTGGTACATTAAGACCCTCCTAACCATCACCCAATGGAGGAAGGCATGAGCTAATGTCTGCGTAAGGTAAGGTAAGGTGAGGTAAGATAATGTAAGGTAAGGTAAGGTAATATGAGGTAAGGTAAGGCAGGGTAAGGTAAGGTAAGGCAGGGCAATGTAAGATGAGGTAAGGTAAGGTAAAGTAAGGTAAGGTAAGGCAGGGTAAGGTAAGTAAGGTAAGTAAGGTAAGGTAAGGTAAGTAAGGTAAGGTAGGGGCGTGGTGCGTGTGAGATACCTATGATAAGGGGATCACATTGGCTGTGGCTGGTGTGGGAGGCGAGGAGGGTGTTTGGTAAGGATTTTTGTCGTTGGCTCATTACTGCTGAACCACCAGACTGTTTATATACAGAAAACCTACGGCACGTACACACACACACACACACACACACACACACACACACACACACACACACACACACACACACGCATGATTATTTATTTATTTATTTATTTATTTATTTATTTATACGTCGGTGGGAGTGAGAAAAAAAGGGGCACTACCCACGTGTGTCCGGCGTGTCGTGGAAGGCGTCTGAGAGAGGCGAGTGCAGGAGGCTGGGCGTCCTCCCCTCTTGTATTACTACGTTGTACAAGAAAAGGAACAGAGGCAGGAGCAAGGCGAGGATATAATTCCTCATAAGGCCGTGTCGGTTGCTCCTGACGCTACCTCGCCAACGCAAGACCAACAAGCAGGAGAGAACAAAGACGAGAAGATGTTTGTAACATTGTTTATATGACCGTATAGACCACCCATGTATCGCGGTATTTGTCTGCGTAGAAAACACGTTGTGAACGTCCTGTTTGCCATATCCCTGTAAACATCATGCATTATTGATCCCTCTCACCGTGGACAGCGGGAAGTAATCATATCTACCGTATGATCGCCTTCATTAGTGTTGTAAGTACTATGGTAATTTCGTGTATGCGTTTATTCATAGTGTTAGTTTTACGTCGTTGTAAAGTTGTTTACTACATGGCGTTCGCACTGAAGTTGTCTTTCTCGGTGTGTTGTTTGTAGAATATTACGTATGACGGGGAGGGAAAGATTGAGGCTAGAACCCTCATGTTTGCTCACAGTACGGGGGCGTAGCGACAGCCTGGGGTCATGTCAAGCTGTGCAGTTGGTGTGGGATCATGTCATGTAGCCACGACAGGAGCCTGGCAACAGTGGAGCGTCGGGGGGGGAGAAGAGATACGTGTCGTCGCCTGTCGCCCCGCCTTCGACTTAGCCTCTCCGGCCTTCGGAAAAACTGGCTCGTCCAGATGATTTCTCGTCATAAGGTCTTCCAGGCTCAGGTTGCACTCCTGCTGCACGCAACGCACCCATGCACTCGATGCTGGCACAGACACACACACACGAGTCATGAAGTCCGCCAGATACGAGGTGACACACGACGTACCGCTCCGCTCTCTGTCATGCATTCAGTTTCCACACACACACACACACACACCCACACACACACACACACCCACACCCACACACACCACCGCACTCGCTGTTGCACGTCGTAAGGTCTGGTCAAGCTCGGGTTGCACGCTAGCACGTACACCCTTCACTCTCCTCCACTCGGTGCTCAACATAAGGTGTGATAGTGTGGGTATTAGAGACGTGGATACTGTCCACTGTTTACTGTGTTTGTACCCTCGTGGTTGTGGTTGTTGTGGGGTTACCCACGTGGTTGTGGTTGTAGGGGGTACCTTTATGGTTGTGGTTGTTGTGGGGTTACCCACGTGGTTGTGGTTGTTATGGGGGTACCCTCGTGGTTGTGGTTGTTGTGGGGGGTAAGATTAAGATGCTGTTGGATAATTACAGCATACGTTATCTGTTTACTTACAACCAGACCTCTTTCCATGGTTTTGCGTGTGGTAATACAATAGACGTCAGGAAATTGTGACCAATCAGGCCAGAGGCCTGTCTTTGGATGCAACAAGACTAGGGACTCTCCAGTGAGTATCTCTTGGTTATGAGAACAGTGCAGGTAATTGCTAAATAGACAGTGTAATGTGTTGTGCGTCGACCCGTGTGACCTCGCTTGGCTGAGCCGCCTGGGGCATGATTGCTGTGCCACACCTTGTACTGGTTAACTCGTGTGACCCTGCATGACCCCTGGTGACTGAGGTCCCCGGGGCGTGATTAGCATTTAGCGGGTTCTCTTAAGTGTATAATGGTTATATTGTTACAGTGAGGACTGCGAAGGGTTTGAAGACTTCTTAACTGTCTATGAAAAAAAAATGAACAAGACAATTTCCATTTAATTAACATGACCATTAAAGTATTTTGGTTTGATAAAACTTGAACATACATGACCGTTCTTTAGTGACTAACTACAGGGGTGATGAGCTGGTACACATGGCGCAGGATTATGGTTAGAAGGATAAGTCAGGTAAGGTAATGTAATATGAAGGTTCGTGCTGAGGATTTCTATAAGAGGTGCATTGTTGCGTGCGTCCCACGGTGCATCTACAGGATTAGGTGGCGTGCCAAGATCCCGAGGTTCTCCAGCTGAAGGGAAGACATGCCGAGGTCCTGTACCTCTACCGCTGATGCGTCTGATGGAAGTTCGGTTGAGGTCGACCACGCCGATGGGTTTAATTGTGCGGGCGTTGCTACTAGATTTATTGACGCCAATCTTTTGTGGGGGGATTAGGGAGAGATCAGATGAGGGTCACACGTCGTTACCGTTAGTTGCCAGAGCGGCCCAGGTGTCCACGTAGGGGCTGGGACGCCATCACCCAACACTCGACAATCGTAGCGTCGTGACAGACGATGCTGAAAAGCATGCCACACCTCGCACTGGCTGACCTATGGTGACTGAGGTCCCTGGTGCATGATTACCATGCCACACCTCGCACTGGTTGACACACAGACTGGTCCCCCCCTCCCCCGCTGCCGCCCTGCGTGCCAACCGCTCTGATAACAAGGACCTTGTTCAGGGCCGACCCGGCCACCATGAGGGTTGTGTCTTTTGGCCGTTCGGGGGCTCCGTGGGTTATGCTACTGGCTGCCCTGACCGCGTTCAGGGCTGCCTAGATCGCGATGAGGGCTGCCTTGACCGCGTTTAGGGCTTTCTTGGACCACGCTTCGGTCTCTCGGCCGCATCCAGATCTCATGGCCCGGTTCAGCGCTGTCCTAGGCCACGTTTTGACCCCCGAGGCTGAGGTCTGATTGGTTCTCCTGACCTGCTGACACCCTGACCTGATTGCCATGGATGTAGCTGTTGAATTTTTGTTTTGTTTTGTTTTTTGTTTTCAAACTCTTCCTGTAACACATTGCAGTGAGGGAATTGAATTTCCAGTGCAAAACGTCGTTTCATTGATCCGCTGGAAGGATGGATCGTTCAGACTCTTAGTTTTCCCCTCCTCACTGTTTACGTTTCCCTCACCCATGCCTGACTCACCTCACTCCACACGCTTCACTTATTCCTCACTCCTTATTTACCGTTCATGCTTCGTCAGTCCTCATATCTTCACTCGTCCCTCTCCTCATTCACACCTCCCCTTACTGTGTCCTTACCTCCTCTCACTCATGCCTCACCCATCCTCATCTCTCACTCGCCCCTCACACGTCACTCATAATTCACGCATTTGTCATATCCACGGGGCTGCCCTACTCCCCGCTATTCCCTTTTTTTTTTTTAACGCCCTTGTCGCAGCATCAGCGACTGTAAACAGTGTGTGACGTCAGAATGTATTATGGCGTTCTTTCTGGCGCGGGATCGGGGTGGGGGGTTGGGGCTGTTGAGTGTGGGGGGGTATGTGTCATTGGTGCCCGACCTGGGGGAGGGGGGGGTGTTCTGCTGTTGAGTCGGGGTTGTGTCAGTGGGAGTATGTGTCATCGGGGGCGTGGTATTATGAGTGTAGGTGGGTGTACGTATGTGTCACAGTAACGGGATTTATGAGTGTTTGTATCACCAGTAGTGGCGTTACAAGGTGTATGCATCACCAGGACGGGTGTTACAAGGTGTATGTATCACCAGGACGGGTGTTACAAGGTGTATGTATCACCAGGACGGGTGTTACAAGGTGTATGTATCACCAGGACGGGTGTTACAAGGTGTATATATCCAGGGAGGGGTGTCCTTGGGGGTGTATATGTGTGAGGTGAAGGGGTGTTCAGGGTGAGGGTGGAGGACGTGAGGAACAAGACAGAAGGGAGACAACCAGACTCCAAGGTCCTCCTCCTCCTCCCCAGGACGGCTCCCCACCTCCTCCCCGGTTTCTAGTGCTCTCTTGGCCGGCCTGAGGGTGAGAGCTCTTCTCTCCCCAGTAAGAGAATACCGCTGCTCTCACACTCCACCGAGGCTCAGGTCTCTTCATCTCTTTGTATATCTGTCTGTCTCTCTGTCTGTCTGTTTATCTATCTATCTATCTGTCTATCTATCGATCTGTCTATCTATCTATCTATCTATCCATCTCTCTCTCTCTCTCTCTCTCTCTCTCTCTCTCTCTCTCTCTCGAGAGAGAGAGAGAGAGAGAGAGAGAGAGAGAGAGAGAGAGAGAGAGAGAATATCAATGCGCAATTATAGAATTATAAGATTAAACAAAATATAGAGTACGTAAGCATATTCAACTTTGAGTGATTACAGTATATATTTTTATATATGGGTATATATATAAGGTAGTAATGTTTTTATAGTTAGCATTGTGTATTAGGTAAACCAACCAGCCAGACATAGAGATGATCTCTTGTCCGTATCTTTTATCCGGTCTGTTTGTGGTACATACTGGGTAGTTCTGTCGTTAAGAAATAGTGTTGTGTTTGAACAACACATACCCGTCAGATGGGTCGTTAGCAATCGCTATTTTTTGTACCATTTGGCAGTTCAGTCACTAGCAGGCAACAGTTTGTTTGTATTACATGATTGGCAGTTCAGCCGTTATCAGGGAAGGATGTGTTAGCAAGCAACGGAGTGGTTTAACGACATAATTGGCATTTAGGTCGTTAGCAAAGCAACCATGTGTTTGTACTCGCAGTTTGGTCGTCAGCAAGCGGCGACGACGTAACTACATAATTGGCAGTTTGTCCATGATCAGAAGAGCAGGATAGTGGGGGGAGGGGGGGAAGAGGTCGGCATCATGGGGTTGAGCTGGAGGGAGGGGGGTGTATGCCCGGATCACCTTACACAGCTGGTAACGCAAAACGTGGGCCCAACACTGGTGGCCGGGAGGTGTGGTGGTGTGGCCTGGCCCGGGTGTTGCACGCCCGGGGTTGTAAGTGTGGTAGGCCTGGGGTTGTAGATGTTCTAGACCTCGGGTTGTAGGTTTAGCAAGCCTAGGGGATGTGGTAGTTGTCATAGGCATGGAGTTGTGGGAATGCTGGCGTTGTATGTGCAGGTTGTGGGCACGAGAGAGGTACAGGGGGGTGATGACGGCTGCTGGGGAGTTTTCTAGAAGTAACCTTGGTAACGTTGCCTCACGCCCTGGTTGGGAGTAACCTTGGTAACCCTACCTGACGCACGTGTGATCCATCTTACGAGCACGTCTGGCAGCCTCGTCTGTGTTGTGTTTATGCTGTACGACATTTCATTGACACGTCTGGCAGCATCGTTTGTGTGATGATTATGCTGTACGACACAGTAGGCAACCATTGATGACTTCCCCCTGGTCGTCTTGGGCACGTCCGGCAGCGTCGTGTTTAGTGTTCATGCCGTACAACACTCAGGCCTCAGGTCTTTGCTTCCCGCGGGCGGCAGCGGAATAGCCTGAAGCTTCGTCCGTCTGGCAGTGTCGTGTTTACGCCTTACAACGCATGGCTGCGCACGAGGGTATGACCCTTGGAGCACGACGGTACGATCGTAGAGCACGACTGTACGACCATAGAGCACGACGGCACAACTCTTTGGGTATGTCAGGCTGATTAACAGTCGCCAGTTTAGATAGCTATGGTGATTACAGTGTAAAGTGCTACAGTGTCGGCAGTTTGACTGAGGCGATGATAGAAGGAGGCAGTATTGGCTGGTGGTGTGTGGGTGTGGGGGTTGACGAGGCAGATCATGCCAGGGCTGGAGGCCAGCCAATTAGAGCCGTAATTAATTAACTTTCGCCGGAAAGATTGCCAGATTTTAGTCATTTATTACGAGTGATTCGCAGGGTTTTTGAATCTCTGGTTCGGAATGAGGTGAAGAATTTATCATTCATTGCGTCAGCAGGTAAATAATTTCAGTTTTTTTTCCCCAGTTTTTGATTATGTGTGATGAATGAGGTCATCATGACTGGGTAAGAATCAGCGTCTGTGAATAGAATCATACTTATGATTTTGAATGGTATTTGCAGCGTCATAGAACTTAAACGGGGTCATATTCAAATTATATATATATATATATATATATATATATATATATATATATATATATATATATATATATATATATATATATATATATATATCCTTACTACCAGAGGGGAGAGAGAAGATGGAATAGGTGTTGGGACGTGATCGTTAGCTTTGATGATCGTGAAACAGTGCCACAAGATCCGGGGACTCATTGGTGAGTTAGCTTCATCAGCAGTGCGTCGGGGAGCGCGTAATTAGCAGTGCCTCGGGGAAATGTAATTAATCCTCCCACCCCGCAGTTGTACTCCACATCAAGGATGGCACGTCGTATACGATCATGCAAAGTAGCTACATGGCATTTGGAGCCGTGAGGCGAGTTATGTAGCTTCACACGACCTGCCTTAAGGTTATGAGGTATGAGGTCAATATACGAGGCAGGTTTGTGTGACCCCACATGACCCCGCCCTGAAGGTATCGGGTAGGATATGTGACCCTACATATGAGGCTGCGTTATACACCAATATGTTCTTTTTGACCGTATTCTCCTCACGTGAATACTATACGTTTATGAAGAAATGAATTTATAATCATTGTAAACTGTAGAAGTGTTACCTCTGTGTGTATATATATATATATATATATATATATATATATATATATATATATATATATGTATATATATATATATATATATATATATATATATATATATATATATATATATATGTATATAGCTTTAAAGTGTTTAAAGTTAGGTATATTGAAAATTTATTTACAACACAGTAATTAATTGTTGAATAACATCTAAGGTAATGTATGGATTGTATTATTATATTGTATTTTTTTGTATCTGACCCACAGGTGAGGCTGCAGTGGAGTCACCTGTTGATGTGGGCGTGGGAATCTGCCCACACCTGTACTAACACCTGTCCAGCTTGCCGACCCAGCTGCCGGACCAGCTGCTCCCAGCTGGGACGGTTGCCCTACCCGCCGCCACTTGCCAGGTGGTGGGGAGCTGTGGTTGATGGGTAAGGTTGTGAGGAGCATGGTTGTGTGGTTGGTGATTTACGTATGAATGAGGCTATTTAGTTATGATGATGATTGTATGGACTGATGTGAGTAATGGAAGATGTGGTCCGTGACATAATCACCTGCCTCAGGGATGAACTGGCTTCCTTTATAGATTGTGATCGACGTGTAAATGTTTTACTGCTTACAGTTTGTAAATTGAGAGTGCAGGTCTGCTAGAAGTGCATTAGGCATTTGTATGAAAGAAGAGAGTAAGTGTGTTTTTTCGTGTACAGCCTTGAAGAATAGGGATGGGGTTCCCTGTTGAACTACTAACTTTTGAACTCCGGCCCCAAAGACACATTACCATGAACTGCTAAAGATCTAACTACATGCCTTGTGGCATAACATTAGGCTCATTATAGGTTGTTTGTCGCATTGTTGAAGAGGAAATGTAATGACTAAACACGCAAATTGATGCAGAGACTTGTAATTACGTGACTCAACCTCAGCTGGGACGCAGAGCAGAAAATACTGGGACGTACACACGGGAGCATTTGTGTGTGTGTGTGTGTGTGTGTGTGTGTGTGTGTGTGTGTGTGTGTGTGTTCGTCAGTTACACCGTCAGCGATGGTTGATGGATCGTGAATCCTGTGTCCCAGGTCTGGTGGGGCACCCAGGGGTCACAGGTCATGGGAAGGTGTGGTGTATTGGCTCACTCCTCCTCCTCCTCCTCCTTGTCGTCATCGTCCTTCCGTCGTCTTCTGTCTCGCTGTTCTGTCTCTCACCGTCCCCTGTCCCACATGTTCTTGGCTTCTTCCCAGCGCCTCCTGGGGTGGTTCCGCGCGACGTCTCAGAGTACGACGATTTCTTCCACGCAGCTCGAGTGTGATGACACGGCTTGTGTGTTCGATAACGTCGCATTAAGTGCGATGATTGAGTCCGTCCTGTACGATATCTTAGAAGAGTCGGATTATGATTACATAGTTCGTGAGTACGATAAGGTCGGCCAGAGTACGATAATCTAGTCCCTCTCCATTTTATAGAAGCACGACCCCGTGAGATGCATGATTGATTCCTGAGGTACACGAACTTGTTTCGTGGGTCCAGTCGTGTACCTTAACCCCTTGTGCACGGCGGTACTACCCTTAAGCATCAGGTCAGAGGTCAGGACGTCATACACGAGGGTTCGTACCGTCATGACACAAGGATTCGAACCGTCACACTTGAGGGTTCGTGCCGTAGTGCTCAAGGGCTGCGCTGCTATGCTAAGGGGGCCGCTGATTATCGTCTTGCAGGGCTGTACTGGCATGGTTGAGGGGTTAACAGCCCTGACCTCGCCACATCCTCCCCAACCCAACACATGCAGCTGATATTTACACTTATCTGGGGGGGAAGGGGGGGGACTTCCGGCGGAACCTTGTGTGTTTGAGAGAGAGAGAGAGAGAGAGAGAGAGAGAGAGAGAGAGAGAGAGAGAGAGAGAGAGAGAGAGAGACAATGACAGGATTATGTGGCTGGTCCCGTCGGGTTGATCTCCCTCTCACCAGCACCCAGCCCCCCTGAACACTTCCTGTCAGGGGAGAGGAGAGGAGAGGGAGGAGTGCCTGGCTCTCTCTCACTTCCTCTCTCTCTCTCTCTCTCTCTCTCTCTCTCTCTCTCTCTCTCTCTCTCTCTCTCTCTCTCTCTCTCTCTCTCCCAGCTCCCTTCGCCCCTCGGTGCTCTCTATGGCCGCCGTATCGGCTGGAGGTCTCCGCCGAGAGTGCTCCAGTAGGGCCTGTGGTCGTCCCCAGTGGCAGCCACATGCGCCCCCTTCCTCCTCGTTCATCTCTGCTACGTTCCGTTCCCACCATTCATGGTCGACCGTGTCTTCAACACGCTCATGTTGAGAATTCTTTGTCAAGTCAGTTCAGTTCCAGATTGATCACGTCAACAGATGTATATCAGAATTAGCATAAATGAATGGTCTGCGAGAATTGATGAGAGAAAATCCTATGTTGTAATCTTACGTCAGATATTTGCCTCATGTAGGCCACACTTCCTGCTCACGGTAATGTAGGTTCATAATACAATGTTTCAGGTTTATTTTCCCTTTACGCGTTACAAGTTCTTCGCCACGTCGTTGCGATCATATTCTTGGTTCTTTTTACTTCTCGGTCCGTCCGTCTGGAGTCCCTCATGCTCATCACTTGCGACCTACGTCATTTTTGCTGTCACCCTCCTTTGTCTGGCGTTAATGTCGCTCGTACCTTAGACCAAACTGTTTATTTGGTGTGATAGGAATTCCTTCTCAACGGATTTTGTGACTTTACATTATTTGCCATCGACCTACTGAGCCCAAGGGTTCGATACTTAGGTATGGCCTTTAACCTGACCCTTAAGGTTCAGGTCGAAAGCTAGGTCCTTATACCCAAGGCTCCCACCGTCTTGTTAAGGATCGTACCGTCTGTCAAAGACCGTACCGTCGTGTCAAGGATCGTACCGTCTGTCAAAGACCGTACCGTCGTGTCAAGGATCGTACCGTCATCTGAAGGATCGTACCTTCATATTCTTGGGGTTGAACACCATATCGACACGTAAGATAACGTTGATAACAGACGATGAAGCAGGTGCAGGTCAGTGTTGGTAGTGTTGTCACTGGCTACAGCAGGTGGCACTATACATTCGATCCGCCCAAGAAATTACTTTTCGTATTTGGTACAAAAAGTAGCAGGTTCATCAAGACCCTCAAGTCAAAAGGGGCTACCTCCCTCCCTCCCTCCCTCATTCCCTCGCTCCCTCCCTCCCTCCCTCCCTCCACCACACAACACCTCTCATTTCCTTCATATTTACAAGTCCTTCGCTGTGATTTGCCCCACGGAAAATCACAGCTCTGCTCTTCCTTGTTTACAGCTATAAAGACCTCTCGACTGTTGTTTACAGTGTTTGTAAACACACTCTTTGGTTTGAGATGTTGTTGGTTTTCTTATCTGAGTATTTTAGTGATGATTGAGTGAGTGGAACCATGGTGTTGCATGGAAGGGGTGTGGGTTACTGTTCCTGACCCGCCGCCGTGGCTCCATTGTTCCCTTCATTCGCTCCTTCACTTTCTACTTTGTTCCGTAATTCGCTGATCTAATCCCCTCCGGCGTACCCCGATCCCTTGATTAGCTGGTCTGTCCCCAGGATTGGCTACTCCGTCTTTTTGACTTACTCTGATACCTCGAGTGTGTAATTTGTCTCCCCGATTCGTTACCATACTCTGATCCAGTGATTGGCTAATATGTCCCTAGGGCTTCGTAACCCGACTGTTCTGTATCTGATTGGCTGTTCTTCCATCCAGGCTGGATTTCATTGGCTAATCCGCCTTCTCGATTATGTGAGCATGACTGGTTACAGTGGCCATCAGACTGGCTGATGCGACCACGTGAGCACGACGGTACAGCTCTCGGGTGCGATGGCCACACCCTTAAAGGTCAGGTCAAAGGGTCACACGATGACGACTGTGACCTTGGAATTATGGGTCTACAGGATTGGTCATACTCATATACGTGACAGCTGCATTGATAAAGAACGGATGTGGAAAATGATCTGTCGCTCAGATCTCAGAAGACAAGTGTGAAATTGTTTATATATTGCAATCCATGGTTCAACCTTATCATCACAGCAACACTTCCCCTTCGTAGACCCCCAGCAAGCTGTAATTTTCCTCACGGTATGTCTCGCATGGCGCCTCCTCTGGGGGTCGATGTGAAGGAGGTCTTCCTTAAATACCATCTCGTACGGTGCCCTTGGAAGGACCTGAAGAAGGTCTCCCTCCATCACAAAAGCTGTACACACCAAGTCTTTGTGTTTCCTCGCCCTTTCACTATTTCTGCTGCCGTATGGTATGGTTTTTCCGGGGGTCGTGAGCCGTATATTTGATTAACATGGCAGTAATTCAATCATGTGGTCAGCCAGTAATGTAACTAATTTGTTTAACAGCTGCTGGGCCAGTAATGTAGGCCAGGTTTTCTATCGTTTTCCTTTCATTCGCATGTATATTTATTTGCTTCCCTGTTATACTTCTTTCTCAGTTCTTATTTACATTTTTATTTTCTTATCAGCTTCGTTCTGAGATAATGTCCAGCTGATTAGCTGACCTGCATTGTCCCCCCCCCCCCCCGGCTGATCCAATCATCATTGTCACCACGGGTCCAGCTTATCTCTGGTGTCCTCCTCACCACCCGGTCCACGTGATCCTTGAACGCCCTCACCCGTGCCGCTGGACCAGTCAGCTGTTGTGCGTCATACCTGAACCTTTTTGAGTCCCCCCCTCCTCCCCCCCACAGAAAAGGTAAACCACTGACCAGGATAACTCCCCAGGAGGTAAACTACGTCGTATTATGTAAACCACCGGGTAGGTAAGCTACACACTAAGCAAACCATGCAGGCTAGTTGAACTCTGGGGCTAGGCACACTGCCCATTAGGTAAACCAGCCACCAGACAAGACAGCCACAGGGTAAACCGAGGGTATGACGATGACACAAGGCGGGAGTAGTTGAGTGCCTATTGGTGTATAGGCAACACGTGGGAACCTTACGAGATAACTGTTCAATGAATTGAACCAGTTGACTGGGCCCGTCATGGTAGACCCAGCCGTCCTATTGTATCACCAGATGCAGTGATACAATAGTCAGCCTGTAGACGGGGGTGGCATGGAAGGTGATCAGGTCTGCAGATGTAGAACTGTTGTATGAAGGATGACTGACACCATGAGTGATACGTGGATGAGTCATTAGGCCTGCATGAGCAAGGATGAGTCACTAGGCCTGCATGAGTCAGGATGAGTCATTAGGCCTGACGTGAGTAAGGGATGTGTCTGTGGTCTTCACCTTGTGCACCCGCCGACAACCTTAACCCCCTCCTCACGCAAGCTCTCTCTCTCTCTCTCTCTCTCTCTCTCTCTCTCTCTCTCTCTCTCTCTCTCTCTCTCTCTCTCTCTCTCTCATTCATTATTCATTTGTTCCTAGATTGATCACGGTAAATCCGGCCCTTGATAGGGAACTTGTAGAGAACAAGCACAGAAACCAGCCTGAGGTGTCTGTCTGTCCGTGTGTCTGGAGTTGTATCTATTTATCTTTATATGTGAATATGTCTGTGTTCATTGTTAGATTTACTGGTAGATTCTGAGTAAATGTGGTATATTTTTGTACCTATAATTTAATCATTATGTATTTGATATAGAAAACGGTGTGTGTGTGTGTGTGTGTGTGTGTGTGTGTGTGTGTGTGTGTGTGTGTGTGTGTTCATTGACGAGTGTTCACAGCATTGGAACATGAGGCACTGATGGTGTGTACATATGGGTCGGGGGGAAGGTGGTAGGGGAGACGTGGCGTTGGTGGCGAATGGATGGGTGAATTGTGGCTCTGGTTGATGTTGCTTCCTCGAATTGCCTTGGCACCATTGATCGTAGAGGATTGAGAGAGAGAGAGAGAGAGAGAGAGAGAGAGAGAGAGAGAGAGAGAGGGGGGGGGGAGGGAAAGAAACATAGGAAACAGTGAAGAGTGGCAGTAAGAGAGTGGAGGCCACTAGGGGGAGAGAGAGAGAGAGAGAGAGAGAGAGAGAGAGAGAGAGAGAGAGAGAGAGAGAGAGAGAGAGAGAGAGTTAGCCATAAGGGAGGGAGGGGAGGGAGTTGTGGGGCGGGGAGAGTTGGGGGTGACGCGTCCTTACCCAGACTCTCAAAGGTCAGGCTCTCTCTCTCTCTCTCTCTCTCTCTCTCTCTCTCTCTCTCTCTCTCTCTCTCTCTCTCTCTCTTCTCTCTCTCTTTCTCTCTCTCTCTCACTTAGGTGGCAGCCAACCGTTGACCACAGAGGTAACACCGTCCAGGTGTCGAGGAGGCGGCACAGTGAGCCAGCACTACTGTGGCTGTTGTGTTCCCCGTCTTTGGCTCAGGTTGCTGTCTTTTTCTCTCTGCCTCACATACGCTCGGGTTGCTGGCGTTCAGTCCACGAACACACTCCCTCCGTGGTGCACATGACACTTGACAGCACGCACTTCGCCTGTTCCTGCGGTGAGCGGTACGCGCTAGCCCTGCCCCTAGTCAGTGACAACACCTTGTTGGTTTTCCTACATTTGAAGTTATCTTTCCAACCTCATTCCCGCCCTTTCTAAGCTGGTCTGCTCCTTCCCAGCGTCCTTCTGTTCCAGCCCTGCTAGCCCCTGTCTTCTCCTCCTCCAGCCCTTTCAGCCCCTGTCTTCTCCTCCTCCAGCCCTGCCAGCCCCTGTCTTCTCCCCCAGCCCTGCCAGCCCCTGTAGGCCTTGGCTTAGTCTCCTCCGTGGCAGGGCAGGTCAGCCTCCGTCCTCGGACCGTCGGCTCCAGCCAGCCTTCTGTATCTTCCTGTCTCAGTGGACGGGCACAGGACGGGACGGGTGACAGCCTTGGCAGGGACAAATCCTGGGACCTGAGCGCCGGTACGGGCTGGGGATTAGCCCGGGACCAGAGGGCGCGTGGTGCCTGCCGGGGGTAACCCACGGGTGGCGGCGGTGGTGGTGGTGGGAGGTCTTACCCGCTGGTTCCAGGGGCACCGACGACGACGGCGACGACCTCAACGGCGTCTCCACACGGGATCTCTCTCTCTCTCTCTCTCTCTCTCTCTCTCTCTCTCTCTCTCTCTCTCTCTCTCTCTCTCTCTCTCTCTCTTCTAAGTCTTGGTCGCGAGCTCGTTTCTTCTTACCCGCTGGTTCCAGGGGCACCGACGACGACGGCGACGACCTCAACGGCGTCTCCACACGGGATCTCTCTCTCTCTCTCTCTCTCTCTCTCTCTCTCTCTCTCTCTCTCTCTCTCTCTTCTAAGTCTTGGTCGCGAGCTCGTTTCTTCTTACCCGCTGGTTCCAGGGGCACCGACGACGACGGCGACGACCTCAACGGCGTCTCCACACGGGATCTCTCTCTCTCTCTCTCTCTCTCTCTCTCTCTCTCTCTCTCTCTCTCTCTCTCTCTCTCTTCTAAGTCTTGGTCGCGAGCTCGTTTCTTCTTCTTCTTCTTCTCCCACAGGAGGTGGCCGCCGGCGCCCCTGCATGTCTGCCACGTTTGGCTTCATCATTGTGGGCAGTTTGGTTTCCCGGGCCGTGACTGATGGCCGGCCAGCTTGTAGCTCATTCACGCCGTCCATTTGCCCCGCCTCATTCACGGCGGCGGAGGCCAGCCGTCGGGCAAGTCTATATATTTTCCTGTTGGTCGCGAGGCACAAACACCGGCGGGGGAGAACACCGTCAACACTGTCGCGGAATCGCGTCACAAGGAACTTTTGCGGCGATTATGATTTTTCCCGCGGACGAAGGTGGAGGAAAGTATGTATGGTCGGCTGGTTGGCTCCGTAGGTGGGCGGGAGGCAGCGGTGTCCCATATCAAGATGAGTTTTCTCAGTTTTTCTTGTGTGTGTGTGTGTGTGTGTGTGTGTGTGTGTGTGTGTGTACAGAGTGACGGTGTCTCTGGCATTGCGATACTGTATTGTGTGTGATACTCACCTGCCTCCGTCTCACACCCACTATGATTGCTGTGTGTTGATAGACTGTATTACTGTTGATAGTGAAATATTTTTTTTAAAGACATATATTAGTGTGTGTGTGTGTGTGTGTGTGTGTGTGTGTGTGTGTGTGTGTGTGTGTGTGTCCAGGAGCCTTGCCTGTGTCGGGTTTAAGAGCAATATTAGTAAGCGTTTGGCACGCCAGGGGGGAAAAAAGATCCGTCAACATTATTATCTTCCTCCTTGGCAACCTGCACCCACTTGCCAGGCCTCCTCCTCCCCCGCCTCCAACTCCCAAGCCAGTTGCCATGGGTTAACTTGGCAACCTACACCCATTTGCCAGGCCACCGGTTTTATCCCCCCCCCCCAAGGAGTTGCCATGGGCTGCCATCATGGCAACCTGTGCCAATACACCAAGCTTGTAGGCGGCTTCCTCCGCTAGAAGGTGCCATACGTGGGCTGAGGCCTGGTGTGTGTGGTGGTGTTCATCCTGTTGTTCTCCTGTCCTCACCTCTCTCTCTCTCTCTCTCTCTCTCTCTCTCTCTCTCTCTCTCTCTCTCTCTCTCTCTCTCTCTCTCTCTCTCTCTCTCTCTCTCCTCGCTATCAGCCTGTTAGTTCAGACGTCAGCTGCTGGCCCTGCTCACGCCGGCCGACGTTTTAAGATGCCGTGCCCCGCCGCTCTCCCCAGTCAGATTTGCCGCTAAGAGCCACGTACAGATTAACGATAGCGTTATGTAATGGAGATTGGCAACACTTGTCGTAGAAAACGGCGGCAGGGGAGTTGGCTTTCCAGATGTGGTGTATTGTGCGCTTGGACGCGTCGAGGTTTGTGTGTGTGTGTGTGTGTGTGTGTGTGGCAGGAGTAAGCTAAGCTGCGGATGACCCAGTTCCCTGAGCAATCAGTGTCAAGCTTGACCTTCTGTCATATGATGTGTGGTGTGTACGCTCTCCTGCCTGAGGTAGCTCTCTCTCTCTCTCTCTCTCTCTCTCTCTCTCTCTCTCTCTCTCTCTCTCTCTCTCTCTCTCTCTCTCTCTC
The DNA here is from genome assembly GCF_036320965.1 of Panulirus ornatus. Taxonomy (NCBI): domain Eukaryota; kingdom Metazoa; phylum Arthropoda; class Malacostraca; order Decapoda; family Palinuridae; genus Panulirus; species Panulirus ornatus. The sequence goes on from NC_092259.1 coordinate 12,763,564, forward strand.
TCTCTCTCTCTGCCAAGTAAGCTTAAAATGAAATGTGTTGGACAAAATTTTCAGCATTGTCTTAAATATTTATGGAAATCGTGTATAAGATATTTAGAAATGTGATTCTTTCTCATTTTAACATTCACACTCTTTTTTTTTCCCTGCTGGCGTATATATATATATATATATATATATATATATATATATATATATATGTGTGTGTGTGTGTGTGTGTGTGTGTGTGTTTATTAATTTATATATTTGTAAATGCGTTATGTATTAATGATCTTTGAAAATTCTGACCTTTTATTTTCAAAATCACGTCTAATCTATGTTACAATTAGATTGTCAAAATACATGAATTGTGTATTTCTAAAGTCAGTTGATGTAATCCAAGCTATTATTTTTTTTTCTGCAGAAAATGTATTTAGGTCGTCATGGAAGCTTCTGTTATATTTAGTTTGACGATTCAAAAAGGAATGAATAAGTCAACCATTTTTATTGCTTGTTGTATATATTTTGTCCAGATAATGTTTTGATAAATCTTCATTATTATGTAGATCTTGTAGAGCTTACGGTGTCGTAGATCATCGCTAACTTCTTCCTACACAGACAACACGGATGATAGAGAGTTCACCCATAGAAAAGTTCCAGCTTCAAAAAAAGAAGTTCTAAAAAAGGTTCCAGATGAACATAAAAGTTCCGAGGTTAAAAAAGAGATGGTTCCAGGTGGACATAAAAGTTCCAGCCATAAAAAAAGAGGCATTACAAAAGATTTCAGATGAACATAAAAGTTCCGGCTGAAAACGAAAGTTCCTTATTGAAAAAGATTTTCGATGGAAAGTTCCGGGAAAGAGAGATCCCAACAGAAAGGTTCAAAGTCAAAAATGGCCATTTTATTTCCTTGAGCCATTTTAATACCAAGTCGTTATCTCTCAGCCATTTTATATCTTAGGTGTGTTTGTTGCGAGAATGGGCAGGCCCGGCTAGGAGTCGTAAGCCCGGCATGTCGTAAGTAGGGTAGAGATACGACGTTCCGGTACGTCGTAAATAGGGTCGTATGCAAGCGACGTAGGGTCTGGCGTTGTCATTGATGGTTCAGTATCTTGCGATGAGCAAGTGATCATGACGCCCTTAAGGATTATGGAGAAATTTCTTTCTAAAGCGTTACGTCGGAGTGATGTCGGTATTGAACACCTTCAACACGACGGTGCGACCCATGGCCTCCACGTTCCGACTGTCGAGTACGACAGTACGACTCTGACGTATGATAACCAGGCTATTAAGAGTCGTACCCGTCCATCGCTCAAGGTCGTATACGGTCATGGTGTAGGGATGAAGCAGGCCACATGTTAAGGTGGAGAGAGGACACATCCTGATGTGTCATCTGTGTAGTTATGTTGACAGCACGTATGTGTCAGTATGTGCTGACACATGAGGATGCATAAGGTGCGCTGGCGAGTCCATCATGGTCTTCAGAGGGTCTGGAAATGGTCTAAGGACCACAAACTCTAGCTAAGACATCTTTTCAATGCCATTTACGCTGTCGCCTCGCCTCTACAGAACGTGTTCATGAGACGACTGTGTTAAAACAGAGTAATGGACAGGGATGAGCTGTGTTGTGCTGGGGAGGCAAGGTGCTGTGTTGAGTGAGTAATGTTAGTAAAAGAACTGTGCCAAGGCCAATGTTGTTGTATTGTACTTAGTGGTTAAGAGGCGTCGTCATGACGAGCGAAACTGGGCTGTAGTTTAGAGTGTTTTGATGTTGATAACTATCTCTAAGTAGAGTAGAAGTATTTAGGATAGTTACAGTAATTAACTGGGTACGTTGTGGTAAATAACATGACAGAATACCGGTAGGAAACGTGTGGTAGTTCAGCTGATTGTCTGATGATACTTCAGTCCAGATTTCAGAGACTTTTGTACTCCCAAGGCCTGGCCCCCCTCATCAGGATCTCACTCTCTGTTACTTGATACACCGGACTGTTCAAGGCTGCAGCAGCCGCTGATCCGGCACACAAGTCTTCAGTCTTGTAGATGTTGTGAAGGCGGTGTGGGCAATGATGTCTCGGACCTTCGCTCGGCCGAGATGATAAGTCTTGGTCCTTCGGTGTTCACGAAAGTGTTCTCAGATGGCAGTCGTCGGGAGAGTCTCGTTCTCCTGCAGGGTATGGCTTACACACGCCATGCCATGTGTACCACGCCAGGCCGGAATGATATCTGGCTGCAGATGTGGGACCAGACCCCTGCAACATTTCAACGGCATTGCGTTGCACATACGACGCCGGCGCTGCTACAGAGCAGCTCCTCCCGAAATCCTAAACCCCTCCCTCCCTCATAGTACATGAGGGCTGTGACCACTCTAGGCTGCCTGAGGGACACCATTGAGTCTTGTAGAGTGAGGGCTTTCTTGGCTGTATCCCCCAGCCGGGTTGGCTGCTCCGCTCACCACTGCTCTGGTCTGGGAGGTGCAACACCTTTTGGGAAGAGCTTTCGGTAAGGAAGGACCTTGCTCTTCATCCCACCCTCTCCACTTGACGATAAAGTCACCCTGTTGTGTACAGTGAGTGAGGTCGTCGAGCATGAGGACCTCCAGATCTTCCTCACACCTGTGTTGTGTCATGGCCAGGGAGGGAGGCTCCGCCGCCTCCTGCGTGTCATGCGTACCTTCACCTCACACATAACAGCATAACAAGTAAGAATTTTTACTTGAGGAAGATATGTTATCGTGAGTCCACACAGTGAAGGCAAAGCTGGTGTCTTTGATATGGGTTTTGGTGGATGTGATGATGAGGGATGATATCACACACTCATAGTTTTTAAAACTTTAGCCGAGTATGAGGGAAGGGATTGAAGCCGGCATTGTTTATGAGGCATGGGACCGTACCTCACCCATATATGAGGTCTAACAGGTAACTCACTTCTGAGTTACGTCCGTCTCCTTCTCCTTTTTTATTCAGCTCTGATCCTGCTTGCCAAAACCTCTCGAGATATCTACATACATTATGACAGCAATACTCTTATCTGCTGCTGCTTCTTCCAGGAAGTTGACCGTGTTGTTGTGAAGCATTTGTGAGAATTTGGATCGTCTTGATTTGAGTTTCTTTTGTCTTGGACCGGCCAGAGTGCTGGATTTGAATATATAACCATTTTATGACTGGCGGCAGCAGTGCAAAATTGTAAATTTAGAGAACAGATTCCCTTCTTGTGGAGAGGTACATGGAAAGACAGATAACAGAAGACCATCCAGATGTGTCTGTGACGAGGATATATGTGCTGGACGACAACCTCAGCATCCGACATTCCTGATCTGAATAGATGGAGGGAGAAGGGAAGGAGTGGAGGAGAAAGATGGTGTTGGTGGGCCTACAGAATGTCTGGGGTGCAACCAGCGTCCAAACTTTTAATCCTCTGGAGGGTCATTACAAGTCATATTCACGAGGACTGAGTTCTGAGACACCGATCTTGGCACAGAGCGGGAGTGACTTGATTGTCTCACAAACATCTGCCCTATGTGACGCTGTCCACCACGTCACAGCGTCCACCACGTCACAGATGTTTACTCCTGACGTGGAGCGTCCTTGAAGGACCTGTTCGGGTCATTAGTCGCAAGAGGTCTGACTCGAGACCTGATACGTATTGGTTTCAGTTGGGTCACACACACACACACACACACACACACACACACACACACACACACACACACACACACACACACACACACCGGGCTGGGCTGCGGGACAGAAAACAGCCCCCGAAACAAGTGTGTTTTTTCTCCGAGCTGAGGACGAGGGGAAGGTTGTACCGTACAACAGTTGGTGTTGTTATTGGTTTATATTATGGTTGTGTTGGTGGTATAGATAGTGAGGTGTGTGTGTGTGTGTGTTGTGCCCTGGGTGTTCTGATGTTACCGTGGTGGCGATGGTATAGGAGACGACGAGTGTGGTGGTGTCAGTGGTTGTGGAGACGTCCGTGTGGTGGAGGTGGCGGTGGTTGTGTGTGGAGGATGTGAGGCGCACCACACAACCCGGGCCACCATGCTACTGTTGCCAGTCTCACAGGCATCACTTTACCCTCATCCCCCCACACCCCCTGACACAGGAATTTCACAGTCATAATTTTTCAAGACGTACCTAGCTAGAGTGCCCGTGAAGTGTGGGCTGTGTTGTGTGGGCGGAGGTCTCACTTCGCCCGCAGTGTACAGGTCAGCCTGTTATAATACAGGATGTTTACAAGAGGGTAGCGATGATGTTACCCTGGAGGGGGGGGGGGAGGAGACTTGAGCTAGTGGGTAGCGGTGATGTTACCCCTGGGGGAAGAGTTGGCCTAGTTGGTAGCAGTGATGTTGCCCCTGGGGAAGACTTGGCCTAGTGGGTAGCGGTGATGTTGCCCTTGGGGGAAGACTTGGCCTAGTGGGTAGCGGTGATGTTGCCCCTGGGGGAAGAGTTGGCCTAGTGGGTAGCGGTGATGTTGCCCCTGGGGGAAGAGTTGGCCTAGTGGCGAAGGATCAGTCGGTCAGGGGATGATGGAAACTGGACGGGAGGCAGTGGGGGAATGTAAACAAATGATAGTGACGTAGGTGGTGGTCGGGGACCTCGCAGGATGCCCCTGGTATAATGAGTTGTTATCATCATGGAACATGTCATGATGTTCGTTACAATGTCACTCTTGATTCTGTTATTCCTATTCTTGTCGCTCTCTTTTTCTCTGGGCCCCTGAGAGAGAGAAAGAGAGAGGGGGGAGGGGTGGGAAAGAATGGTAGAAGCACAAGGACACTTCTCTTAGGGGGAAGGTTGACCTCTTCCTCCGGGAGGGGGAGGACACAGTCAGGTTCACAGCGGTGGTCTGTGGTCGCCACGCCCCACACAGTCGTGGAAACCTCCCTCTACCGTGACACTATGCTACAGTGTTTTCAGACCAATTCTTCTGTATATATGGTCGTGGTGTGGAGGTGAACGGGTGAGGAATCAACGTTTGCAGAATTACAGCAAGATTGTGAGTACCGCTCGTCTGAAGGCTGCGAATTAAGGTATCATTTCCTTTTTTTTTCATGGGTTTGAAGGAAGTGTGTGTGTGTGTGTGTGTGTGTGTGTGTGTGTGTGGTGGAAGTGACTCCTGACCCCCACAGGATGACGTGACCAACTTGTCCCGGACTGACGCACTTACTCTCGCGCTGACTCGAAGGTCACCACAAAACTCTCTCTCTCTCTCTCTCTCTCTCTCTCTCTCTCTCTCTCTCTCTCTCTCTCTCTCTCTCTCTCATTCCGGCACCTCACACTCGGCTCGCCATGTCATCTAGCATCCCACTTCACCGTGTATACACAGGACTGTTTATAATACAAGACACGACCCCCTCCCTCCTCAACCCCAGCACGTAAGACGAGAGCCATCCCGCACAGGCAAGGATCCTCTCCTGACGAACCTAACCAACACCAGCTCGGTCGCTGTCGTGTTCCAAGCCGCTGGATGATATTTCCTCGCTACTGCTCCACCAGGAAAAAAAAAAAAGATGTTTCTCACAGAACTCACTTGTGGTCATTATAGTTTTGCCCGTAGGAGATGGTACAGACACTTGAGTGTTGATGTTATTGACGTCAACTTTGCAGTGACCTTTGATAGACGTGATTATGAGAACGATGGGCACGTAAAACACACAGACAAAGGGACTTACGTGGTATAGAAGAATGCTACGATCCTACATGGCTGGCGGACGGTGCAAAGACGATGATAATCCACCCCGGTATCCGCTGACCTTTTAGTCACAGTGTGTCCCCTAGGGCAGTGTCCTTGCTCCTCCGGTGTTTGTAATGTTTACATCTGGTACAGATAACAACACCGTACAGTTAAGTTTCATCTGTTTTGGATGATTCCAGAATGGTTCTGGCAATCTAGTTGACACGGGGTTAGGAAAATGTAGACATTCCGACCTGTGCACCACCGAAGTTGATGGTAGAACTTTTTTTTTCTTTAAATCAATCAAATACCGATTAAGAGACACAAACAAGACAGTTCGCAAGACGAGAGAGATGCGTCATAAACCTGATAGTGATGGAGTAAATGACGTCACCTTGATAACAAAGGAACTGCTGAATCCTGTGTTGATGATGGTAGGATGTGGGTTGAGAACTTTGATAGCCTCACATGGAGGATCAGTATATCTTTAGGACACTTGTCCTCTCCCGACCTGTATATGTATACGCTGTTGTGCTGATACCATATCATCAAACCAAAGTTGTTGAGATGGGAGATGTGCACACATCACCCGCCGCTTCCGTGTGGCCTCACTACAGGTAAGAGGTTGCGAGGTAAGGACTCACATTGTCGTGAGTCAGACGCTGACGGGAGACTTGCGTCACACGATACATAGGGAGATATAAAGCAGGGAGGCCTGGTCCCTGCCCAGCTTATTTGAGGGCTTAGATGAAATCCCTTGATGAAGAGCAGGGCGGCATTAGGAAACATGAGAGACCATAACAGTAATGCTAGGTACCGTGTCTGTTTAATCTGCTACCGATTGGTTGATATAAAGGGATCCATTTCCCCGTAGGGCTGCAGATAGAATCGCCGTATAGAAGGATCATCCTAGCTCCCAGGGACTGACCAGCTCCCGAAATCTTAGTCCGCCTCTTGCCCCACAGTTGTTTACCTCCAGCGGTGTGCATCATACACTCCTCTGCCCATAATAACCTTCAGTTAATTTCTCTCACGTCGGGAGCTGCGGTAACTGAACCAACACATGCATTTGGTTCAGTTTATTATGTAGTATTGGTCGCACTGGAGGCAGAGGTAAGTAAGTCATCATGAGATAAAAAAAAAAGAAAACGTGTGTAACTTGAGCGGATATAAAGCTTTGCCTTACCTCATGACTCGGTCCAGCCGAAGCTCCTGCGGTGGGTTGAACTTTACCAGTGTTGGTGCAAGTCACCGTGCCTGGGGGCAGCTGGAGTGTCGTTACCTGAGACAGGTACGTACATGGTACTGCAGTTCATTAGGTCCGGGTTCCCCACCCTGCCCCTGGTGCTGTGTCGGCCCCCATGGCTCCAGCCAAACTGATGTCAACATTGTCGGAATTCGTGGATGGATTTTAATGGGAGTTTACTCGTATATTACAGATCATTCAAGGATGAAGTTAGGTGTGTAGCGGCCCTTCGTATGGTTACAGATGTCTCACTGGTCGTATGTGTTTGTTTAATTCTCGTGTCGTTTGGCAGGACGTGCGCTGCCACCCACCTAGCGCAAAGTGTTGTACAGTACAGGGTTTAATGGACGGACCAGCCACCAAAATCTCAAAATGGATTCTTCTTTATTTTTGTTTTCTTCTGGGGAGGTGGGTTGTGGGAGATGTAAACAGAGTTATGCGGTCGCTAAGTCTGTGCTAAACATTTTTGCCCTTGTTTTACCTTTTTGTCTCAGCTTTAAGTTGCCAAGATCCATGTCTTTACAAGGAATGTATTTATAATCGATTTTTCTTGTTCAGGAATCAGATCAATTAGTGTCAACAAACCTCCACCTCGGACATTTAGTGTTGCCATACTGCCGTAATTTGAGTGTAGCGCTCCCACATGAGCCTGGGCAAGTAAACCTACCACTAACCGTAACCCCAAACAGCCAGACAGATCAGAGGAGCAGCAATGCAGCTGGGTGTAGGACCGACGTGTAGAGAGGAGCCTTCATAACCAGCTTGAGGTTACCAAGCCGGGCTAGCCAGAGGCGGGTGTAGCCCCCGGACGTGCGTAGCCTTAATTCAAACCTTTTGACCCAGTTCCCACTCATGATGGCACTGCTGCTGCTGTGTGTGTTCTGGGTGGCAGTGCACCTGCCCCGGGATAGGGGCTAGACGTGTGGACGTATACCCCTAGGGTGAGCACAGAGAGCCAGGGTGTGCCTTGGAGGGACGGGTGGTTAGGGAGAGGTGGGGAATAGGCCCTTCGAGGAGGTAGTGGTTAGTATGGGTCTTCAGTTAGTGTAACGGAGGGAGGGGGGGGGGTAGTCCCTTGTAGTGGATAGGTAATTGGTCTTCAGTGGTACATGAGGGAGAGAGGGGAGGCACGGGGACAGTGTTGACGTCTGTTGAGGGCACCTCTCTGCTGCATGAAAGCATGACAGTTGATCCCTCTGACACGACGTGCACGACCCCTGTTTACCATACTGGTCTGTCCGAGACCGATCGTATTCAAGGGTCGTGGTAGCGTCGTCGTGCTCAAGGGTCGTAGTAGTGGCGTCGTCGTGCTGAAGTGTTACACCAGGAGGTGTGAGAGAGGCGTTCAGGGCCAGAAGTGGGTGTGAGGAGGTGGGAAATAGGATTACGGTGTGGGTGTGTGGGTGGGGAGGCAGGGGGACCGCTGGAGATACTGGGTGGGTGGGGAGGGGGGCCCCTGGAGATACAAGGTTGATTGTGTCGGAAAATTCCTTCGGTAACAATCTGGACGCCTCATATAACTCTCAGGTTGTGAGTCGTGAGTCGTGACGGGAGTTGTGGTGCGGGGTTGTAGCTTGGAATCTAAAGTGGTGAATCATCTGTACCTCTGCTTGAACACGACGGTACGATCCTTGAACACTACGTAACGATTGGCTTCACAGTGATCTTCATGGACACATATGTGTTTAAAAGATATTTCTTCTCCATCTTTACTTAACCGTCTGTAGTCATTGACTGAGTTGTCTTCAGTTGAACGTGACCACTGACACTGGATGATTTGATGTGTTGTTGATCAGTTTCATGTGGTTGTATTGTGCTTGTGTTGTGATTCTCTAAGCTGGACATGTGCCATGTGTCTGACATGTCAGTTAGTGTCGTCAATCAGGCCGCAACGGGAGAAAATGTCAATGATTCCGGTTTAGAAATTTTCTCGTTATCAACATGTTGGTGTGTAGGACAGAGCTACCCACACCTACCCCTAGGAGGAGAGGGAGGTCTACCCGGAGAGAGAGAGAGAGAGAGAGAGAGAGAGAGAGAGAGAGAGAGAGAGAGAGAGAGAGAGAGAGCCCCTTAGGTGAACCTATCCCGGGGTGATGAACTGACTGAATCCGACGTGAACGTACGTGTAGGTTGATCCCATCCTAAATAAAGGGTTAACTTACGTAATGCTAGCATGATCTTGCCCGCTAGTGTTACCTACACTGGAGCTGACCTCAGTGTCTGGGGTTGAACTTTTGTACAGGGAAGAGAACATGAGTGGGGGAGGTGGAGGAGGGAGGTCCTCGGCTCTTACGTAACCCTTGACCCAGCCTGACATTCTGCTGTGCCTCCCCCTCCCCACTCCTCCTCCTCCTCCTCCGTCATGCGCCTTTGTTTGTTGTGCGTCATTCACTTGTTTACCTTTGTAAGAACAAGTGGGTTCCTAATTTAACTCAAGTGTGGAGTTGTGTAGACCCTTGAGCACGACGGTACGACCCTTGAGCACGACGGCACGACGCTTTGGTATCATGGCGTAACGTTTGGCATGATCCGCATAGGTCAGGTCAAATGCCACGATCATCGTACTCACAGGTTATATCGTCATGCTTAAGTCGTGCTGAGGGATTGCATCGTCGTACGCAAGAATCGTGCTGAGGGATCGTACCTTCGTGCTCACAAGACTAGCAGTAGTAAGGACAAGTGTACATCAGTTTCTTGCTGGTGTGAACATATTGTCCATTTGTGGGCGGGAACTTGTGTTGTACGAGGACACAGGATGTGTTCCCAGAGGTGGGATGGGCCGACGTGGGGCAGTAGTTTGTGGGTCGTGAGAGGCGAGGTTGACGCAGCAGCATGGGTCGTGGTCGATATTGGGAGTGGTGGTGTCAGCAGAGATTGGGATCAAGTCCCTTATGGGGAAGGGAAGGGGGCCAAGATGACCTTCTTGGAAATGTGCTGCGGGTTGTGGTGGAGGGTCAGTGAGTCTGCTTACCAGTCGAGGGGACGTGGGCTCGCATCATGGCCCGGGAGAAAAGGAAAGCAAACAAAAGCTATATGGAGAATGCATGAAAACGCTGCAATGTGATGGAGTTGTGTAAGTGGGTTGAGGTGTTTAAGGCGTTTCACATCCCAGGAAACTGTGGTACGGTCGTTAAGTAGTTGGAAATTTCGGGACGGTAGTTAAGTAGTTGACAATCTGGGTTATAGGGATTCCTTGGGGTGTTCCAGAGTGGGAGTGGGTTCAGTCTGACGCCGATGGCTGACGATGAAGAACAGTATCCAGGCGTTCATCAAAGAACTCCGTGTGGTGTTCACGTCGAACGGATCAGCTGGCTGATGGATCACTGGCGACGGGGATGTCAAGGAACAACTGATGACGTGGGATGTATGGGAGAGTGAGGGCCGGACACCGGTGCTTCTGTGTGGGATGTTCAGTGCCGGACACATTAGAGCCAGGTGCTGCTGTGCCGGACATATTAGAGTCAGGTGCTGGTGTGTCGGACATATTAGAGCCAGGTGCTGCTGTGCCGGACATATTAGAGTCAGGTGCTGGTGTGTCGGACATATTAGAGCCAGGTGCTGCTGTGCCGGACACATTAGAGTCAGGTGCTGGTGTGTCGGACATATTAGAGCCAGGTGCTGCTGTGCCGGACACATTAGAGTCAGGTGCTGGTGTGTCGGACATATTAGAGCCAGGTGCTGCTGTGCTGGACGCGAATCTTACGAGTTCCACATCCGTCTCCTGAGCCCGTCCTTCACTAGATGTGGACGCCCAGACGAAGGAGCCTGTGATGCCGGAGATCACAAGAGGCACCGCCCGCCCGGCCCTCGATAAGGATTCGTACTTCTGTGTCATTTAGTGGCGGCGCACATGACCCCGTGGTGTTCACACCTTGTGTAGCGTGTGTTATCACAGGTCAACACGCCCATAACTTGCAAAGTGGTGCTTCCCTTGGGGTGGTAGGGAGACGATGACGGGGAGGGGGTCACAGAAGTGGCAGGGGGGAGTATTATTTACAGCAGGAAGGTGTTGGAGAGGAAGGGAGGAGGGGAGGAAAAAAAAAAAAAGATTTGGTGTTGATGAGACGGAAGAGGAGAGGGGTGGGGGTAGCTTTTAGGGGGAGCTGTGGGGTTCAGCGGAGATGGTAAGATATTCACGACACAGGGAAGTGGGAAGAAGAAGAAAACGAAGAATTTCTATGAATGATATTTAAGGATGTGTTGGGGAGCGGGGGGGGAGGTGTTGGAGGTTCGGGGGGAACTTGGCTGACACGAGGAGGAGCAGGAGGTTGGCTGGCCAGTGTGTCTGACCACCATGAAGTTCCGCACCTCCTGGAGGATGAGGGGGGGGGGGGGTGATGCAGGCCAGAGGTGCGGGGGGGAGGGGGAGACATGGTGTGGGAGAGTAAGAGGGGAAGATATTGCCATCCAAATCTACCCATTATTCATAAAACACATCTCGAGGCATGCGGGCAGGGAGGGCATACACTCTCTCTCTCTCTCTCTCTCTCTCTCTCTCTCTCTCTCTCTCTCTCTCTCTCTCTCTCTCTCTCTCTCTCTCTCTCTCTCTCTCCCCGACGTGTCTTGTTGTGGCAGCGTTGGCCGGGGAATTCCACGCTGGGCTGCTCCGGATGACGCGAACGCCACGCTGCGCTTAAGGTTACCAAGAGGACCCGCAGATGAAACGTTTGAGGTTCGCACCTCCCTCCCCCGCTGACCATCGCCCGGAGGTTAATATCACGGCGGTTGGTGGATAGTGTACGTTACGTACATAGCACAGTATGGTTCGTTGTACGGCTGTGAGTGTTAGCTGTGTAGGGAGGCACAAGATGTGTGGGTATGAGGTATTGAATGAGGCGTGTTGGTACGAGGTATTGAATGAGGTGTGTGGGTATGAGGTATTGAATGAGGCGTGTTGGTACGAGGTATTGAATGAGGTGTGGGTATGAGGTATTGAATGAGGTGTTTGGGTATGAGGGTCATGTGATGGGAAGTGGTAGTACTGGTGCATGCGGGTACTAGGGGTGGGCCAATGGTGCACATCCTGCCTGTCTGCCGGGCTCAGGTATTGCCGGTTCTGCCTGAGTGTAGGGCTGAACACCCCCGTACTGTGCAGTCGTAGCTAAGTGAGCCACACTCTCGTGCGTGCGATCATCACGGCTCTTGTTCTCGTGTGTGTACGTCAGAATTAACGCGTGACGTGTCTATGTTTCTTGTACGTACGACGCGCACAAGGTTATCTGGGGGACGACGCATGTGTATTGCTAATGTTTCTTGTTATGTTTGGGAGTGGCTTGGTGAGCTCAGTGTTGATGTTCATGGGAGTAAGGACTTCGCTGTATTCTCAGGTCTGTCGATAGGAACAGCCGCAAGATACAGCAACGAAAGGAGGTTAACGGTAGGGGGGAAAAATCATGACGTAATAGAAAACGTTTTATGACGTTAGGGGGGGAAAACGTTGCCTGACGTAAGAGAAAACGATTCATGACGGAAGTGGACTTGGCCTCTGCCAGCTTGTCGTAGTGTCTCTTTAAAACGCCCGCCCCCCCTCTCCAGGGCAGGGTGTTGACACATTTTGCCACTCTGGTCATATTCCAATATGTCAGGCGTCCCACACTGACCTGAATACCCGTAATTACTGATTCTCTCCACATTTTAGGGTCCTTCATGCGAGAGGTCGTGTGTGGCACCAGGAAGGTAGGAGAGGATGAACGTGTGGTGTGTGTGTGTGTGTGTGTGTGTGTGTGTGTGTGTGTGTGTGTGTGTGTGTGTGTCAGTTATCACGACGCCGGAGCTGGTGTCAGGCGCCAGGTTAAGTTCCTAGTGTTGATACCTACACTGGAAACACAGGTGTGCAAAGTGGTATTACGGTGAAAGTGATACGTAAGTCAATAGAGAGAGAGAGAGAGAGAGAGAGAGAGAGAGAGAGAGAGAGAGAGAGAGAGAGAGAGAGAGAGAGAGAGATCCGTTTCACCCGTAATTTAGTCTTCGTTGTATACTCAGTCGTGTGTGTGTGCGGGACTCCGCTCCTTCTGTTAACGCTAAATGTTCCGGAAACAAGGCGTCATGTCCAGAAAGCTTCCTCGTACGGTGAGGAACCTCACAGATGTCACCAGAGATCATGTGTCTGGGCGCGGAGGATGGCAACATTGCAGGGGTAAACATGACTGTGCGACGCCGTGTTAGCATCTGATCATGACGAGTTAAGGAATGACACGAGCGGAGGAGGTTGGGTCAGGTGCACGTTAGGTTCGGGCGAAGGACCAGCTATACAACACTGGCCACTTCTGGTTTGTGATGCCGGAGCATTTCGAGTTGGAGGAGGGTTTTTGTCAGCGAAGACCGACCCCCCAGGAGGGAGGGGCCGCTGTGCCCCGGAAGTCGCGTCTCCGGAAGCGTGGACCTCCCTCACCCCACCCTACCCCATCACCACCACCCGTTCTCCCTCCTTCTCCTCCCTCTTCCTCCACCGTCCCGCCCTCTTGTTTTTTTTAACCCTAGGATGAACAGGAACATATCCAGATGCGGCCACCCGGTAAGACCCGGGAAATTTCCAGCGCAGCGCAGCGTTGTGTTGTGTTTACCGTGAAATAACTTTTATCGGTGGACAGATGAAGAGTTGGTGACCGGTCTGGCTGGTCCCAGGCCGGGATGTGGGGTTAGAAGACCCACGAAGACTTACACCAGGTATTGAGGAAGACCATCACTTTTAGAGACATGTACGATTTAACCATTGTCCTTTATCTAGACACACACACTGACGTCTTTGTTCATCACAGAAGAAACAGGCCGGCTACGAGCCTCGCCTAGTCCCTTTACAATGGCCTTCTCTCCCTGAAGTGTTTTTTTTTTTTTCCTCCTTCGTAGGAAGGTTGGAAGAGAGAATGAGCAGCATTATCCTGATGTAAGTTAACGTGTAATGTCACTATAGTGTTGTTGATCAACTGGGGGGGGGGGGAGATGATGATGCCAAGTTTTCGTACTCGAGGCGATGGTTCCCAACCCTTGCCCTTGGGGGTACAGGTAACCCCTGTGGTACGTGGGAGCCGTCCCAGACGGTACGTGGTGGTATCACAACCTCCAGCCACCGGTACGTGTACCACAGGGGTAGGCGAGAACCGTGTCCACACCCTACGTGTGTTGGCCGCCCCCTCTTCACAAGTTCCAGTTGTGGAGAAAACGGGAGTTTGAATACATTATTTAAGTTAAGGGAAGTTAGACAACATGTTTTACCTGTCTTTCTCTCCGTGTTGATGCCGTAAACGTGAGAGATATTCAGATTTAAAGTACTTTACTGTGTTCAGAGGAGATTGTGGATGGAAGGAGGAGGGCAGAGTTGTGGAACCAGAGGGTAGCTGTGGACAGCGCGTAGTGCAGGTTGGGGGGGGGGGGTTACACATGTTAGTGGAGTGAGGGAGGGAGAGGAGCTCTCTCTCTCTCCCTCTCTCTCTCTCTCTCTCTCTCTCTCTCTCTCTCTCTCTCTCTCTCTCTCTCTCTCTCTCTCTCGTGCTGTGTTGTCCAGGTTGGTCAGCGTTGATGTTCAAACGTTTGGACCATAAAGCTGAAACGTTTGTGATTAAAACTTTCTAACGTTTTTTAGGCAACTAAAACATTATGTCGTTGTAGACTAGAAAGTTTGCCGCGTTAGATTAAAGCGTTTAAATATTTAAACAGACATGTGCTTAACAAATGAGCAAAAGCGTTTGTGGCTATGAACTAAATTGCTTGCGTACCTTCCATAAAATCCCGTATAACTCGAATAGTTTAAAATAAAACGCTCACACCTTTAAAGTAGACCGTCTGAATTCGTTAAAGTAAAACTTTTAAATATTTTTGGAACCCAGGTGTATGGACACCCACGCTATAAGAACGAAAACCCGAAAAAAAGAAAATTACGATATGAATATTAACGTGGGTCGTGGTGTGGGATGACGTCACACGAGAACACTACAAGGGGAACTGTTGAACACGTGAAGAACAAGATGCACTGGATATTGAGAGTCGTTATAACGAGAGCAACAGTTCTAGGAAAGACTTTGTTCAGAGCAGGTGGTTCCGACTGCTGTAATGTATCTTGTGCCGACATTACGAGAAAGAGCCGGCGAGACTACTTACCTGTGAGGCGTCCAGAGGTCTTTCGCCTTCAGCATCGAGTGGCTGATACACTTGAGTTACCGAGAGAGAGAGGTCAGAGGGGACCCCTCCTCAGCCAGCTGTAACTCAGTAGAACCAGGACGCCAGAGATGCACTGGAAGACCCGGTGTCGAGCCTGACTCCGGAGCTGATTCCAGACAGAGGCGACACAGTCTGGGTGGGAGGTGTAAATTGAATCCACTTGAGGAAGATCGATGGTGGCTGCGAGACATATAAAGGAGGAATAGTAAGGAACGCCGGGGAGGAGGGGAAGGGGAAATACACACGAGGATCTCTGGTACACAGAACTGAACATGTTCATCCCAGGTGGAGTAGGCCAGGCCAGGATGTAACGCCCGTCAGATCGATACAGACGTGCAGCATCGAACAGCCTGGTAGACCAGGCCCACAGTAGGAAAACCTGAACCCGGTCACTGGGATAGAAAAAACATCCCGGGACATCATCGGAAAGTAAGCATGGGACAAGGTCCTCTCCATGTGTTCACGTGTGTCTCCGTCTGTTTGTCGTGTCATGCATGTGTACAGATGAGGCGTATGGCCAGTTTCTGCTCCCCGCTGTATATAGTAATAGATAACGGGTCTTAATGACGTGTTTGTGGTACTAGAGAACCAGGTCCTGGTTGCAAGTACCTGGCACTGGCCTGAGTACCGCCTTCTTTCCTGTGTGATATACGTAACTACCCTGTGTATTGATCCTCAACACACTGCTCTTTTGTATGACACGTATAGCTGGTGTATGGTAGGTAGGGCTGGTGTATGGTAGGTGGGGCTTGTGTATGGTAGGTGGGGCTTATTTATGGTAGGTGGGGCTTGTGTATGGTAGGTGGGGCTTGTGTATGGTAGGTGGGGCTTGTGTATGGTAGGTGGGGCTTATTTATGGTAGGTGGGGCTTGTGTATGGTAGGTGGGGCTTGTGTATGGTAGGTGGGGCTTATTTATGGTAGGTGGGGCTTGTGTATGGTAGGTGGGGCTTGTGTATGGTAGGTGGGGCTTGTGTATGTTAGGTAGGGCTTGTGTATGGTAGGTGGGGCTTGTGTATGGTAGGTGGGGCTTGTGTATGGTAGGTGGGGCTTGTGTATGGTAGGTGGGGCTTGTGTATGGTAGGTGGGGCTTGTGTATGGTAGGTGGGGCTTGTGTATGGTAGGTGGGGCTTGTGTATGGTAGGTGGGGCTTGTGTATGGTAGGTGGGGCTTATTTATGGTAGGTGGGGCTTGTGTATGGTAGGTGGGGCTTGTGTATGGTAGGTGGGGCTTGTGTATGGTAGGTGGGGCTTGTGTATGTTAGGTAGGGCTGGTGTATGGAAGGTGAAATTTATATATAAGAGCTGAGCTTAAGTTAAGGGACATATTAAAGTGCAAATCGTCACACCCAAGGGTCGTACCGTCATGTTCAGGAATCGCACCGACGCGTCGTCTTCCAGGGTCGTACTACCGTCGTGCTGGAGGGTCGTTTTCTTGGCCTGATCGTGAGGGAGGAACGACTCAACGTAATGAACCGAGTGAATACGGCGCCCGTGTGATGTTTGCTCGCCTGGAAAGTTAATTATACTGTCGGTTCTTTGTGTGTGTGTGTGTGTGTGTGTGTGTGTGTGTGTGTGCATGTAATTGTGACCCTGAGAGAGAGAGAGAGAGAGAGAGAGAGAGAGAGAGAGAGAGAGAGAGAGAGAGAGAGAGAGTTGGGGGGGTTGCACTGTCACCTGGGCAGGTTGCCAACTGACCCAGTCAGCTTTCTTTGATCAGACACCTGCGACACCTGCTCAGATAAACACCTGTGTTCCTTTCCTCAATAATACATTACATACGGTACGTTTACACCGGGGGAAATGTACCCCGTGTCATCACACGGTGGAAAGGTATACAGCAGTTGTGCAGCGTTCCGTCATTATGTATAGGCCATGGTCAGGTTATTGTTTTGCTGACGTCACAGTGTGACTTGCTGGCGTCCTGCAGGGTGGGTGTGTGGAGCCCATGGTGAACGCTACTGTGCCGGGGGATCAGGAGGACGAAGTGCTGCTTTCTTTAGAGGAACGGAGCGCTTCTGAATTATAGGTGGTACGTTGTTCTTTTAGTTAAGTGATAATGAACACACTATTAAGTGGATGAATGACGCATGTCCGTCTTGCAGATCACCAGAATAACGCTGAGTTTTCAGTCACGTGTATGTTACACACCTGTCTCTTCTTAGGCAGCTTACGTAACGGGCTTATAAACATGTTGAGTGGTTAGCAACGTACTGGCCTCTCACGCGCGACTTAGTAACTTACGAGATACTCATATTAAGTTACGTGCATGACACCTTCAAATTACATAAGGAACCTGCCACACTTGTCGACGTAACAACATTGGACGTAATTACATCAGCCAGACTGTATCAGCTAGGTTGTCCAGGGGAGACAGCTGGCTTTCCAGACCTGATTACAGAAAGCTTAAGTTTTATGTAATTCGTGATTACGCGAAGGTTAAAGCTAGCTTAGCTTAGGCGAAGCTAAAGCTATATACCGCGTTAGGCTGATGGGGGATTTAGTGAGGTTGGAATCCTCGTCTGGTAGGATTAAATGTGGATTTTGTGCCCCAGGATTTAGCTCAGATTTCGTCTCCTAGGACTTAGCTTGGATTCTGTCCCCTGGGGTGTAGGAGTGGGTAGAAAGTTGATATCCTGTAATCAGCCACTTTAAATGCGTCCACAAGAGAGGGACTCATTAGGGTGAAAGTCGTGTGCCAAGTTCCGCTTTTAGAACCTGATGGAGGATTGTAGTTAGATAAGAGACTGTGTGGCCTGTAGTGACGTGGTGATATGGTTAGATAAGGTGTGTGTGGCCTGTAATGACGTGGTGATATGGTTAGATAAGGTGTGTGTGGCCTGTAATGACGTGGTGATATGGTTAGATAAGGTGTGTGTGGCCTGTAATGACGTGGTGATATGGTTAGATAAGGTGTGTGTGTGTGTGTGTGTGTGTGTGTGTGTGTGTGGCCTGTAATAACTTGGTGATGATAATGTTCATGTGCAGGATTAAGTTGATAGTGATGAGATTGGGGTCGTGTGTATTACATCAGTGGTAATAACTGTAAGACTAATTGAATTGCAGTTGTGGCGAGAGGTGTTAAGATTCTGAGCTTGCGTTGTGCGAGACAAGACCTTGATAAATGTATATAGTACATGACTCTCATTTGTGACCCGTGACCGACAGATGTGATGAACGACGGTGGTAAATGACACGTGATAGTGATGAATGTGTATGACACATAACACAAACGTGTGTATATGACGCATGACAACGGTATGACCATTTGGCGTGCCTGACACCGTGGAGAAGGGGGGTGGTCTGCCCTTTCCACGGTGTCATCCGGTGTCATGAAACTGTCCGACACACATGACAGAAGTGGGTTGAGTCGGACGCATGAATAAGAGAATGTGGTCACATTAAATGAAAGGGTTGGGTGTAGCAATGTGGGTTATGTGCATGAGAAGGCTCAGGTCGGGTGCTCCAGAGAGAGATGGGGGAGGGGAGGGGGAGGAACAAGAGCGAGAGAGGTGTAGTGAGCAAGTGTGTGTGTGTGTGTTCTAGTGTACAGATGTGTGTGCTTATCTGTATATAGGTATGTATGTATTTGTCTATAGCTTTGTGTTTCTGCGCGTGTACCTTTCTCTGATTCCTCTCTTCTCTCTCTCTCTCTCTCTCTCTCTCTCTCTCTCTCTCTCTCTCTCTCTCTCTCTCTCTCTCTCTCTCTCTCTCTCTCTCTCTCTCTCCCACACACCTAGCCAGCACCTTGTCCTGTCCTATGAGCCGCGTTGTAGCGTCAGTCTGGGCCAGTTTATTGTGGGACTGGTTTTAAACTGTTATTGTGTGGCGGTGTGTGTGTGTCGACACTGTCTTACTGGGTCGGGAGGGAGGGTGGTGTTGCCGCGCCTCCCTCCATCCCTCTCGCTGGAGGGAGAGAAGGGCAGACAGTTGGAGGGAAGGAGAGAGGAGAGAGTTAGGTTGTCATTGTAGTGTCAAGATGATGGAAGGTTTCCCTTCAGTGTGAGGGAGACGTGATTGTCATCATCAGATGGCTGCTCGTCCCTTCCCTCACCACGGCTGCTGAAGTCTCTCCAGGTCTCGTCTCCCTGAAGTCGTATCTCGTATGAGTCTCTCATTCCTGAAGTGGCGTTTCTTTCGTCTTGTCTCCCTGAAGTTTTCACCGGCCTGACTAGACGCCTCCGTGAAGTTTCATCTAGCTGAAGTCTCGTCTCCCCGAGGTCTTGCTGTGCTGAAGTATCGTCTCCTTATACGAGACGTCTCGCTGAAGTTTCGTCTCGCTGGGGAGAGTACATCGATGCTGGCGAAGCGTTATCTTCTCCTCCAAGCTTATGTCTGTTGGGGTGAGGTAGTGATGGATGTGATGCAGGCAGCGATCACGGTCATAATGACCCGTATGTCTCACCAAGCTTGACAGTCTGATTTGCCCCTCAAGATGGCAACATTTGGCCTATGTGGAAGTGATGTCATGTCTGTACAGGGGGTGAAGTGAAGGGTGGGGAGGTCTACCCTCCTCCCTAGCGGCCTTCTTCAGTCTCTGTGACTGTGGTCCGCCTGTGGTCTTTTCTGTGGCCCGGCCTGTGAGGCTGTGCGCCGCCAGGGGTCTGGTCTGTGAGGCTGTGCACCGCCAGGGGTCTGGTCTGTGAGGCTTTGCACCGCCAGCGGTCTGGTCTGTGAGGCTGTGCACCGCCAGGGGTCTGGTCTGTGAGGCTGTGCACCGCCAGCGGTCTGGTCTGTGAGGCTGTGCACCGCCAGGGGTCTGGTCTGTGAGGCTGTGCACCGCCAGCGGTCTGGTCTGTGAGGCTGTATTCCCCTTGTGACCTGGTCTGTTGGCTCTGTACTTGATTGAGCACATAAAACAAAGGCACCAATTGTCTGTATGCCCCTCTATGCTCGTCTAGCGCTTCCAGTCTCTCTCTCTCTCTCTCTCTCTCTCTCTCTCTCTCTCTCTCTCTCTCTCTCTCTCTCTCTCTCTCTCTCTCTCTCTCTCTCTCTCTCTCTCTCTCGTGGTGAGGATCCTTCCTCCACTGGCCTGGCTGCTGTGTCTCTAGTGCTCCCCCTGCCTACCCCAACCCCCCTTACCAGGCTTCCCTTTCCTTCCCATTCTGTCACCTTCAAAGCCATGATGCCCCTTCCATTAATGGCCTTGAAGCACTAGAGAGTGACATAACCAGCTGAAACCTCTCACTTCTCCCCCTCCCTCGCCTTCGCATTTATTATATCGACCTCAGAGGAAAGCCCATCACTTGACACCCCATTAAAACCTCCTCTCCTCAAGGCTGTGTAGCGTCGCTGCTTCCACATACACACTCGTACTTACACTCCCAAGCCCTGAGTAGTGGATTATGGATCCTCCACCACACCCCTTCCTCCAGACCCACGCCAGCCACCCCTGAGTGGATTAGGAGTCATCCACCATACTCCTCCTCCAGACCCATACCATCCACACACCCCGAAACCCTACACATCCCTTTCTCCTGCCGTCTGGCCTCTGCCCCGTGGAGGGAAACTGGTGTGGCAGTAGCACCTCGCGCCGCCGTCTACCACACACATACACACACACACACACACACACACACACACACACACACACACACACACACACACACACACACACATGCCCCTCCCTTCACCACAACTCAGGTGTTGTAGTGTCAGGTTTTGAAGTGGGGAGAACTTCGTTGGAATATGCCACTTATATTGACGCATCTTTATTACCTGCGAGGCTTACTGATACTCCTCTCTCTCTCTCTCTCTCTCTCTCTCTCTCTCTCTCTCTCTCTCTCTCTCTCTCTCTCTCTCTCTCTCTCTCTCTCTCTCTCCACACATCGTCGTACTCTACATTTGCCGTAGAAAGCCTTTCATTCAGCAAGTGGGGAAGACCTCCCCCTCCTTCCTCCTCCTCCCCCTCCTCCTCCTCCTCCTCCTCCTCCTCCCACATTACATTTCAGGCCGGCTGGTGGGGAGAGCCTCTCCTGCCACTCGAGGATATTACACATTACTGTTAAAGCTGATCCACTCACGCCACTTGATACATCCTCCTCCTCCTCCACATTCCACCACGTCTTTCCTCCACCTAGGCTCCGTGCGACGCCTCCGGTAGGCCTCCACCTGTGTTCTGCAGGACTTGACAGCCACACTTCTACTCGTCCAGTCAGACCCTGAGAACGAAGCATCCGCCCAGCAGGTGACGTCTGTCAGTGTAGGGGACTCGTGTGGACGTCCCCCTGAACCAGTCTCTCTCTCTCTCTCTCTCTCTCTCTCTCTCTCTCTCTCTCTCTCTCTCTCTCTCTCTCTCTCTCTCTCTCTCTCTCTCTCTCTCTCTCAGCCAGCCAGACATCCACCCACTTAGTTTTAAGGTATTCGTTCCACCAGGCGTTGCAGTCAGCCAGCCAGTCAGTCTGTCTGTACATGTGAGACACAGCGGGACTGGTTCTCCGTCAGCCGCCACGTGAGCACGAAGCTGAGGACCCATTCAGTCCATCTTGATCTGTCGCAACAGTCGGCCAATGGCCCGCTTGTCCGGCGCCCCAAGAGCTGTTCCAGAGCTGCTGCCTCTGCTTTTCTTCTTCTTCTTCTTCTTCTTCTTCTTCTTCTTCTTCTTCTTCTCCATCTTTCTTCTTCGTCTTCGTCATCAGGTCAGGGACCAGGCCGTCATACCCCAAGGGTTGTTTCGTCCTGCTGGGGCGTGGTATATAGTCTTGTTGAAGGGTTGTACCGCTGTGCTCAAGGCTCATCCCCCGTCATGCTCAAGGGTGGAACTGTCTGCTCAAGGATGGTACACCACCGTACTCACGTCTTTCAACCGTCGTACAGAAGGGGCTCACAACTCACCACTGATCATGTTCGGATGTGCTCTTCTCCAGAGAGAGAGAGAGAGAGAGAGAGAGAGAGAGAGAGAGAGAGAGAGAGAGAGAGAGAGGTGAGGGGGAGGGAGGGCTGTCCCCTCCCCTCTAGGATTAGTGAGAGCCGTGTGGGCAGTGTTAGATGTATTCAGCATGGCAACCCATGTATTTGTATCCAACTGCCTAACGTGACTTATGTATCTTGATATATATATATATATATATATATATATATATATATATATATATATATATATATATATATATATATATATCATACGTAGACACATTTATTATGTATCCAGTATCCTCAGGGCTACAGGTACTGAGGCGTCAGGAAGGGCTATGTGTCACGCGTGACGAATCCTCAGTTGTTATCCGTATTGTGCAGTGATGTGACACATAGGGGATACATAGCCTCGCACACATTCCAGGATGGTATACCTGCTGTATACATTGAGGGACACGTATCTAGGGTTGTATACAGAGCCCAGAGATGGTGTCCAGAGTTCCCTGCATGGACGTGGGGATGAGTGTTTTCTACTGGGATTTGTCTTGCTTGTTTCAAGCACTCTGACTGGAATTCTTTTGGTAAGCAATGCCCTTAAGGCACTTCTCAAGAATATTTGAAAAAAAGAGATCGTAAGTTTTTATCTATCTCTTGATATACCATTTTCTTCTCTGGTTTCATGACTTGGCTCCCTTAGGGATAGGTTTCTAGAACTTACGATGGTGAATGTGCTCTTTGGTTTCATGTTGTGGGCTTCTAAGGGAAAGGTTTCCAGATCATGTGGTTTCTTCTGTGACGGGACGACTTATTTTCTGTGGTTTCATGACCGTGTTCTGAAAAGGAAAAGTTTCTGTATGTTACAGCGAGCAGTCTCCGCTTCTGTGGTTTCACTACTTAGGTTTCCTTGAGACGTACGACAATGAAACTTTCGTTTCAGTGGTTTCAAGACCTGGTTTTCTATAGGAAAAGCTTCTGGGAGAACTGGCAGTATCTTCTCTGATGGGGAGACACTCGTGTTCTCTGGTTTTAAGACCTGGGTTTCTTCTGAAGGAAGGGTTTCCAGGAGAGCTTGTGGTGTCCTGTGTGATGAGGGAGAACAGAGGCTAGAGTGGTCGGTCTGTGTTGTGTTGGGCGCTTCACTCAGACATTCGTGGGGGCGTAAAACGCCTCCCTCCCCTCCCCATCACCCACCACATCCCGGCTGGGGAGCTAAGGATACCCTCCCTCATTCGTCGTCTCCTTCTCCTCCCTCCTGAGGTCTTCTCTCCCTCGTTTCATCATCATAATTATCGCCTTTCTCTCCTTATCCTCTCACGCTCTGAAGGATGGATGGGGTATGGGGTCATCCTCTGTGGCGGACCTTGAAGAATCTCGGGCCGCTGTGTTCAGCAGTCTGCTCCAGTCGCGCCACAGTCTTGGCCCCATTGCTCCAGCCATGGCCAGTGCAGTGGCCAACTGTTCCAGCAGTGGCCAGGCTTGGAACACACTGCTCCTGCCAAGGCCAGTGCAAAACGAAGCACTTCTTATGATTGGTGTTGTGATGGAAGACTAGAAATCTTAGAGAGAATGAGAGATGATTGCTGTGAATGGTTATGTTGCTGGAAGACTGGAACGCTTGGAAAAAGAAAGTGATTACTCCTGGTCGCATGTTCCTGGAAGACTGCGACTTCTAGAAGGGGAGGTGATTGGTCGTTATTGCTGGAAGACTACGAGGCACAGATGGGAATGGATTGCTGTAGGCGGTATATTGCTGGAAGTCTGGGACTGCTGGAAGCGGGGATGGTGATTTCTGTGGGTCGTACATCGCTGGATGATGGCAATTGGTGGAAGGGGAGTTGATGTCTTTGACACCTGACTGGGAAACTGCAGCTTCTGGAAGGGGAAGTAAATGCTGTGGGTCGTATAATGCTGGAAGACTGCGAGGCCAAGGAGACGGCGATACACGCGGGAGGCACATTGCTGGATGACCATGGCATGGAAGGAAGAGGAAGTCATTCATCTGGGTGGTGGTTTGTCCAGAGGCTCCAGGGCGTCGGGAGGGTGAGATTGGTTGAGGTGGTACACCGTAGTTGACGTGGTTGATGCACTGATGAAACACGACCGTTGCTGTAGTTGATGCTGTGGAAGAAGACAACCAACGAAAGTGTGGATTTTGTTGTGAAAATGAGGAACCTCTGGAAAATGAGGAACGTGTGTATGAGTTAATTAAAGATTGAAAGTTACAAGGCCTAGTAGGAGGGGAAAATGGCTATTGGCAGTAGAGGAATTTGAGCCAGAGTTGGTGTGAGGCGCGTGTGTACATGTGGTGGTGTGAGGAACACTAATATTAGTTAAGGAAGGGAGAGATGTAACCAGAGGAGGATCCGTGTGCATTTGGTTGGTTGGTTGGTTCTGGAGGCTCTAGAGTGTGGCAGCCTTGGGATGGGGAAGCGGATGTAGCGGACACACACATTAGCGGTGTTCCCTTACCTTACCTAATGTGGCTTGGGGAGCTTCGTCTGCCATACCTTACCTAACTAACTTTGGGGTTGAAGACTCGCCCACCCTACACCTTCCTGCATGACCTTACTTTATCTTAATGGTTTCGGAGGTCTTGTACCTCCACAGTTGGGTATGGGACCTAACTTAAGAGTACGTTTACCTTACGACGGTTTCAGAGGTCTTCTACCCCGACAGATGCGTCTGGGACCTCACCTTACCCCGGTAGCTTGGTATAGGGCCAAAGCGCACTGTTGCTTCACTGATCATTTGGGCTGTTAGAGACCAAGGCTAGTAGGCATGCGCACCTTTCACGACTGTGTTTAGCCAGGGAAATGCGATTGGGATTAATCCACTGAGGTTCAGGAGTCCTCCTGTCGTTGGCTGACGGTGTGTCTGACATTGACGTGTCGTGAGGTAAACCAGTCTGGGGGAGCCTCAGAGATATTTACACCGTGGGGCTGGTAGCACGCGTTGCTCCACGTCCATCCTGTTCACATGTCATTAAATCCTAAGAGGTTGTGTTGGTAGTCCCGAGCAGCAAGTTCGGTGGAGCCTGGCCAGACGGCCGCCGGTAATTACCGGGTAATGTCTCGCAATTTTCGAGGAGGGGAGTTAGTGGCCAGTTGGAGGTATGGGAGCGACGTGCAGACACAAGGCTCAGGGCCCGACAGAAGAGGTGAAGATGGTGAGACATACTTATGTATCTTTCCGCTACCCCATCTCTCACCTTTTTTTTTTTTTCAATGTCGCACCCTCCGTTCCATGGGTGCCTTCTGTCGCACCCGTCCGTGCTGTGGGTGCCTCACCGTGGCACTCGTCCCTTCACTGGGTATTTTACGGTCGCACCCGCCAGTTCTGTGGACGCCTTGCACTCACGCCCTTCTGTCTTTAGGGCACCTTACTCTCACCTACATCCGTCTCCTGGGCACCTTACTCTCGCGCCGTCCATGTATTGCTCACCTTCGCATGATGAGGAAGGTCATGTTGTGTGTTCCCTTAGGAAGATTCATAGGAACATTTCAGATTAAGGTTAATTAACCTGTTGAATTTCCTAGTCATTTTGGTTTGATATTTTTGAATCGCAGTGTTTCATTTAGTCATTTAGATATTTTCTTAAAAACCTTAATGTCTTAATTTGATGTGTTATGATATTTCAATACGATTTGCCCATAACGTTTTTCTACATGTTTAAGGTAATTGCTTAATTTCGTTGTTACGATCTGGCCTAATTACGGGCCATCTGTTTATCGAGTACAGTAATGATTAGCGAGCCTGGAATTGCCTGCCGTCCTAAACCTAATCATTAGGCTAATCACCCATTACGTGGGAACGTAGCACATTTCCGGGTATTGATCCGCCCGCCTGAACACCCCCCACCCCCCAAAAAAAAATAATAATGATAATTATCCACTGAAGATTTCTTCCTGTATTATTATTATTATTATTATTATTATTATTATTATTATTATTATTATTTATTTTAGAAATTAGCTTCTCCATTTCGGTTTATATTATCATTAATATTGTCATTATTATTATTATTATTATTATTATTATTATTATTATTATTATTATCATTATTAATATTTGAAAGTTAGCCTTTTTATGAATGTATATAGATTATTTGCGTCGATATTCGTAATGCCACCAGTGGGGGGGGGGGGGGAGACTCAGGAATAATTGATCTCACCCTGACATACGACACAGAGTTAAGTGAGGATAATAGTGCGTGCCACACTGCCACACTTGGACGAAAAGTGGATTATTTCTAGCTGTTGTACCCTGGCAGCTGGAGAGGTGAAGACCATTTCAATATTAGAACGGTGACTGGTTCTGTGTTATGGTAAGCGGGAGCAATGTCACTCCTGTTAACTAAACTGGAAAATAAAATATATTTTGTCCACTAAGTACAGTTTATGTAAGAGTCTTGTACAGTGCTTCCCTTATTTGAATATTCTCCTGCTGAAGTGTTTACATCATGCGAAAAGAGATAAAATTTGTTTAATTTCGTATGCCTCGTATACATAACCTGTACGGAAGCCATGATCAGCTAACTGCTTGTATTAAAGTTATCTTTATTTCCGCTGTGATTGGTAAGATTTGTACCAGCTGCTCAGTTAGACTATGACTGAGTAATTAAGAAAAAAGTCTCGGATGTTATTGGAACAGAAGCTGTGCCAAATGTTTTTAAGAGACTCTTTTTTTTTGGTGGCCTCACAACTTTTCAGCAATATGAAGGAGTTGAAGACATATATTTTCATGTGTCTGAAAAGGGCTAAATATATCCGCACGTTAGATATGAATGAATTCAGTCTGCTCACAAGAACTTGTGAACTGCTGGCGTGTATAAGCAAGGCTGTCACGGGGCCCACAACATCAAAGGAGTGGTACATTGTTTACGTCTCAGCTGTACAGATCAACACCAAATAATGTTAGCAGTAAACTGCTTGATGAAGAAAACAGTCTTGTATCATTCCTGAATTTGCATGCCAGATATACTTTTCATCTGGATATTAATTGCATTTGAAAAACGTCGAGTAAGTTTGGTTTATATTTTTCGTTGTTGCCCTTCTTAAATTTTTGAAACTTTTTGAGTTAAAGTTCTTTTTTTATGTTAAAGTTCTTTTTTATGTTAAAGTTCTTTTTTTTATGTTCATAACGCGTTCTTTATTCTTGTTTTTCTCTATATAACTCTGAGACCACCAGCTCAGTTCAGGAGGGAAAACATTTCTTTCATAAGTATATTGAGTGCGTAATATCCTATCTGGTCCGTGGCATCTTCGCTACAGTGTTGGTACTGAGTACAGCGGTTTAACCTAAGGTTATGAAGACCTGGCGTTTGTTTTAGCCGCTAACGGTCAGGTCAGGTCAGGGATCACGCCATCATACCCTAGGGTCGCAAGGTCACAGAAGGGGTCGTACCACCGCGCTCCACAGTTAGGAAGTTCTGGTTTGTAACCAACAAGGGAAACGTTTGCCGAACGCAGAGGGCTGCAGCTCCGAGACTCCGTGTTAACATACCGGGAAACCAGCAGCAAAATCTGGAGGGGTTGGGAGCGCTCAGGCGGTTGCCGGCTAGGAGTATAAATCTACCACAATAGCCAATGTATATACTGTTAGAACAAAACTTCATAACCACCACCAGTATGTGTACCCGGCTACCGTGGCTTTATCGCCGACTTGTGCAGCCGACGCGAGCCTGACTTGCCATTGTACTGGACGATATGATGGGGGGAAAAAAAGAGGTGTTGGGGATGCGACCGTCGACTTATGATTATCGTCTTGTCTCTACGTACTTCCTTTTTTTTTTCCCCCGGTCTTATTGCAACATCTGCGCCCTTAGCTTCCTCTGTTTTCGGTTTCGGAACGTGCGGTGGAGAGTATGGCAACGGTGCGCGTCGCCATCAGGTGTGTGTGAGTACATGTGTGATGGAGGAAAGGATCAAACCTGATATTTAAGAGTCTTCTTGCATGAGACCAAACCAGGCGGATGAGTCGCTGTGAACACACACATTACTCAGGCCGCCACAGTAATTACTGTCTGGGTGCTGGCCACACGGTCCTTACCCACCGCATTAACCCCTTACATTCTTCACAGCCAGTTAAGGGGAAGTGAGTTCCCCCCTCCCCGCCATTCTTTGAAAGAACGGGTGTACTTATTAATTTTCCATGGCTTACTTTTTAGTGTTCGTGTTTTTTATTTTGATAGATATGGTGGTGTCGTATGATGCGTGTTGTATTTTGTTCTTCATTAGCAGCAGCACCAGCTTCGTCTTCGTTTGTGAGAGATAAAAGTGACTTTATGATGGTGTCGGTATGTCTTCCTGTGCGTTTTGCACTAACGCAGTGCTGAGTATGTTTGGTCAGGCTGCCTCAGTCCAGTGTGCATCTGATATGATTTATGAACACTTGAAGCCACTGCAGAATTAATATAAACATTGCCAGTTGATAAGGCTAGGTTTAATTACGTAGTGCGTAAGTGTGTGGTTTAAAGTCATGATCAGTTACGTTTGCGAACGGAAATATTAAGGGGTTATTATACCCCTCCTCCTCAACCCCCCCCCCCCCACTTCCCCGCATCCCGTTTTCTATTACGATATTTACATTTCTGTTAGCATTTAGGGGAAACGGGTCGCGAATTTTTGGCGGAAAAAAAATATGGAAAATAGTTTTTCATGCGAAACGTTATCCCGTGGGTTTTGTCTTGGCTGGGATAGGCTATAAATGCTGGTGCTGCCCGTCTGTAAATTTCATTATTTACTATTCATTTTGCACGGAGGGAGGGAGGTCGCTCATGTATGTAGAGTTTACTTATCTTCCTTGTGCGAACACCCCGAAAAAAAAGTACCTCGTTTGATCGTTCATTCGTTTATTCTTCATGGATAAACCAATGATCATGTCACACTCAGTAATTGGCAAGTCACCTCACCCTGGCTGATGGTTGGCACCTTGGCCCGACTTGATCAAGTCAGTCGACTCGTAGATGTGAAGTATAATTGTGGTTCATGTTCAGTCAGTGCACCAAAAAAAAAAAAAAAAAGAAATATCCCACCTAAAGATGTAATTGCTACGTAATTTAATATCCGAATTCAGTTATTGAAAAATTATTGTGTTCTTTATAAAACGATCGGGAAGAAATATGCGGGGCAAGTACATCATAATTATATTGGGTGAAAAACCTCACTTATTATTTTTCCTTTTATTATTGAACATACGTCCAGTTTTTTTTTTATAAGCAGACGAAATTAACTGATTTCTAGTCTCATTTATGAATGGGTTGTAGTGAGACATCAAAGTTTACGAATATATATATATATATATATATATATATATATATATATATATATATATATATATATATATATATATATATATGAGAATGTGACCAGTTGTCTAAATTGGTTTGTGGGCATCGTATATCATCCTGTATATCTTTAAAAAAAAAAATATTGGACCGGTTAGGGGGAAAAAAATGGACACTTCCCTTGAGTCAGGCGTGATAGACGGGGTCGGTCAGAAGCTTGGGGCAGTACAAGGCGGCTTCAGTCTGGTTGCCTCCCGTCGAGTCCAGGTTTGGTCGAGTCGACTCGGGGTCCAGCTTGGTCTAACCTGGTGACTCTTGAGTCAGGCTGAGCCGACGTGGGTCCGTTGAGGAGACTCGGGGGTCGCGTTGTGGGGTTCATGTTATGTTTGGTTGTTCATCTTTAAGATTGATTCATCTGCCTGAGCGCGAGTGTATGTATGATGGTCTAGGCTTTGATGACCCGAAACTTAAGGGTTATGTCAGAAGCCGGGCCAGTGGAGTGGATTGTGCTCAAGGGGATTTAATAGAAGATTGGTACGAGGTTTACGTATGCAAGGAGTTTGAACATATTAAGACCCAGTTTGTGAGCCTGGGAAGGTCATCCAGATATAACCTTTATAAACTTAATCTCGACGTCTCTCGTTCGCTAAGATAGGCTACGTTAGGCTTGATACTTTATCTACTTTGTTCTACATAACGCTGTAATAACAGGCCATCCTGCCAAACGTGACTGGCTACAAGGAATCGTCTCCTTCAGCATCACGACTTTTCGTTACCCTGTGCTGGGCTCCGAGAATACGATAGAT
The DNA here is from genome assembly GCF_036320965.1 of Panulirus ornatus. Classification (NCBI taxonomy): domain Eukaryota; kingdom Metazoa; phylum Arthropoda; class Malacostraca; order Decapoda; family Palinuridae; genus Panulirus; species Panulirus ornatus. The sequence continues at coordinate 12,793,562 of NC_092259.1, forward strand.
CAGTGAACGAAAAGAAAATTAGTCGCGGTGCGTGGTGGGGAGGTGAGGTCATCATGATTCACATTTAAGTATATCAGTTTTTTTTTTCTTTTTTTGCTTCTGTTTCCTTTACTGGAACGGATACTGTTTTATTCTTTTACCATTATGCTTAAAGGTTCATGTTTATTTTCTGCTATAGTTTCTGTCGGTTGTTCATAGGCTGCGTATTTGGATTGAACGTTTGGCTTTATTGAGGTAAAGTGCGTGTGTGAGTGAGTGTGTGGGTGTGTGAGGAAGGAGGCTCGGCTGTGTTGAGGTTATTTTGCGAGCGGGAGTAAAGCCGTCTAGCTGGGCCCAGCCTCAAGGGGAACTACCACACCACCTGACACGTATGTTGCTGCTGCTGCTGCTGCCCTACAGCACTACTGCTGCTTCTGCCCTACAACACTACGCCACCTGACATGTATGTTGCTGCTGTGCTCCAGCACAGCACTGTACCAGCTGACACGTATGTTTGTTACAGCTGCTGCTGCTGCCCCACAGCAGTACACCAGCTGTTAGGCTCGTCATGCTGTTCCCCACTAATGTATCCACATGTTTAACACCCATGTTCTACCCCTCTTGTACCTCTCTCTCTCTCTCTCTCTCTCTCTCTCTCTCTCTCTCTCTCTCTCTCTCTCTCTCTCTCTCTCTCTCTCTCTCTCTCTCTCTCTCTCTCTCTCTCTCTCTCTCTTCCAGAACCTGTGACATACACCCTATTGTTGGTACAATATGTATTGTTCATGCGGTGTACACTTTCTGTGTCTGGTGAACTCGCCTTCTTAGAGTACCTTTTGTTGTATAACTTGTACTGTACGGTACAACTCGTTGACCCTCTTAGTTGTACCTAATGATTACTTGCTGTTTCACATCCCTGCTTGTTCACTTTGCGTCTGCCATTCACTGGCCAGTGTTTGTTCCGTGCACTCACCACCATCAGACTGGCCGCCACAGAGCGAACGAACATGTTAAGTCATCACTGACCACAGGATGGTAACAGGTCGTGACGCAACACACGCGTCAAGAGTTGACGACCGATGACCTTGACCTGTGCAGGATACCGAGAGAGGAACTTTGAGTCGTATAGATGATGATGATGATGATGATGATGATGATGATGATGAGGTGAATGTTGACAGCTTTTCCAAACAAGGGAAGCAAAGGGCCGCCTTTGATGGGAAGCTGATGGTAGGACCTGGTCTTACCAGACTGGTTGATTACCGTGTGTTCACATCGTAACACCGGAGACGCCGCTAGCCTACAGGGCGTCTCAGAGGTCGTGTACCATCTTCATAGGTCGGGAAAAACACCTGCATTACTGTGCCGGGTCGGTGTGGCTGTAAGTCTTCACACACACACACACACACACACACACACACACACACACACTGGAGTCCGGAGACGAGAGAGAGAGAGAGAGAGAGAGAGAGAGAGAGAGAGAGAGAGAGAGAGAGAGAGAGAGAGAGAGAGAGACGCGAAATTATACACCTGGACAATACTGCGAGACTAGCCTGTATACAAACACGGGATCTGGCGGGATTGGCAGACAGGTCTCATTGTCGAAATTAAACCCGGTAAACAACGGAGATTCTCCTGGGGGAAAAAAAAAATATTATTGAGAATGACAGAAATGTCAGAGGCCCGTGGCACTTTTAACTCCCCACCAGCCATCAACTCCCCACCGGCCACCGTAATAGTACTTTGGGGAGATTTCTGGAATTTGCCTCAAGTTTACCAGCGCTTGTTCACTAAATAGCCGGACACCTTCCTCCAGGGTCGCCCAGACCAGCCAGGTTCCACACCTTATAATCAGTAAAGACCCGTAGCAGCAGAGAGCATGGCGGACCAGACCCTCACCAGAGAGGCAGGGTCTCAAACCCGTCCGCGGGGCTAGAGGACAGCCCCCGACACCAGCGGAGGATAGACGTATAATAACATCGTTGTTTATGTCTGTCGCTGTCGATGAGGTAAATGTATTAAGTTGGTTAACGTCAAGAATGCAACGGTACTACCCTTGACCACGACGCTACGACCCTTGACCACGACGGTACGACCCTTCAGCACGACGCTACGACCCTTGAGCACGACGTTACGACCCTTCAGCACGACGCTACGACCTTTGAGCACGATAGTTTGGTATCTTTCAGCACAACGCAACGACCCAAGGGCGTGATGGCTTGGTGTCTGACTTGTAAAGAGTCAGTTCCAAGGACAGGCCATCACATCGAAGGGTCGCGCCCTCATGTTCTCCAAGGGTAGAGTCGCAGGTCTTATCCCGCGGTTGTTACTGTGGTTTGAGACGGCCTCTGGTGATGCGGGAACCAGCCCGACACGTGGCTATAAATCTTGTTTGTGCCACAACTCGGGCGATGGAGGGAAGGAGGTCGTGATGTTCCTCCTGCGGGACGGGGGGGAGGAGAATACACCACTAAGTGGGGCGAGCGCCTTGAAAAATTCACGGAGCGGAAGTTGAGTGATGGTAGATTACATGGTGTTGCCAGGAGTGAGGCCGGGTTGGCAACACCGCTATGTGTTGTCTCCCGCGTACAGTCACGAACAGTTGTCTGGGACACGTGTGAAGTTCTGAGGTCCCGGTAAGGGGGCCTCGTGGATGCTGCTGTACCCAGCCCTGTTTGCCCCAAGCTGGCGGAAGGGGCCATCGGCGGGTTCCATTTTTTTATCTCGCTGCACCATCAGCTGGCTCCTCTTCCTCCGGCACCGTACTCCTCACAGTCTCTATACTTCATGGAGTGTGAGTGTTGTGTGAGTGAGGGGGGTGGGGGGTATACGTATCTGTCTGGGGGTGTGGTGGTGGTAGGTGCCCTCGGGGATTTGGTGGTGTTTGGAGAAACGTGACGACAGAGGAAGGCAGGGAACGTTATCTCTCTACCACAAGATTTTTTTTCTTTTCTCTCACTGGGCAGGGAGGGTTTGCGTTTGCGCTCACAGCTGTACAGGTCTTGCTCGATATGAGAGAGAGAGAGAGAGAGAGAGAGAGAGAGAGAGAGAGAGAGAGAGAGAGAGGGTCGACCAGGAGACGTGTTGGTGGTACTCTGGAGATGTAATCATGACACTCATGGTACGGTCTGGCGCCGCTCACTCCTCCCTCCTGGCCTGGTCCCGGGTCCCGCTCTGGCCCCGTGAGTCAGGTCAGGGGGGGCCAGAGTCTTTATAATCAAGGGTCGTACCGTCGTAATCAAGGGTCGAACTGTGTAGCTTAAGGGTCCTAAATGTGTTCGTGGGTCGTGGCGTAGTGCTGAGAGGGGTTAACGAGTTAGGCGTTTACGTACATGCTGAATACATTAATCCGGGATATTGTCTCCTGTATGAAATGCATTTTACACCACCTCATAGTAACGTTTACACAGGTGATGTGTCACGTGGTTAGTGCTGTCTACCACGTTTAAACGTTATTTGTCATGTAAACGTTATTTGTCACTTGTAAACGTTATTTGTCACGTGTAAACGTTATTTACCACGTGTAAACGTTATTTACCACGTGTAAACGTTATTTGTCACGTGTAAACGTTATTTGTCACGTGTAAACGTTATTTACCACGTGTAAACGTTATTTACTGTGTAAGCGTTATAAACCACTTGGAAATGCATTGTTTCGTTTCATGGTGTTAATTCGGTCTTTGCTCCTGTGGGCTTCCTCCGTGTGCCTCAGCCACGAGAGCTTGGGTCCCATGGCACGGGAGTGGCTGCTGCTTCCCCTCATATGGAGAGCATCACACGAGGATTGACCGTTATGTTGCCTTCCTGGTACAGTGAAGCGGTGGTCCTCCTTGTCCTTCTGTCTTACCCTCCTCGTATAATCATCAAGATTCAGGTCTACAAACATCCAAAGAAATTTAATTGGTCTATTTTTTTTTTTCGTATTCCATGTCTTTTCGTTCATTTAATGACATGTTGGGTTTCACGTGGTAAATATGTGTGTTTACGGGTAGGAAGTCCATGTTTTCACGTAGTACATTTTTTTTTTTACACATGCAAGTACATATATGTTATCAGCAGGTAAATATGTCTGTTTACACATGGTGAAGACATATGCTTACACATGGTACATGTCTCTCTAATTAGTAAATACGTATTTACTCGTAGCAAGTATTTACATGCATTTACAGATAGTAAGTACGTGGGTTTACAGGGTAAACGATCCGTATTTTCTCCTTATTAAAGATTCTTGTGTTTTTTACGTGGTAGGGACGAGTCCCCCGTTCGTGTACCCCTTCTGATCTTTGTTTTTCCCCCATTCTCTCTTGTAATTAAGTTGACTTGACCTACCGTCTCAGTCCTGTCTCTGATGGCCTCATTAGACTGGTCTATTACCTGTACTAAGTAGAGAGTTTGCATATGTTATCACCCGCGACGTCCCTCTTGCCCCAAACCCTCCTCTGCTACGCCTCATTTGCTAGTCAGAAAGGCTTCCTGCTGGCCCACCTATGCCCCCCTCCCCCATATATAATGAGCCATAGTGGTACTTAACACTCAAGGTAGACGTAAGTAGCAGTTATTAGTTTTAAGTATCAGTCTCTGTCCCAGGAAGTAATCTGGAATCAAATAGCAATTATAAAGTGTTAATCCTAGTTAGATCCTAGGTGTTATTATCTCTAGATATTATGTAATCATCATTAATGGATTATAGACAGCTAAGGTGATTCATTTGTCTTTTCAGTTTTGACTTGTATGTAAGGTTTACTGAGTGATGGACAGCCATGTGGTCTGTCGTTTGTACGACTTGGGTTTATCCCCTGGCCTTTTGGGAAGGCCTACAGTTGCCTCCAGTCTCTCTCTCTCTCTCTCTCTCTCTCTCTCTCTCTCTCTCTCTCTCTCTCTCTCTCTCTCTCTCTCTCTCTCTCTCCCCACTTGATTTTAGTTGCTTGGAAGCTCCCTGTTCTCAGCTGTCATCACTCTTACACAACTTTCGTCCGTAAAACAATAAGAAACATTGATTTTTCTTCACCCTCCTTGAACGCCACAGTGTGGTCCTTGAGCACGACGGTGCGATCCTTCAGCTGCTTCCCACAGTTTCTGTATGGAGGCCGCCACTCGAGGATGGGCCGCCGTGATATATCCTTCTTCCATCGAACAGCTAAATTGTTGAGTTCTCTTTATCCTTACGTCTCTTCTTTCTATTTTAACCTTTGTACCTCCGGTGCCTTGATTGGGCCGTGTTTTGCACGTGCCATGTCGGTCACGGTAGGAAAATAGTTAGCCAGACACAGTACGTCTGTAGGAAGGTTTATGAGGGTTATTTTGGAGGCGTCAGCCCCCACGGGGGTTGGAGGATAGTGGATGTTCACCGTGACCAAACTCATTTGCAGGGAAGCTTTCCAGCTGGCCACAGTGCTCAGGATTCCCACACCCACGTACGTAACTCCGGGGGACGTGACCAGTGTAATGGGAAGGATTCTGTCTTGCATCACCCCTAGGTTTTGTGTGGGTGTGGCATCAACATAACGGGGGAAGGGTGGAGATCAGTGGCCCGTTGGTAGTGGAGACAGGGATCCTACAGGGAAACCATGAACACTGACAGAAATTACCATAATTCCTTTTAGTACGACGAATTTAAGGAAAAAAACAATACTCCCTGAGAACGGTGACCTAAGGATGTATATATAGCGTTATTTGGGAGGAGGAAACAGTTTAATGAAGGCTGTGAGGGTGTGCGGTACTGGCCATAGCACAGCTGCGTGGAATGACAGAGCCATTCTGATATACCTGACGAAGACCCTTTGTGACCTCTGTGATCCTTTTTGCGCTACCGAAGAAGAGTTTCGAAGCCGCCAACACCACTTTCATATCCCTGAAAAAAAAGCAGAAACACGGTCTGTGATGCAGGTCATCACAGATCATTAACTGAAGACGAACGACTCTGTATACAGGATCAGATATTCCCGCAGCTCCCCGAACGGGACGGGGTCTGGTTGGGACTGCGCGATCCTGTGTTCCACAGAGGTCCCAGAGGCCCTCAGGGATGATGATGGCGTTGACTTGATATACACAGACCTGGCGAGGGTCATGGGGTGGCAGCGCATATGATGTGTATAAAGGGAAATAACCGGGAAAGTCTTGCCACCCTTCGGTCTCACCGCCTTCTATCAGTTTTCCTTCTGTCAGTCTTCGTTGTAGTATCCCATTCTCTCTGAATCTTCTTCTGACGTACTTCCGTTTTCGGAAAATGCTCTCGTCAAACTTACCCTCTGCATTTACCGCATGACGCCATAAACTTTTCCATCACATTACAGAATGACAGGTTTCCCCTCGAGTGTGTGAGGTAGACGGGAGGGAGAGACTCGTTGTGCGCGACCGTCCTCAAGTGCGAGGTTGCACACCTCCCGTCAAGTGCGCAGTCATCCAAGTCTTGAAAAGCTTCGTCGTTAAGTCTTTTCCGGTCCACTTCGGAGTTTGCATGCGAGTTGTAAAGGCTTTTTGGTCGTGAAGATGAAGCCTTACATTTGACCTGTCATGAGTTCAAGGCATATGACACCACTGAAGGCCAAAGTAGGTCATGAGTCCGTCCGGTGTGGGTTGGCAGATAATTTGGCCTCCACAAGGGTTAACTTCTTCCCTTTGTCCACCATCATCATCACGATAGCATTCACCTCCTCCTTTGATGACGGTGCGTTGATAATTACTTGAAATTATATTTCACGAAGACCTCTTCAAAAAAAAAACAACCTTGCTGATCTTACGCAACGAGTCATTTGATACTGGGCAAATTACTGTGGATCTTATGTTATGTTGATCTGCGTGACGTCATTCGTTATTCTTGCAGCTGTCTGGGGTTCAGACGAGAGTCATGTGTTTGGTAACATTAACCTGTGTGGTCACTGGCTACAGTGACATCCTGCCCGTAGTCGAAATGGGTCATTAAGGCAATTGTCCCCCCCACCTCCCAAGCCAGTGACGCGGGGGGGGGGGGATGATATGCCAAGAAACATTATAAACAAACACAAACGAATGTAAACAATATTCATGTTTTTTGTGTGATTATATGAATACGTCTTGGTATTGATAGTGTGTATTTTCTTCCTTTCAGGTACGCAAGACTGGTGTATTTCACTGATGCAGAGTTGAAGGTAACGCGCATTCTCGTATATACGCACCATAACTTATCAGTGACTGCAGATATGGGCAGCATTGGTATGCATTGCAGCATGAGCCATGTCTAAGGCAACATAGAACATGTGTTTCATAAGACAGGATCGTACCATAACCTGGGTTACATGATAACCTGGATCACAGTTTTAATGCAGGAAGGTTATACAATGAATAAGGCAGGTCTGTGAGAGTTAGCCATTGTAATAACTAAAAGGTACGTGGCACATTATCAAAGATGTGATAGAATGTTAAATGACGTAAAGGGCATACAGTACTTGTAATTTAGAGGTTACAGCAGCTACTGCATGATACAGTGAGCGGGAATAAGACAATGAAGGATCTAAGAGTAAGGTACGGGGATAAATAGAATTAAAGCAATACAGTAAGAAAGCTTTGTACAGTGAATGAAAAAAAAATCATTAGCCTAAACCCTTCTTCCTGTATAACTTTATTTCACTTTATTTCTGTACGTTAGTCTCAGATACTTTGTTGTCTTATTCCCGCCTGCATTATCGTGTTGTTGTTGCTGAAACCCCTGGAATACATGTGCTGAAGCGGATGGCTTCAGGGGGAGGGAGGCATACCCTTGATGAAGCGACCAACTTAACTGACGTAGGCCTGGCGAGGGATGGCTGCCTCTGGGGTCACGACTGTATAAAAGCCAGAGAGAAGACTTCTGGTCCTGACCTTACCTCATCAAGGTGGGAGGGGCAGTTAACTTGCAGATTATTATATTTGATTTATTATTATTGATAGTAGACGCAGCAGTAGACGTAGTAGTAGTAGTAGTAGTAGTAGAAGAAGAAGAAGAAGAAGAAGAAGAAGAAGAGCATTGTGGGGACATCATGTGCCAGAAAAAAGCCGGGTTGTTGGGTTAGGTGTTGTGGGTGGAGAGTGTCAGTCAGTTGGCTTCGCGTGTGACGTCGAAGGTGGGCCCGGGTCAGCAGTGCTGTCTGGCATCCATGAACCCCTCGCTCACACTGGAGAACAGCGAGGCATAACCCACGTCCAGGGTCGCACATACATGGTGGGAAGATACCCTGCGTGTGTGTTTGAGAAAGAGAGAGAGAGAGAGAGAGAGAGAGAGAGAGAGAGAGAGAGAGAGAGAGAGAGAGAGAGAGAGAGAGTGAGTCCGTGACGTATTAGAGATGTGTTGGACCGTTGACCACCATGGACCGGAAGCTTAACCAGAGTGATCCAGCAGCTGACTCATGTCCACCATTATCCCAGAGACCATATTTAAAACCAGTTTGTTACACAGTGTCATCCCCCACCCCCGAGCCTTTTGTGACGGACTGGGACGCGTGCAGTACCTGCCTGGTGCTCCACATGACCTGCAACATTGGGGGGGGGGGGAGACACGATTGAAGATGGCTTGTGTTGTGTGTATGTGTGTGTGTGTGTGTGTGTGTGTGTGTGTGTGTGTGTGTGTGTGTGTCCCCCCCCCTGAGCACGGCGGGTACGACGCTTGAACATTAACGACTTGACCCTTGGGTACGATCTCCTGGCCTTTTGACCTGACCCTTAAGAGTAAAGACAGTACGGTAGTGTAGGATGTATCGTATGTGTTCCAGCAGGGACTTCTGTAATGTATGTTTCAAAACGAAGTTCTGTATTGCATGATATGTTGGAGTTTTTTTTTTTTTTTTTTTGTAGAGGAACTGCTGTATTGTGGGGTATAGTGTATGTGTTTCAGGAGGGACTACTCTAGATTGTATCCTACGTTCCTAAGATGGACTGATGTAATACAAGATGCATTGTAAATTTTTCAGGAGGACTGTTGTATTATAGGATAATTGTGTGTCCTCCATTAGGGACAGATCTACTGTAGGATATACTGTATGCGTCACAGGGAAGACTCGTAGGGTGTATGCATCCCATGAAGGACTACTGTATTGTAAGATGTATGCATTTCAGGAGAGATTACTGTATTATAGAATGCATTGTATGCTTTCAGTAGGGACGTCTGTGTTATAAGATGTATTGTATGCATGACAGAGGGACTTCTATATTATAGGATTTCTTTTGTATGCATTAGAGAAAAGACTGTTGTATTGTATGATGTAGTTGGACTGGATTGTATTGTATTGTACTGTTGCAGGTGATGGGGTGGCGGCGGGGGTGAGGGGGCGGTGTTGGCCGAGGGGCAGGATGAGCACCCCCCGGGACGTGCCCTGAGCCCCAAGCCTTGCCCACGCCCGCCCTGCCCCGCCCCGTGCCTGCTCTGCCCCTGCCATGGCTGCAGACAGCGGAGCGCCAGGGCGGCGCTTCCTGTGCCGCGAGTGGGCGTGGGCCAAACTGTGGGCATGCCTGGAGCAGCGGCCTGCAGCCAAGACATGTGGCGCCCTGTTGGTGGGCGGTCCCGGCACGGGCAAGACGGCCCTTTGCACCCAACTGGTGACACCCTCAGCCTCGCATGGCCGCCATGCTACTGCCCTCCAGGCCCGCCTGCTGGCCCACCACTTTTGCCACGCACACCACGCTGCCTCCCTCAGCGTGGGGTGTTTCATCCACTCGCTGGTGTCGCAGCTGGAGGGATCATCTCTCCTGGTTGGCTACGACACCAAAGTGGCTGTGCCTGAGGTGCGCACCTCCCTGGAGCCGTGCGCCCTCCATGCCAACCCTGATGAAGCCTTCCGGCGGGCAGTGCTCTTCCCTCTGCTGGAACTTGACCCACCGGACCGTACACTCCTCCTGGTAGTGGATAGCATAGATGAGACAGACCTGCAGCCCTCTCTAGCAGCAGGGGCTCCTCGCGATGGCAGTGGGGCTGAGGTTAGTAACAATGGGCCCTCAAGAACGATTGCTGAGCTGCTGGCCACACATCACCACCTGCTGCCTCAGTGGCTTCTGCTGTTGGTCACGGCACGACGGACTTCCCGGACCATCATTAGGCAGTTCGCTGGCTTCAGAAAGGTGGCACTGGACGACCTGCGTCGGGGTCATGTGGTGCGAGATGTGCAGCAGTATATCCTATGCCGACTGGACCGTGAGCCTGCCCTTAGGCACCATCTGTCACGGGAAACAGCTGAGATGCTGAACCAGCTGCACATCAAAAGTAATGGCTGTTTCCTGTACCTAGAGCGTGTCCTGGATGGCGTGGCAGAAGGATGGGTGACGCTGCGTGAAATTCGACACATCCCTGGCACACTGAATGGCCTCTACCTGTGGCTATGTCAAAGGCTGTACCCACGGAGACACTTCCAGCGTGTGGCACAGCTGTTATCTGTTATCCTAGCTGCTCGTGCACCCCTCACGCAGAAGGAACTACGGCAGGCAGTAGAAACACGCGTCCCAACGCTTACTGACGAGGACTGGGGAAAGCGTTGGGCCCTCCTAACACGTGTCCTGGCTCCAGAACATGATCAGCGGGTTCTCCTCTTCCATCACAGTTTTGCTGAATGGCTGCTGGACGTGAAGCACTGTACTCAAAAGTACCTGGTGGATGTGGCTGATGGTCATGCCATGCTGGCCATGCATCTTTCCCTTGATGCCCCCAAGTTGACAGTGACTCAGGTGCACCAACTAGCTCTCCACCTTTCACGCATGCATCTGGAGCCACCTCTTGAACAGCACCACCTGTCGTTGTGGATGGTGTCATGCAATGTCCCTCTGCACATCTGCCATGACCTACCTCCGCCTAGGGACCCCCGTGCCCTCAAGGTCTTACAGGAGGCTGGTGCTTCTCTGCCTGATGACCAACCTCAGGATGAGGATGACGATGATGATGATGAGGATGATGAAGAAGATGAAGACGATGAGGTAGAGGAAGGTGGTGAGGAGGAAGAACCAGCTGCTGAAATTAGGTATGAGGAATTGGAGCAGGAAGATGAAGAGGCTGAGGAAGGGGAAAATGAAGTTGGGGAAGGGCAAGATAAACTGCTTCAGGAGGAAAACTTTGAGGGGACAGTACAGCGAGATGAAACAAATCAAATAACATATGAATTAGATAGCATACCAATTAAGGAAAAATCTGTTGGAGAAAACCAAAATGAGGATGAGGAAGAGAAAGTGAAACTAGAATTAAGAGAAGGTGAGAAAAGTGATATTGATGAAAATGAAAAAGATGAGGAATATGTAACCATGGTTCCTCTCCCAGGAGACTTTGTTAATGGTAGTACAGGTGGTGGACAAAGTAGTACAGGCCGTCAAAGTACTGGTGGTCGTCAAAGTACAGGTGGACGTCAGAGCACTGGAGGTCGTCAGAGCACAGGGGGACGGCAGAGCACAGGTGGCCGTCACAGCAGTAGTGGAGGACGTCATAGCAGTGACCACAGCAGTAGTAGTAGTCGACGTCGTGAGCGGCGTAGGCGACGCCACCGTGAAGACCCATTATATCCTTATCTCCGTGGAGGCCCTGTGGACCAGGTGGACAGTGCTGGTCGCTCTTTATTACATAGTGCAGCTCACCAGGGTGATGCTTCATTAGTGCGTCTATTACTGGAGCGAGGTGCTTTTCATGGTCTTCAGGACAGAGCTGGTCAGACATCACTTAACCTGGCAGCACGTCATGGCCATGCTGAAGTGGTGGCAATATTACTGGCAGCTGGTGCAGATCCTGACCATGCTGATGCTGATGGCTGGACAGCCCTCAGATCGGCAGCTTGGGGTGGCCACAGTGGAGTGGTGAATGCACTATTGTCAGGTGGTACACAAGTTGACCTAGCTGATGGGGATGGCCGTACAGCACTTCGAGCAGCTGCCTGGGGAGGTCATGAGGATGTGGTGTCAGCACTATTACGTCATGGAGCTGCTGTTAATCGAGCAGACAGTGAGGGGCGCACACCACTCATTGCTGCTGCTTACATGGGGCACTCAGAGATTGTAGAGGCTCTTCTGGAAGCTGGGGCTGATGTGAACCATGAGGATGTTGATGGGAGGACAGCACTGAGTGTGGCAGCACTGTGTGTTCCAGCCAGTGAGGGGCACACCAGTGTGGTCACCACACTGCTTGAGCTGGGAGCTGCGGTCAACCACCAAGACCACGATGGACTAACACCACTCTTGGTAGCAGCTTTTGAAGGTCACACGTGAGTTCCCTCCACTTTGTACTTCCTATCTTTATCCAACTTCATAGGTTTGAATCCTGGTTGTGGCAGTCATTCCACAGTCCACCCAGCTGATATTGTCTTCCCTTAGGAAGTAGTTGATAGATTGGGTATCTGGTTTAGGCCAGGATATATTCCATTTTCTGAATGAATCAGATATTATTGAAATTCCCTCATGGAGTCTAACAAGGTACACACAATCTGAAGAAAACATCCAGTAGCCTATTTAAAGAGTAATCCTTTGAGAATCCTGAAGTTTGAATTGCTAAGGCTTGATAATTTTTATATGTATGAGGAATTCTAACTTTGATAAGAAATATACCAACTTTATGTGATGTTTGTTTGATTTTAATAAGGTAAAAGAGTGTCTTTTCATTGATAAAGTGTGTTATTGTTATAGAATTGTTTACTTCTTATAGAGAGGTTTGTGAACTGCTGCTAGAATATGAAGCAGATGTAGACCATGTAGACCGTTCAGGACGAACTCCTTTGTTGGCTGCTGCTTCCATGGGACATGCAGCTGTGGTAGAGCGGTTACTCTTCTGGGGCTGCTATGTTGACCACATAGATGCCGAGGGACGAACTGTCCTCAGTGTTGCTGCTGCCCAGGGATCACAGGTAAGTCAAAAACTGTGTTCAGGGGCTTCCTACTGTAACTTAGGCTAAAGTGTAACGTTTAATGATGTAAGATTTCAAAAGAGCTCTTATGTGGTTATTAAGAAGTTTGCCATAAAGGCTTACTTTTACCTATGATTTCATGATGATAAATTTTGTGAATTTTTTTTTGCATCTATGGGACTGCATACCAAAAACTTTCTTTACTGTCATACAATCATTTAAGTTTCTTTATGTTGTTTGAATTCATAGTTTCATCTCTTATCTTTTTCCATGCATCTTATGTCCTAATTCTTCTTGCATCCTTTCATTGATCTTTCTTTGCTGCTTTGAAAGAATTACTTAATATTGACAGTGTCAGAGTGATACAGAAATTCAGAGTTATAATCATGTTTCCTCTCTCTTATCTTCCATAGTCGGCATATTCATAGTTGCAGACCTCTTCCTGTAACCCAGTTAGTAGTATCTTATTTTAAATACAATCTTTAGTACCTACCATTAGACCTTCTTTATCATAGCCTTGTGATTCTTCAAATGGGATGATCATACTGTCGATGCATATGCAAATTTTGTCTAGAATATGTTTTATATGTGATTAGATGAATGAATAAATGGATAAGCAAGTATATGTGTAGATCAGGTATTTGCTTTAAAGAAAGTGTGTGACAAATACTTAGAGAAACAGAAGGATTCATATGTGGCATTAATGGATCAGGATAGGGTTGATAGAGGTACCTTGTAGAAGGTTTTAAGAATACCTGGTGTGGGAGGAAAGCTGCTAGAAGCAGATAAGTTTTTATCAAGGGTGTAAGACGTTTGTATGAGTAGGAAGAGAGGAGACTGAATGATTCCAAATGAAAGTTGGTTTGTGGCTGGGGTTTGTGACATCCCCATGGGTGTTTAATTTGTTTATGGATGGGGTGATAAGAGGTGAATGCAAGTCTTGGAGAGAGAGGCAAGTATGCAGTCTGTAGGGGATGAGGGGACCTGGAAAGCATTAGTTGTTTGTGGCAGATTCAAATGAGAAACTGCAGAAGTTAATGACTGAGTTTGAAAAAATAATGTGACTAATGGAAGTTGAGAGTAAATGTGAATAAAAGCTTGGTTATTAGGTTTGGCAAGTGAGAGGGACAGGTCTGATGGGGTATGAGTTTGAATGGAGAGATATTTGAGGAAGGGAAATGTTTTAGATATTTTGGAGTTGACATCATAGGGTGGGTAAGGGGGGTGAAGGTTCTCTGGGCATTGAAGAATGTGTGGAATGAGATGTCGTTACCTAGGAAGGCAAGAATGGGTATGTTTGAAGGTATAGTAGTTCCCACAATATTATATAGTTGCAAGGTATGGGCTGTAGATGAGGATATGCAGAGGATGGTGGATGTGTTGGAAATGAAACGTTTGATCGAGTAAGTAATAAATGAATAAGAGAGAGGTATAGTAATAAAAAAGTTTTGCTGAGAGCTGAAGAGTGTATGCTGAAATTATTTGGACAGATGGAGAGAAGTACTAAAGAGAGGTTGACAAAGATGATATTTATATGTCAGAAGTGGAGGGAAGAAGGAGAAATGGGAGACCAAATTTTAGATGGAAGGATGGAGTGAAAAAATGAATTTGATTGATCAGGGCCTGAATCTGCAGGAAGGTGAAAGGCATTTACAGGAAAAAAGAATTGGAATGTTGGAGTATACAGGGATCAACATGCTGTAAATAGACTGAACCAGGGCATGTGAAGCAGTCAGGAGAAACCATGGAAAATTCTTTAGGGCATGGGTGTGGAGCTGTGGTTTTCATCCACTGCACATGACAGCTAGTGAATGGATGTGAGCAAATGCAGCTTTTCTTCTTCACCTGGCGGTAACTCACAAACATGGGAAATGGTAGTAAACCATGGAAAGGTCTGTGGGGCTTGGATGTGGACAGGGAGCTGTGGTTTTGGTGCATCACACATGACAACTAGAGACTGAGTGTCAACGAATGTGACCTTTTTTTTGTTTGTTTTCCTGGTGCTACTTTGCTGAAGCACGGAGTAGTGATGCTATTCCTGCGGGGCAGGTAGTGCCAGAAATGGATGAAGGCAAGCAAGTATGAATATGTACATGTGTATAGATGTATATGTCTGTGTATGTATATGTATGTATGTGTGTACATGTTGATATGTATATATATGTATATGTGCATATATTGGTGCTTATGTATATATATGTGTATATAAGTGGATGGGCCGGAGATGAGGCAGATTTGCTAGACTGTTGAGAAGGTTAGGAGGAAGACGGAGACGTGACCCACGTCCCCACGATAGCACCAGAAATACTCCCCATGTTCCTGTTCTTGCTACTAAATGAAGTGAACTATATATATATATATCCAGGAACCCCTGGATTACATATATATATATATATATATATATATATATATATATATATATATATATATATATATATATATATATATATATATATATATATATATTATCCCTGGGGATAGGGGAGAAAGAATACTTCCCACGTATTCCCTGCGTGTCGTAGAAGGCGACTAAAAGGGGAGGGAGCGGGTGGCTGGAAATCCTCCCCTCTCGTTTTTTTTTTTTTTTTCAATTTTCCAAAAGAAGGAACAGAGAAGGGGGCCAGGTAGGATATTCCCTCTAAGGCCCAGTCCTCTGTTCTTAACGCTACCTCGCTAATGCAGGAAATGGCGAATAGTATGAAAGAAAAGAAAAAAGAAGTGGATGGGCCATTCTTCATCTGTTTCCTGGCGCTACCTTGCTGATGCGAGAAACAGCGATCAAGTATAGTGAATTGGAATGATGTGGTATACCGGGGTCTACGTGTTGTCAATGGATTGAACCAGGGCATGTGAAACGTCTGGGGTAAACCATGGAAAGTTTTGTGGGGCCTGGATGTGGAAAGGGAGCTGTGGTTTCGGTGCATTATTACATGACAGCTAGAGACTGAGTGTGAACGAATGTGGCCTTTGTTGTCTTTTCCTAGCACTACCTCGCACACATGTGGGGGGAGGGGGTTGTTATTTCATGTGTGGTGGGGTGGCACTGGGAATGAATAAAGGCAGACTATGAATTATGTACATGTGTATATATGTATATGTCTGTGTGTGTGTGTATATGTATACATTGAGATGTATAGGTATGTATATTCGTGTATGGACATGTATGTATGTACATGTGTATGTGGGTGGGTTGGGCCATTCTTTCGTCTGTTTCCTTGTGCTACCTCGCTAACGCGGGAGACAGCAACAAATTAAAATGATAATATATATATATATATATATATATATATATATATATATATATATATATATATATATATATATATATATAAAGCAGATGAAGAAAAGGGCCTCATTTGCTCATATCCACTCTCTAGCTGTCATGTTTTATGTACGAAAACTGCAGCCTCCTACTCACAACCAGGTCCCATTTACTTTTTCCCTACAGTACTTTGGTACTCAGGTCTGGAAACCAATAGGAACCCGAATATTTTTTAAATATTTCTTATTAGTAAGGAAAATTTCCTGAAACGCATGGAGTCCACCTGTTGGATATTTCAAACTTTTCATTTTCTTTCAGGAGACTGTGCGTTTACTTCTAGACAGAGGATTGGATGAGACTCATCGGGATAATGCAGGTTGGACACCGTTGCATTATGCAGCATTTGAAGGCCACTGTGAGGTGTGTGAAGCTCTCTTAGAAGCTGGTGCTCGTGTAAATGAAGTAGACAATGATGGAAAACATGCATTAGTACTGGCTGCACAAGAGGGCCACACAGCTGTGGTAGCGGCTCTCTTGGATGCTGGAGCAGATATTCACCATACTAGCCACGATGGGCGATCTGCACTCCGTGTAGCAGCACTAGAGGGACATAAAGATGTAGTGCATCTTCTACTTTGTCGGGGTGCTGATCTTCACTACAAAGATGCTGATGGTCGTTCAACACTTTATCTTCTTGCTCTTGAAAATCGACTTGATATGGCAAAATTCTTAATGGAGAATAATGCAGATGTTGAAAGTACAGACCTAGAGGGTCGTACACCTCTCCATGTAACGGCATGGCAAGGTCATACTCAGATGGTGGCTCTTCTTTTAGATGGTGGTGCTCATGTTGATGCTGTAGATAAAGAACGTCGGACACCGTTACAGAGTGCTGCTTGGCAAGGCCATGCAGAAGTAGTGAGATTGTTACTAGAACGTGGTGCTTCAGTGGATCACACTTGCTCACAAGGTGCTACTGCTTTGAGTATAGCAGCACAAGAGGGACATGAGGAAAGTGTTGCAGCTCTTCTTCAGTATGGTGCTAACCCAGCACACTCCGATCGCTGTGGCAGAACAGCTATAAAAGTAGCCTTAAAAGGTGGCCATATTCATCTTGCTCGCATGCTAGAAGAGAGCATGGTTCTACAACAACAGCAAGGAGGTGTTCCTCGGGGAATGGCAGCTTCATCTTCGGTAGGTTCAGGTTCAACAGCGGAAACAAAACCATGCTCAGCATTACTGTGTCCTGGCCTGGCTGCCTCACCAGCTGAATCTCCTGAATCCACCTTTGAAAAACGTCGTTCAGTTGCTTCTCTTGGTCAGCACTCTTCTTCTAAGTCTTCTGGCAATTTGACTACCTCCACTCGCTCTTCAGGTGGTCCTAGAGCTCCAACACCCCGTGAGGCCCATGCTCATCTTCTTCAGCACCAGCAACAGCCTCCACCACCACCTGCACCATCTGCTCCACCAGTCTCTGCCATGTCTCCAGTTTTGAGCTTTACGCAGCAACTTCAGCAGTGTGGTCGGGGACGTGGGCGTCGTCATCCCCCACCACCACAGCCAGCTCTTACACCTTTAGATGAACCAGCCTCTCCAATTTATGCTTCTCCACCTCTGTCACCATTGAGTGATGGTCCTGGTGGAGGAAGACATATACCTGCAGGAGCCATTTTAGAGGATGACTACACTGTTCCAATTCAACACCCAGCAGTACGGGCACCAAGACCGTCTGCACCTCCAGTTAATATTACACCAGAGGTAATGATTTACTCTCTTAAGGCTGCAGTTTTTGAAACCTTGTTGCCATGTTCTGAATTTTTGTTGTTATGAGTAGCAGAATCTGTACAGAAATCTGTCATTATATAGATTTTTTTAATTTTTTGTTGGAGGCTCCAGTCATGGACAAAAGTTCACATCAAGGCTGGGCCTTAATTGAAATACAGAGAGGTCAATGAAAGGGAAAAAGAAGAGAAAGGAAAGTATTAAAAATTTTGGAAGTGAAAAACCTGTCTTAAGCAGTGCAAAAAAAGACAGCATGTAATTTTTTCCTTTTTTTTACCCTTTGTTCCACTATGTATTAATTAGTTCATATTGAAAGCCCTCGAACACATTCCTCTATTAGGACATGCTTTCCACAACTGTTATTCCTAATCCTGTCCTTCTACCTCACTATAAATGTTCATCTGTACCTCTACACATACTTGACAAAATTACTTTCAGTAACTTTGTGCAAAATGCCTGTAATGGCTTCAGTTGAAGGTTTTAGTGAACATGGCCTGTAGATACTGTAATATGTCATTTTGATTAGTTTGTTGTTGCTTGATTTTTGATGATTTTATTATCATATTGTGGTAATTCATTGTTAGCTTATGAAACCCATGAATTGCAAGGTTGTTAGATGTTATTCATTATAGTGAAAGCAGAACTAATCACTATCATGCTGAGGTGTTGGGACTAATCTTGCCTTTCTTGTTGGGGAGTTGCCTCCCTTTAAGAGTGGGTGATAGTGTAAAAAATATCTGCTTACACTGTTTTTTATATGATGATTTATAAGGGAGATTCCATTATTGATGTGCATTTAATTGAGAAATCATAATATGTTCAGTAAAGTTTGTATAGTTGGATATATAAACAAAATACTGTGTCACTAGGGTATATACTAGCTTTACTTACAAAATTATCAAGATTGTAGTTGTAGCTGAATGGACTTTTTTTTTTGTTCACGTTACAGTATCTAAGTGATTAACTTATCAGTATATGTATCTTACATTTTCCTGAGGTAATACAAGATGACTCCCGTTGAACCACACTACACAGCATACTTTGCATGTTATTGCAAATTTCTTTATTGACAATCCTTTGACACAATAGCTGTCATGTTGATTTTCACCATACCTTTATTTTTCCTCTATGTCTGTTTCCACTTCTACCAGACACATTTTTCATATCCATTTACTCCATTAATCCAAACTGTGTTGAATAGATTTTCAAAAATAGTTCAGCTTTATATTTGTCTGTAAAGAAATCGGAAAATAAAATATTTTCAGATTGGTCGTCGTGGAGGTGGAGGCTCAAGCAGCACTGGAGGAAGCAGTGTGCCAGGTCTAGGGAACATACCAAGCATGGGTGTCAATGTCCCAGGAGTACCAGGAGCTGGGTCACCAGGTTCCTCTGGCTTTACTTTTACGCAAGACCAACACATGCGCATTATCTTGGGTACTCGGTCTCCTGAACCTCGCCCTCGTCGCAATGGTATAGTGACCAACCCAAGTTTGAAGGCTGCCCATGCCAAGGCCGCTCATCTCCTCAGGAACGGACTTAGTGGCCGCCCAAGACCACCGCCAGCCAGACCTAATGGCCTCCCGCTCAAGAAGGAAACTCCGCTATGACCGTATGCTTCTTAGATATTGTGTCCACCATGAAAGAATCATAGATAGATATTATAGTGACTCATGTTTTACCAGAAAGCTCTTTACATACTGCATAGTGTTGATCAAAATGGATGTTAATTTACACTGCCACAAACTTATGCATACTACTCCTCTAGAATTTTAGCATAAAGTAGTAATGCTTGTTGAACTGGTAAGTAAGATTTGTCACTGGAGATGGTATAGAAAGCTCACCAGTTTAATTATTTTCTTGATTGTTCAAGGAGAACAAGGATATTGATGAAACAGTATATTATAGCATGTAAAGAAAAAGTATGACAGAATGAAGAAAAAAATTTTGATAAGTAGAGAATTTGAAAGTTGAATCTTTAGAAAAAAAAATCAGTGATGAATGGCCAGAGTAAAGAATATAAGGTTTTGATAAGGGTGAAATTACTGACTTTAAAAGAAAAAGCAGAATATATGCAAAAAGGACGAGTGAAACTTTTAAGGCAGTAATTAGCTTTTCAGAAGTGAGGTATGCATGAATAAAAATCATGTAACAGGCAAGAATGAAGACTGCTTGTAGCAAATTAAGTTTATGATCTAAAGAAATACAATAGTTAGGAGTTGATTTAGTGGGATTAGATATGTGGTGTGATGCAGGTTTGTCACATAGGGACGTTTGCAAAAGAGGTGTGGTACTACAGTAAATGTAGTCTGATTGAGAGAACTAGCCTGGATCTTCTGCAATCACTTTGATGTATGGAGGGAATAAGTGAAACAGACTGACTAAGAGGATCAGAAGATTGATGAGTGAAAAGCTTGCTTTGGATAGAATGAATTAAAAGTGTGTGGTGTATAGAGTTGATGTGTTGTAATTGAGCTTAATCAGGGAATATGAAGTCGTCAAGGTAAACTGTGGAGTAGTCTGTAAGGCTTGGTTCTGGTTTTAGTACTTTATATGAACATAACAGCAAGATGAAGCAAATGAAGCCATTGTTTATATGTTCCTAATTACCAAGGTAGAGAAGTAATGGATAAAATAGAAATTCATGCAAAGTATGGGTTACAAATGAAATTAGAAAAATTTTTTTTTTTTTTTTTTTTTTTTTTTATACTTTGTCGCTGTCTCCCGCGTTTGCGAGGTAGCGCAAGGAAACAGACGAAAGAAATGGCCCAACCCCCCCCCCCCATACACATGTACATACACACGTCCACACACGCAAATATACATACCTACACAGCTTTCCATGGTTTACCCCAGACGCTTCACATGCCTTGCTTCAATCCACTGACAGCACGTCAACCCCTGTATACCACATGACTCCAATTCACTCTATTTCTTGCCCTCCTTTCACCCTCCTGCATGTTCAGGCCCCGATCACACAAAATCTTTTTCACTCCATCTTTCCACCTCCAATTTGGTCTCCCTCTTCTCCTCGTTCCCTCCACCTCCGACACATATATCCTCTTGGTCAATCTCTCCTCACTCATTCTCTCCATGTGCCCAAACCATTTCAAAACACCCTCTTCTGCTCTCTCAACCACGCTCTTTTTATTTCCACACATCTCTCTTACCCTTACGTTACTTACTCGATCAAACCACCTCACACCACACATTGTCCTCAAACATCTCATTTCCAGCACATCCATCCTCCTGCGCACATCTCTATCCATAGCCCACGCCTCGCAACCATACAACATTGTTGGAACCACTATTCCCTCAAACATACCCATTTTTGCTTTCCGAGATAGTGTTCTCGACTTCCACACATTTTTCAAGGCTCCCAAAATTTTCGCCCCCTCCCCCACCCTATGATCCACTTCCGCTTCCATGGTTCCATCCGCTGACAGATCCACTCCCAGATATCTAAAACACTTCACTTCCTCCAGTTTTTCTCCATTCAAACTCACCTCCCAATTGACTTGACCCTCACCCCTACTGTACCTAATAACCTTGCTCTTATTCACATTTACTCTCAACTTTCTTCTTCCACACACTTTACCAAACTCAGTCACCAGCTTCTGCAGTTTCTCACATGAATCAGCCACCAGCGCTGTATCATCAGCGAACAACAACTGACTCACTTCCCAAGCTCTCTCATCCCCAACAGACTTCATACTTGCCCCTCTTTCCAGGACTCTTGCATTTACCTCCCTTACAACCCCATCCATAAACAAATTAAACAACCATGGAGACATCACACACCCCTGCCGCAAACCTACATTCACTGAGAACCAATCACTTTCCTCTCTTCCTACACGTACACATGCCTTACATCCTCGATAAAAACTTTTCACTGCTTCTAACAACTTGCCTCCCACACCATATATTCTTAATACCTTCCACAGAGCATCTCTATCAACTCTATCATATGCCTTCTCCAGATCCATAAATGCTACATACAAATCCATTTGCTTTTCTAAGTATTTCTCACATACATTCTTCAAAGCAAACACCTGATCCACACATCCTCTACCACTTCTGAAACCGCACTGCTCTTCCCCAATCTGATGCTCTGTACATGCCTTCACCCTCTCAATCAATACCCTCCCATATAATTTACCAGGAATACTCAACAAACTTATACCTCTGTAATTTGAGCACTCACTCTTATCCCCTTTGCCTTTGTACAATGGCACTATGCACGCATTCCGCCAATCCTCAGGCACCTCACCATGAGTCATACATACATTAAATAACCTTACCAACCAGTCAACAATACAGTCACCCCCTTTCTTAATAAATTCCACTGCAATACCATCCAAACCTGCTGCCTTGCCGGCTTTCATCTTCCGCAAAGCTTTTACTACCTCTTCTCTGTTTACCAAATCATTTTCCCTAACCCTCTCACTTTGCACACCACCTCGACCAAAACACCCTATATCTGCCACTCTATCATCAGACACATTCAACAAACCTTCAAAATACTCATTCCATCTCCTTCTCACATCACCGCTACTTGTTATCACCTCCCCATTTACGCCCTTCACTGAAGTTCCCATTTGCTCCCTTGTCTTACGCACCCTATTTACCTCCTTCCAGAACATCTTTTTATTTTCCCTAAAATTTACTGATAGTCTCTCACCCCAACTCTCATTTGCCCTTTTTTTCACCTCTTGCACCTTTCTCTTGACCTCCTGTCTCTTTCTTTTATACTTCTCCCACTCAATTGCATTTTTTCCCTGCAAAAATCGTCCAAATGCCTCTCTCTTCTCTTTCACTAATACTCTTACTTCTTCATCCCACCACTCACTACCCTTTCTAAACAGCCCACCTCCCACTCTTCTCATGCCACAAGCATCTTTTGCGCAATCCATCACTGATTCCCTAAATATTTATCAAAGGTTGGCTGAAATGTGGATAGAGGGAATGGAAGCTACCAGAATAATCATAACTTCCTTCATATATGATAAGTTACTTGGAATTTTTTACTTCAGGATAAAAGAATACTCACCACACCAGTGTCATGAATTTTGCTATAGGTATGGCACGTATGAAAGTGAACCTAAATAGTAAACGTGACTAAGAAAAAAGCAACTTCCAAATTATTATTTCACATTGATATTTTGCATAGATCAAGTGCATGCATGTTTTTATATCATTTAGCTTTATTCATAATGCTGTTGATGTATTAACTTTGGAAAATATAGTGTTCCCTGATTGATCCTCATTTCAGAAAGATGAAAACAGATTGCGGTGACCCTCTACCATGGCACCAAGGATATGACTGAAAATGCCAGCTGTCACTAAGTGGAAGTGTGACTTTTCAAGAAAGACTGCAGACATCTCTCTTTGTTCATGTGGTATCCCTTAAACTGACTTCTTTGCATCAGCTATTTATATTAATGGTACTGTAATACTTCCAGATTTTTTATATAGTAATTATGGTTAAGAAATATTCTCCTATGCAGACAGGATTTTGATAAAGTAAAGTGGTGAGAAGACAGATTTTTTCACAGTATGGCGGGGAAGCAACGGGAATTGATGAAGGCAGCAAGTATGAATATGTACATGTGTATATATGTAAATGTCTGTATATGTGTATGTATGTATACATTGAAATGTATATGTATGTATATGGGTGTTTATGTATATATATGTGTATATGAGTGGTTGGGCCATTCTTCGTCTGTTTCCTTGTGCTACCTCGTTGACGTGGGAAACAGCGATTAAATATTATAAATATAAATAGATAATCTTCAAGTTTGATAGAATTGTTTAATGAGCATACATTTTCCTTCCAGTAATCAGATTAGCTGCATATTTTATGGTATTTTGATCCTAGGGGTTATTGTGTGGCCATAGCCAACTCAAGGGTGGGCTGTTTTGATACCTTCTCTCCCTACACGTTGAAACTTTGGAATTATCTACCTTCTCATGTCTTTCCCAATAACAGTGACCTGGAACATCTCAAAAGACAGGTCTTTCACATCCTCAAAAATTCATAAATACTTTCATAATTCTGTCTTTGTTTCAATTAAGGCTTGGCTTTGATATGTACTTTTGTCTGTAACTGGAGCCTTCAACATAAAAAAAAAAAATGGGGGTGGAAGGATGGAATGAAAAAGATTTTGAGTGTCTGGGACCTGAACATGAAGTAGGGTGAAAGGTGTGGTGTGCATAGGATAGAGTAAATTGGAATAGTTTGGTATACATGAGTCAACACGTCAATAAACTGAATCAGGGCTTATAAAGCAGTTAGAGGAAACCATGGAAAGGTCTGTGTTTCCTACTTGTGGATAGGGACTGTTTTTTTGGTGCATTACTCATGACAGAGAATGGATATGAGCGAATTAGGCCTTTTTCATCCATTCCTAGCACTACCTCATTAGTGTGGGAAACAGTGAACAAGTATGAAAGAAAGAAAAGATATAGCTAGTGGAAGGATGGAGTGTAAGATGCTTTGAATGATCTGGGCCCAAATGTACAGAAGGATGTAAGTCATGCATGGGATAAAGGAAATTGGAGTGATGTGGTATACAAGGGTAACATGTCTACAATGGGCTGAACCAGGTCATATGTAGCAGTCAGGAGAAACCACAGTTTTGTATATGATAGTTTGTGAATGGTAGACCAGGGCTGACTTGAAAATGGTTTAATTTGAGAACAAGTTGTTAGTGAAGGCATCACCATTTTGATTAAGTCTGTTGATTCCCTTTTGATTTTTTCACTCCACCTATTAATGAGTGGCCCTGCAGTTGGCATATGTCTTAAAAGATATATGTTTGTGCTGTTAAGACAGATACTGTTCGTTTATTTTACTGTATATAATTGATAGATGTGTAATTGATGATTGTTTTCATTGCAGAGAAGTTATTGGTTATAAGATAAAGAGGCAGAGAAGACATACCACAGTGAAGAAGAGGAATGATGAAAAACTCTAGTTGATAAAGAAAATATCCTGAGACTTAAGATTAGTTATATACCAAATAGATGTGCAGTGAAAAAAAATATAGAAAAATATGAAGTATTTATTCCATAAGACACTGACATTTCATTTAGCAGTGATAAAATGATTGTTAAGGGTTTCATGCAAATGGAGTGTGTTAGTGGCAGCGTTGGCATCTTCAGCTGCCATCGTATTGTGAAGTATGAGAAATAGTAAGAAAGAAATTTTGAAAAAAGACCCACAAAATATCATGATGTGTGCAAGGTAGGATTCAGTCCACATATTAGTTGACCTCAGAGCAGAGATTAGCAATATTCCTTTTACATAAAAACAGTAGAAACTAGAAGATACTTTCAAAATGTTAATTAGTTTGAAGAAGAAAAGGAAGAAATCAAGATTCAGATTTTGTAGCACCTGACACAGCTACCTTGTGCAAACACATCTTTAACTTCCATGTTACATTACCGTCCCTGGTGCCAAGTTAGTGACAGTACTCAGAGCAGTGTTATAATGGCTGAGCTGAAACCCCCACACCAAAGTCTGCAGGGCTGTCAGTATGGAAGTTTGGAACCCAGGTTTATAAATGATAGCATTAGGCAGTCTGCTTTCTGTAGGACTACAGTTACTTATCATTCTTAATTATTACATTTTGGCTAATAATTTTCCACTGTGTAATAACTGGTATTCTCTAATATTTTAGATACAAGTTTAGCTCATATCGTAATTTTTTGTGATGATTGTAACTGAAACCTACAGATGTCAGGAATTATCAAGTAAAGTTAGGTCCCAAACTGCCATGTGAGCATGTCTGAGTGTGTTTTATTGCTGCTGTTGTATCCTGTATGTATATAGCGGTGCCCTGTACTAGTCGTGTAGTTTCACTGTGTTGTATTTTTCATGTGCAAATGTAAAAAGTATCCACACCTTGCACATGCATATTAGCAGTGTCAACCATAATGAACATTTAAAGTGTGTGAAGTAATAATGTGCAGCTCTGTAACTATACCATTTATTGCTGGTTATTGAACAGTTATAGGATGGCATCCAGTATAAATTGAGAGTACATTGTTGTTGGATGCACTTTTGAACACTGATTTTTTGCCTTGTGATGTTCATGTATGGAAGAGGGCATCACATTACCCCAGAAACAAAGCAATAGGGTATTTTACTTCACTATACCACATGCTTAACAGGTTTGGCCAAAGTTGGTCCTTCATGCATCTACAGCCATGATCCTGTTCTGTAAAGTGTGTTGCAACATTATTTTGAGATACAAAGTTTTTGTAGAAATTGATAACCATATGCACAGCTTCTTTGTTAGGCCTGCATTAAAAAGCATACAGACATTTCTTTTGAATTACTAATTTCAGGTATGTTGAAAATTGTTTTGCATCATTTCTAT
The DNA here is from genome assembly GCF_036320965.1 of Panulirus ornatus. Classification (NCBI taxonomy): domain Eukaryota; kingdom Metazoa; phylum Arthropoda; class Malacostraca; order Decapoda; family Palinuridae; genus Panulirus; species Panulirus ornatus. Next base: position 12,819,781 of record NC_092259.1, read on the forward strand.
CATCTGTTTTGTTAGGTACTTACATATACTGAACTCTATCAGCTCGAGGTTACATTGTAGGTGAAAAGTCACCTTTAGCAAGTCTGTATCATTGGGAGTACAGTCATGTCAAAGAACTTCTCACTCCAGAAGAGTTCAGGTTTCCCTGCTAGTGCAGCCTTGGGCTGCAGGATCCTCTGGAAAGAGGTCATGGGTAACACCAGGTCTCTTTCTTAGAAATTGGTCCTAGGGTAACTATAAATAGAAATATGGTTAATTTTGTAACATATCTAGTTTAATTGTAAGTACAGTTTTGTTGGAAAGAAACACCTTTGAAAATTTCCTGAATATGACCCTCAGGTACTGTTAATGCAAGTAATGTGTGAAAATAGTAGGATTATTACTGAAGCACACGAAATTGAGGAGGATAAAGTTGTTGAATAACTCTCATATCAAGTATTAATGAGTTTATGTCAATCCTCATCAAGATAGTACATAGGCTCAATGAACAACCATTCATTTGTTTTTCAAACAAGCAGTTGCATGTGGTAAAGTGCTTTGAATGGGAATAATAAGGGGGAAATGTTCTGTTTGAGACCAGTTCCTAAATTATATTTAGACTATTTTTATGAATAAATTTGTTAATTTATAACAGCATTTAAAGCATGATACAGTGTTGACAGATTGCTAATGTTCTGTTAGTTGCTTAAAGAACCAGACTCAAGAACCATCATAATATATATATATATTTTTTTTTTTTTTTTATACTTTGTCGCTGTCTCCCGCGTTTGCGAGGTAGCACAAGGAAACAGACGAAAGAAATGGCCCAACCCCCCCCATACACATGTATATACATACGTCCACACACGCAAATATACATACCTACACAGCTTTCCATGGTTTACCCTAGACGCTTCACATGCCTTGATTCAATCCACTGACAGCACGTCAACCCCGGTATACCACATCGCTCCAATTTACTCTATTCCTTGCCCTCCTTTCACCCTCCTGCATGTTCAGGCCCCGATCACACAAAATCTTTTTCACTCCATCTTTCCACCTCCAATTTGGTCTCCCTCTTCTCCTCGTTCCCTCCACCTCCGACACATATATCCTCTTGGTCAATCTTTCCTCTCATTCTCTCCATGTGCCCAAACCACTTCAAAACACCCTCTTCTGCTCTCTCAACCACACTCTTTTTATTTCCACACATCTCTCTTACCCTTACGTTACTCACTCGATCAAACCACCTCACACCACACATTGTCCTCAAGCATCTCATTTCCAGCACATCCATCCTCCTGCGCACAACTCTATCCATAGCCCACGCCTCGCAACCATACAACATTGTTGGAACCACTATTCCTTCAAACATACCCATTTTTGCTTTCCGAGATAATGTTCTCGACTTCCACACATTCTTCAAGGCCCCCAGAATTTTCGCCCCCTCCCCCACCCTATGATCCACTTCCGCTTCCATGGTTCCATCCGCTGCCAGATCCACTCCCAGATATCTAAAACACTTCACTTCCTCCAGTTTTTCTCCATTCAAACTCACCTCCCAATTGACTTGACCCTCAACCCTACTGTACCTAATAACCTTGCTCTTATTCACATTTACTCTTAACTTTCTTCTTCCACACACTTTACCAAACTCAGTCACCAGCTTCTGCAGTTTCTCACATGAATCAGCCACCAGCGCTGTGTCATCAGCGAACAACAACTGACTCACTTCCCAAGCTCTCTCATCCCCAACAGACTTCATACTTGCCCCTCTTTCCAAAACTCTTGCATTTACCTCCCTAACAACCCCATCCATAAACAAATTAAACAATTAAACTATTTGCCATTTCCCGCGTTGGCGAGGTAGCGTTAAGAACAGAGGACTGGGCCTTTTTTGGAATATCCTCACCTGGCCCCCTCTGTTCCTTCTTTTGGAAAATTAAAAAAAAAAAAAAACGAGAGGGGAGGATTTCCAGCCCCCCGCTCCCTCCCCTTTTAGTCGCCTTCTACGACATGCAGGGAATACGTGGGAAGTATTCTTAATCCCCTATCCCCAGGGATATATATATATATATATATATATATTTATATATATATATATATATATATATATATATATATATATATATATATATGTCATTATCTTTCGTTGTTCATAATCTTTAGGTTTGTAGATAACAAATTATAGGGCATAAGTGACACAGTTTCCAAAGTTGACACCGACTGGTTAATGTCTTAATGCACAAGGATTTTGTGATTAATCAAATTAATGGATTGTCCATCATGGTAAATGAGTGATGTTCACACAACATAAAGTGAGTGCCTGGATACAGGGAAAAGTGCATCCTTGCATATTTATTTATTGCATATAGAGTGGCCATGGTGTTATATGTAATTGGCATGTACAGTCTAATGATTTGTCTGTCATTTTTCCATACTAATGTGTAAAGGCAAAGATAAGCAATATTCCTAAGTTATATTTATATATATATATATATATATATATATATATATATATATATATATATATATATATATATATATATATATATATATATATATTATATATTTCTTTTCTTATAAGCCGAGATGGCTAACTACTGTTCCCCTGTCCACAGCCAGGTCCCACAGACCTTTCCATGGCTTCCTTTGACTGCTTCATATGCCTTAATGCAGTCTGCTGACATCATGTTGCACCCTGTATGTCACAATGTTCCAGTTTGCATTATCTCAAGCTGTCACACACTCATTTGCATGTTCAGGCCCTGAAAATTCAAAACATCTTTCACTCCAACTTTCCACCTCCTCCTCAGTTACCTTTTTCTTGTTCCTTCCTTTTCCAACATATGTAACCTCTTAGTCAACCTCATTTATCTTCTCTGTGTGTCCAAACCATTTTAACACACCCTCCTCTTCATTCTCATATATACTTTTCTTATTCCTCTTATCTAAGTCATTTGTTTTGCAGTGCTGAATGTTAATGTTTATTAGGAAGCAACACTGACTCAGAATGATATTTAATAAATAATGTGCAGACTGAACACTGATTGTCTGAATGATATTTTAGTAAGTAATGTGCAAACTGGACAGTGACTGTCAGAATAATATTTTAGTAAATAATGTGCAAACTGCTGTATCTTCCATAACTCCTCTTAATGGTACATGCCCTTTATGTACTTATGATTTGTATATTGGTCCAAAACTTTCTTTGCTGGCAAAGTGTGGACACCTTTCTTAGGCTTATAGTCTGCACAAATGTGCAACCTGAAGTGTTAAGCTTAAGTTAAGTGAACACATAAATGAGATTCATTTAATGCATTATATGGAACAAATTGATTCATTGTCCACTCGTTCATTTGACATGCAGAAATCAGTTTGTAATGTTTTGCTGCATTTGTGACTTAACACTTATTCCTTAATTTCCCACTTCTCATGTCTTGATTTTTCTAAAATTTCAATTAACTAGGATGATAGCAAGTGTTTATTAATAGTAGTACAGCCAGTTTGGAATATTATTAACAGTGGTATCTGCATTTGCTGTTTAACATTATATATGATTATTATTATGCATGCATTACCACTATCACATGAGGGTCATAACTGTAGAGTCTTAACCAAATTTTGATAACTAGTTATCTTTACACCATCAAGTGTTGAAATCCAAACAGTTGTGCCATGAATATTTCCCGAAGAAATTTGAAACTTGGATAATCTGTGACCTGAGCAGTTACTAGATGCATACTTTGCCAGAAATGATAAAAGTGGAAGTAAGAATGAAAATTATAAAGGTAAGGGTTGGAAAATTTGGAAATTACCATATAAATAGGGTAGTATAGGCTCCAAGAATGTGTAGCAATGCAACTTGAACTTCAAATGTGAGCATAGCAAGAGAAAGGAATTATCACTGGGGAAAAGAGTATTTTACGTCTTTTCACATATCAGGTTACTGAAACAGAACAGTTTAATTTATTTACCTGCATCATCTTCATCATATATATATATATATATATATATATATATATATATATATATATATATATATATATATATATATGTATATATTTTTTTTCATACATACTCACCATTTTCTGTGTTAGCGAGGTACCGTCAAGAACAGAGGACTCAACCTTAGAGGGAAAATCCTCACTTGGCCCCCTTCTCTGTTCCTTCTTTTGGAAAAGCAAAAACTAGAGGGAAGGATTTCCAGCCCCCCACCCCCTCCCCTTTTAATCGCCTTCCACAACACAAAAGGAATATATGGGAAGTATTCTTTCTCCCCTATCCCCAGGGAAAGGTCTCTGGGGACTGGATGTGGAAAGGGAGCTGTAGTTTCGGTGCATTACACATGACAGCTAGAAATTAAGTGTGAGCGAATGTGGCCTTTTTATGTCTTTTCCTGGCACTACCTCCCTGTGGGGGGTTTATTTCCTGTGTGGTGGGGTAGTGATGGGAATGGATGAAGGCAGCAAGTATGAATATATGCATGTGTATATATGTATGTGTATGTATGTATACATATGTATATGTATGTATATGTGCGTGTATGGGTGTCTCTGTATATATACATGTGTATATGAGTGGTTGGGCCATTCTTTGTCTGTTTCCTTGCGTTACCTCTCTAATGCGGGAAACAGCAGTTAAGTATGATGATTACATATAAATATATATACATCTGTGTATATGTATATGTCTGTGTATGTGTATGTATATGTATGTATGTATATGTTGATATGAATATGTATGTATATGTGCATATATGGGCATTTATGTATAAATACATGTACATGAGCGGATGGGCCATTCCTTGTCTGTTTCCTGGAGCTGCCTCGCTGATGTGGGAAACAGTGATTATATATAATAAATGAAATATATATATATATATATATATATATATATATATATATATATATATATATATATATATATATATATATATATATATATATATATATTTTTTTTTTTTTTTGCTTTGTCGCTGTCTCCCCCGTTTGCGAGGTATATATATATATATATATATATATATATATATATATATATATATATATATATATATATATATATAACACACTTCCTTATTCCCTATTTTATCTTTTTAACCATATGTGTTTGCTATTTTCCATGTGAGCAAGGTAGTGTCTGGAATTTTTGTTGTTTATTAAGTTTTATCAAAAAGTTCACATTTCTGGCAAAGGTGAATGGTGTTCTGTTGTACCAGTGACCAAGAAGAGTGGGTTGAAAAAGTTTTACTACTCACTCCTCTTTAACATACACCACTGTTTACCCATTTGCTTGGTTATCATATACTTTTGTACCAAGTTTGATGGTACATCAGGCTCACTGGGTTATTCTAGAGGCTGTTGAAAATCCTTAAATCTCTGGTCTTTTTATGTTCATTTGTGCTTTGTACATAAATGGCAACTAGAAATTTCATCATTACTATCACCCATATTCCATAAACAAACTTTTCTATAATGTCAGAGTGCATGAAAATATTATTTCATTAACCTGTGTGTCACTTCAGTGTGCATAAGGAACTGATGATTGTTTTACAGCCTTAATGATATTTAGTTTATTTTGACTCTATTCTTGTTGTCATGGCTATCTCAAAATATCATGAGAAGTAATGTTTGGACAACTTTTCAGGGTTATTCTTACGTGGTTTAAGGTTGAAATATTTATGAACAGTCTAGCTGTTTGAATGGTATTATTTCTCATGCAGTGTAGAAATGTTATCACTGGGTCTGTTTATGAAGCCCATAATTGATGTTCATGTGTACACTTCGTTGCTGAACTATTTATGAATTGTTCATTGAGTCATGACAAAATTATAGAGGTATTTCTGTTGAATTAGAAAATGATTCAACCACTGGATTTCTAATGAGACATTGTAATTACAGAGTTCATATGTAAGAGTTTGTGCTTTAGAGATATGAAGCAGATTATCAAGCACAGTTACATTGTATATGCAAAGAAACATAGAACCCTCAGTGGAAGAGAAGTCAATAAGGAAAGAATCTTCCTTCAAACAATCCTTTTACGTCTCTCACTGCAGTGCTTCCATAGGTGACCAAGACCAAAACATCTACTGTGTGTATTACTTTTTATAAGTAACAGTATGTGATTCACTTTATTTTTTTGTATGGGGAAATCATTTGATTTAGAACTTTATATCCAGTAACCAACATCTTGCCTTTATTTCTTTGCCCCTTCATAAAGTGAAAAAAATATATAGTATATCCTCTCAGACCCAGATACTCTGAATGATTGACCTCCAGTTCCCAGACATTTTTATAACCTCCTGGTGTCCATATTTTAGTGCCATTCCAGGTTGTAGACATTTTGTCAGAATAAGTGCATTACAGTGAAATTTTACATATGTAAGATGATTTTTTGTAGGTTAGAATAGAATACTGCATGGTTGAGAAACCTCTGTAGCAAGAATTTATTCACAAATCCTACATACAAACTAACAGAAAGTTTAAGTAAAATACGATGCATGATTTTTTCCCAAAATCCAGCATACATCCCACACCCAATGTTCTTGTACACCAGTTAGCTTGTTTTGGAGGATATACTGTAATAGCTTTTTTATAATACAACACTGTATTTCATATTCTTTTGAATGTTTATGAGGATTTATAATCAATAAGATGCTGACTGTTGTAGTTCTCAGAATAATAATAGTTCTGCCATCGGAAGCCAGAAACAATTGGTGACATTCATTGGTGACAAATTTGAATTTGTCCCTTGTGTCATATTCATTTGGCATAGTATTTTAAGCTCCGTAAAATGCATTATATCTATTCATTTGAATTGGAAATGAGTTCTTTGTTGGTAAGATAAATATGCTGCATTTCATGCTGTGGAAATGTATGTACGTTCATAGTTTTGCTGTACAGATTTTCCTTGTATTTATTTTGTACACTATTTTGTATTTAAGTATTGCTTTGTACCCTACATGTTACATGTAGTAGTTTAGCATTAGCTTAGCTTTGGAAGTTCAGGCCAGCTTTAATATCTTTATGTATTGATCTCCGTATGATCATGTAACCAATTGATAAGATATGGTGTCGAGTCCAGACAGTGGCTATGAGACCTGAGGGAATATGCTTGAGATATTGAAATAAACCAATACCTCTGCTCTTGTTTATAGTGTGAATGACCAAATGGTATAAAATGTTGCTCTCTCACATATGGTTTGTGTGTATTATGTTTTTGATAACATATTCTAAATAATCAAATATGTGGGTAACTGTGTACTAGACAGCCCTTACTGTTGGTGCACTCTCTCTTGTTTATGAAGCAAGTACATTAAATGAAAATAAGTCCTCACAGTTATTCTTTGTGCATATTTGGTACATTTGTTTGCAACTTTACACTAAATGCTGGGGGTATATTGCTATAAAATGCTCAAGCTTCTCATATAAGCACGTAATTTGATTATTAGTTTTATATATTTTTGGTGGATTGTTGGGTACACTACCATCTTATTTCAGGTGGATGATATTAGAAGAGAAAATTAATAGAGCATTATGTTGTGTCATACTGTCCACAGTAACTCAAAGCAGCAAGGTAACGTTATGTACTGTATGACAGAAATATAATGTGATGGCTGTTGCCCCTTCCCCCCAAAAAGTGCATTTTTTGGAAGCTGAATGATAACTTGTGTGAAAAAGTTTGGAGTGACCCTTGTACTCATTATTCTTCAGTAAACTGTATTTATTGTGTAGGTGACAATATAGAGAGGGTCTGTTCTTGTTATCACAGTTGAGCAACCATCCATATGCACCATTGTAAGACAGATGAGTGTCTGATCTCAAAATGTATAATGCCAAAAATAAGGGGGTTAACTCAGAGAATTTTGCTGGATGATTAAGGTATTTTTGTAGTTGTAATATTATAAAATGTGATTTGTTAAAGATCCAAATATTATTTTCAGTCATCTTCAAGAGATTTGGTTTCCATAACGTGCACTCATTTATCCAGTGATAATATTAAAAGCCTTAGTAAAGAAAGGTCTTTTTGTTTATGTACCCTGTGGATGTAACCCTGTTTAATGATATATATTGTTAGCCAGTACTTGATGTAATTCCAAAAAACAGTAAATATACAATAATCCTGTTGGCATCCATTGTTTTGCTGTGCCTCTCATGATCATGCATTGAATTTTATTCAGTAGCAGTTCATATAAAGGATGCAAAGGCTTGACAGAGAGGTGTTAAGAACAATATGCAGTACTTTTGTGTAGGGTAAATGTTTGTTTTGTAATTCTTTATCTTGTACCTAATTTCTGCACATTACAGAAGGCAGCTAAGAGGGGCAGGGGTTTGGAATCCTCACGTCCTGTACAAACATACCAAAAGGGGAAACATAAGAAAGAGCTAAGTGGGGCCTTTTCTTCAAAGGCTCAGTCACTTGTTCCTGGTGCCACTTTGATGAAGCAGGAAAATGTGGTAGGTATAAAACAAAGAAACTCTAAATAGGAGTGAAAAATGTTGCATGTGTATAGAGAGCAGAGAGAACTTGTAAATAAACACCTGAATCAGTGCATCAAATTAAAAGGACCTAAATGTTTCTGACCTCATAGCAGAATATTATTTAGAATCTGCAGTCAACAGATTTGTTATAGAACAGTTCTCAAAATGCTCCCATTCTTTTAGAAACTCAAAGGTGCAGGAAGGCTCTGCATACCAGTTTATCCTGATGAGTTATGCTTGGTTATAGAGAGACCTTTAAAACTTGACTTAACTGTACTGTTTGACAATGAATGGCCAGAAATTGGCACTCAAAATTATTCTAACAACATGAGAAGAGGAGAACATATAACTGAGTGATCTTGCATAAGTCCATCTCCTAAGAGCAGCATACTGTATACAGAAATATGTATGGATCCTTTGGACTAGGATTTATCTCACAATACTGATAGGCTGTATCAGCAGAATATTGCTGGCAAGTCACAAGGTATGTAAAGATGCAAAGAGGTTCATGTGGTAGGACATGAAGCTCTTTAATGTGGTGCTTGTATGGCAGCCTCAGGCGTTGGCCTTTGGATGATAACATGTGGCAGGCAAAGGCCAGGCTTAAGCTGTGTTTTGGATGGAGGAAAGTTAATGAACAGCAGTTGAGTCATAAGCATTGGCTTTGAAGACAATGGTAACTCATAACAGCTCCAATGAAAGATATTCATCTTTATCTACCCAAGACATCTTCATTACCCCAAAAATTAATGCTGATGTAAGAGTAATGAAGAGTTTGCCATATGGGTGCTACAGTAATTGGAAGCTCATGTAAATGGCTCAAATAGCAAACATCTGTTTCCAGAAGAATAAGAAATTTGGACCCAGAAGACTTGAAAAGTATCTTTAGTGAAAATATAATGTATTGAGAAGCCATTCTAACAGCAAAAGTGTAGTTTGTGATGGAATGCTTTCATATTTATATATGCACACTTTGCCCAATAAGAAATGCCAAATGATGAAGTAGTAATGTTTCAACCATAGATCAACAGCTTGGCTTCAGAAAAGGTTACAATATTTAGGTATAAAGATTTTTGGCAAAGTGAGTTGGTGGAAATTGTTCAATAAAGTCCTTTCCAGGAGGGTAACAACATTTCTTTAAGGAATCTGTTTTTTAATGTGGTTATAGACTGTCAGATATGCATGATCATATGCATTTGATGTTGCAATTGCATCATGTAATAAACTTAACACTGATATTTCAGTGACTCATTTTGCATCATTTTCTTTGAAAATTTAGTTAAGATCAGTTTTCAATCACTATATGCATCACAGAGTTCAAATGGCATGCGATGTATGTGTAATGGGTCAACAATGATAATTTTTAGGAACTCTTTGGAAAGTACAGTACAATTCCTGTATTGGTTATGTTTGTCATATAGATATTGTTGGTGATGGTGGAGTGAGAAGTGGTGCTACTGGTGGTAAAGTTAATGACATTGCAATTGGAGTAAAGGTTAGAGGTGGAGTAGTAGTGTTGGTGGTGAAGTGTAATTTTTCTACATTAGAAGATGAATAACACAGTATTATAATGTAAATCTCATTTTTTCCCATATGAGAGAAAAGGTCATTATAAACAAAGGGGACCAGGGAGGGACCAGGTCTGCTGAACTTGAGAAGCATGATAAGGACAGATAATGGGAAAAGGTTGTCTCACACTTGCAACTTAAACTTTGCACAAGTGTAAGCACTTTAGATCATGAATATTGCATCATCCATGCACATGCTAAGTTTTCTGAGCAATGTTGTCAAGGTGTAATATGCAATTATGACGTGTCATGTTAAAAGGATTTATTTTTTTTCATAACTGCCCCTGGAACCCTTTTGTTGGAGCTCTTGCTCCTACAAGACTTGAGCTGCTTCCAGCAGTAGATAAATGCTGGATTCCTTTGGAGTGACAAGTTCTTCAGTGAGACTTAACTCCCCTGTGTCAGCAGATGATGATACAGCCTCACTGAAGGTGACTTTTCACTCTTATGTAACCACAGACAGTGGGAGTCCATCAGTGCCTGATGAAAGGAATAGTCAACCCATTGTAACATAGATGGAGTCCATCAGTACCTGATGAAAGGAATAATGAACCCAATGTAACAAAGGAAGGAACAAGGGGGATGTAGAAGAGGAATATGTGCCAAATAGTATGTGTGGAAGGAAAACATTACATTTAAGGGAAACTGTGACCCCTTCAGCAGCCTGAAGAGGACAGACACTCATACAAGCACCTCTCCACATATGTAAGTGCAAAAACAAAATTAATACATCAGAAATGAGTCCATAAACATAAACATGATTAGTTGCAGTAGTTGAGCAATCTAAAGGTACTTTCAGGAATGCTATAATACTCTTTGATATTTGCTTCTGTAGCTACTTAAAGGGGAGACATGATCTTTGGTGGTAAAGAAAATTTAACTTATAATGGTGAGAATAAATTCATCCTCTGATGTTGAGGATGGATTCGACCTCTTTTGTTGAGGTTGGGTTCAATCCTAGCGTTGAGGTTGAATCAACCTCTTTACATGGAAAAATTCAGGTATACTGGGCTAGAAATTGTCATACATGTAGTGTATAAATGTAATGTAAGCAAGATTGGATTGAAATTGCCATGATTGCAGATTGGATTGGAATTGCTATGATTGCCCAAACATAAGAAATTACATTAGTTACAATAAATGAGCATACACATTAAGCAAAGAAATGCTGTAGGACCATCAAATCCCTTGCCTATCTACAGTTGCCTCAAGATGCAAATGAATTTCATCTATATTCTTTTTCTTATACTATACTCTTCATTATCCAAGATGACCATTACTAGGGCATGTGTTAGCCTCTTTCATGTCAACAGCTATAAAAAAAAATTCTTCATGATCCTTTCCAGTCATCAGTTAGACCTCATTCAAAGGTTTAAGAAGTGGCTGCACAATTCGTATGTGGTGTGAAAAGGGTTATTTGAATCAAAAATAATAGGGTAAAAGAGAGGTTTGGTGGTCAAAGGAGTATCGCTGAGAATTGGTGTAGACATAAAGAGAGGGTGACTAAAAGGGTATACATGTCGGAAGTGGAGGGGAGAAGGGGGAAATCGAGGAGGAGAAGGAGGTGGAAGGATGGAGTGAAAGTGGCCTGGACCTGAACATGTAGAAGTGTGAGGTGCACATGGGATGGAGTGAACGGGAGCGATGTGGTTCACAGGGAGACGACCTACTGTCAGTAGGATGAACCAGGGTATGTGAAGCGGTTTGGGAAAACCACATTAAGGTCCCTGAGGGGCTTGGCTTTGGATAAAGGAGTTTTGGCTTAGGTATGTATAGTAAATGACAGCTTGATTTCTTTGCTTCTGGGTCTGTTTCAACAACGCGAGAAACGGCGAACACACACACACACACACACACACACACATATATATATATATATATATATATATATATATATATATATATATATTTTTTTTTTTTTTTTTTTTCTTTTTTTTTTTCTTTCATACTATTCGCCATTTCCCGCGTTAGCAAGGTAGCGTTAAGAACAGAGGACTGGGCCTCTGAGGGAATATCCTCACCTGGCCTCGTTCTCTGTTCCTTCTTTTGGAAAAAAAAAAAAAAAAAAGAGAGGGGAGGATTTCCAGCCCCCGCCCCCTCCCCTTTTAGTCGCCTTCTACGACACGCAGGGAATACGTGGGAAGTATTCTTTCTCCCCTATCCCCAGGGATAATATATATATATATATATATATATATATATATATATATATATATATATATATATATATATGGGAGGGGGGCTGGAAATCCTCTCCTCGTTTTTACTTTTCTAAGAGAAGGAAGAGAAAAGGGAGTTAAGTGAGGATTTTCCATCAAAGACTAGGTTCTTTGTTCTTGATGCCACCTCGCTTAAGCGGGAAATAGCAAATATGTATGAAAAAAATATTATATATATATTGAAATCACCTGCATGATTTTTTGATTTACCCACCATTCTATATGATTGTCGGCTTCTGTAATATTTCAAGGTCGATCACTTCGAGCTGAAAACGTCTGCACTTGTACATTATCAATACTTTTTAAAGTGTCAAGAACACATATTTCCATGATGTGGAGGGGAATGTGAAGCGCCATTGACGTCACTTGACAGTAAAGGAAGATCATGAATGTACTGATCACGAACCTTGTACTATAACCGACCAAACGTGCACTTCTATTCAGAAAAAAAAAATGGATTATTAAATGAATGAAGCAACGATATAAGTGAGAATGGATCAGTTTCATTGATAAATAGGCAAGATAGAATTCAGCTTCTCTGGAAAGTAAGAAACGTTGAATATTTTCGGTAAAAGTGTATCATTCCGTTGGTACGTCATGAGCTTGCCAAGTTCCCCAAGCAGACTGTAGCCCACCCAGCTGTCGCACCACAACAATGTTGGTGTTAACATTGTTTACCACCAAAGATGGACACACATTTGAAAATTCTACTGTTATTGATTGATCAGAACGAGTGTAATTGCCGAAGAATATTCTGGACATGATAAGAACAAGTGTTAGTCAATGTTATTGGTAAAGTGTCTAGTGATTAGCCTAACTCGTGAATTAGGATAAGTGTTCAGTTATGTTCGATTAGAAGAAAATGCTGTTATTACTTTTGGTATTGAGGTCATGTGCAACATGTAGTTAGTGCCGCACAGATAACACAAATTCAGGAGAAATGCATAATAATGAACTCCTTACATTAGAAGTCCTTGAAACATGAGTCGCGTTGCTCTTTTCCTTAACATGTGATTAACTTGGGCAGGGTTGTGAAGATTAGGGAAACGTGGGTCTGAGTCTCATTACAGTAGGGAAAGTACATCTTGAAATCAATAGATCTTATACAAACTTTAGTAGACTTATCCAAGCAGCCAGGATTTGCCACAGTAGCCATATTGTCAATGGATAATCATCAATGATTTATCATGATAATCAAGTATGTTTGCTGGAAGTGGTTGGTTATGTGGTATATTTCTTGGGAAAGTTAGGTGAGGCAATTAAAGATTCTAATGATTTTTACAAATGTTTTACTTATTTTTATTAACAGGTACCCTACATGTTTACCTAAGCTTCATATCCCTCCCCACAACTGTGTTGATAGTAAATGCATTGCTCTGAGCTTGGAATATTGATTTCATATGTTCTGTAATGATTGTGTGGTGTTTAGTGACTAGATAAAGTTGAAGAGCATGAATTTGAGCAAGGTATTTTGTTAAATGGCATCAAATAAGGTGAGGAGAGAATATTACGGGAAGTGTCGGGTTAAGTGATGTTTAAGTAGGTAATACACTTGTATCATATCAACAGATCCTATGAAAACATCTCCAAACCTCTTAAGCAGTCAAGATTTATCTTAAATGTTTATTATTCTAGTCTAGATATAGTAGAAATGCCCATAATTGATTGTTGGGCAATTGGTGCTGAATAGTCAAGAAGCAGCGATCAGCCATGTAGTCCTCAGCAGCAGACCAATTAAATGTTGCATACTTCTACTGTCATTTCTGCTGCTAAATTAAGTGACATTCTGTTTATTTCAAACAAGTGGATTGTGTTCCTACTTTACATTAAAAAACTCAGCGTTTCCCAAGATGTGCATAATCCTAATTGCCGAAGGGTGTAGGCATGACTTGAGAAATATATCTCACCTGACTACCCAGAGTGTTGCATATGATCAATGGAGCATTGTCTACAGTGTGGAAAATTGTATTATTTTTTCTCACTGTTTGGAAGTAGAATAGATGGATGTTTTGCAAAGCCCTGTTCACTTGACCCATCAAGGTAAAAAGGAATTAAATTACAGGTGATATTGAGATGTAAGATATAATAATCTGAGTATGATTTAATAGAAATGATAAAGGTTATTTATTGAAAGTAGATAATTGACTTTGTGTTATTATGTTTGACAATGAAGTATGCATATTTGAGTGCAATATGTCTTGAAAATCTTAGGAGGAGTAGATGTATAAAATGTTCTTTGGAAATATTGAACCGATTAAGATGTCAGTCAGTAAAGATAATATGATTGTTTATGGTGTGATAATGTTCACAAGAAACATGTTAGTCTACTGTAATTTTTGTATTTCAGGATATAATTTGATGTGCATGCCACCAAACATTTAGAACAATGACAAGCAAACGAGAATTGCTTGCCACGGTGGAAAAACAAAGGGAGCAGATTTCCAAATATGAAACAAAATTAAAAGGTGTGTTAGTCAAAATACATTTTGAATGGAAAATACTTTAGATATACTATCTTAATATAGTTTGGAAATTGTTGCAGTGGAAGATTATATATGAATCAGAATTTGTTGATTTATTATTACTTTATTGGATTTTATTTACTTGCATCGTGCATTTTACATGCCAGTCAAGTAAACCTTTCTTTTGAACTTAAACTGATATGCCTTATGTTAGTATGCACCTCTCATAATCTTATTTTTCTACTTGATCTCTATCTTTTTTTATCTAGTGAAGTTCACAGTACAAGTGTGTTGTGCCTTTGAAGATAGGCAGCTTCTTAAGCAGATTCTTTCCCAAGTTTTGAATTAAACTTGGTAATTTTTGTTTTATTTAAAAGAAGATAACAAGCAGTTTCATATCTTTTAGAAAGGCTGATGATATTTTTTCTGTAAAAGGAAATAGTGGCCATTTTGGTGTGAATACTTTGCTACATCCTTTTTTTCCCTTGTTAGTACATATGAGTGCTTTCAAATGTGATATTTTTTCAGAAGAGGAGAACCTGCTTATTGTTGTTAAATGCCCAGGGTTAGGAAATGGGGGGAGGGGAATTAAGAGAAGTGATAGATATGTGAGGGCCAGATTCACAGGTTGGTGTCTGGACTGCTTAGATGTAAAGTTTTGACAATTGTACTGTGAAGGTTCTCACTCATGTAACTCTTTGGTGTTATATGGTGCATAGAAAGATGCTTATGCTATCTCAAATTTAACAATCTGTACATCTTTTCAGGATGCCATGTCTTTATGGTAAACTTTGTTTGATGAATCATCTCTATCATCCCTTAGTCTCCTTTAAATGTCTTAGGTCATCCACACAAGAATTTTATCTTTGTATTTTTATTTTTGTGATTTTTTTCTTTTCCTTCCACCATGGACTTGTGTTATGGATTTTCCAATTCAGTGTTTGTTTAAACATGGCCGAGATGGCATCTGATAATCTGTGGCCCAATGTAGTTTGTCAGGATTCTCAAAACGTGTAAGTTTAGTCTAAAATGTAAGTACGGGAAGTTAAGGTTATCTCTTAAAAGACATAAATTATTGGACTTTGTTAGCTTAGTTTGTAACATCAACAATAAGTCATAGTACTCTGGGAACTGATTATATAAATTTCCAGAACTTTCTATCACCTTCACTACTCTTTCTGAGGAGCTCGGTTGATGGTGATTATAGCAGTCTTTAACATTACCAGGTCCAACTGTCCTCAGTCTTACAGGATTGTTTAAAACATCAACAAAGCAGTTACTGTTTGAAAATATATTATTGATATCTTGACAGATGTTGTGAGAGCCTACAAAGGCTTGTTAAAAGAAAAAGAAGCCCTTGAAGCAAGCTTATCAGCTTTAGCAGAAACCCAAAACTCAAAATCAGATAACACAACAAATGCGGAAAGGCCTGATGGTTCAGAAAAAGAGACAGATTTACAGCAAGGTGATGGTGCTGAACCTCAGTCAGATGACTCAAAGGTGTGTCTTTTATTATTGTTATGATTATTATTATTATTTGATCATTATTGTTATTGAATTATTATTTATAGTATTCTTTCCACACTCATTTAGACACCCCAATCTGATCCTTTGAGGAGGATGAGCACTCCCCGCATGACTCCTTCTGTTTCCCCTTTTAGAAAGTTAGAATACAGGGAGGGGAGTATTTCCAGCCCCTTGCTCCCGTCCCCTTTACTTGCCTTCTACAACCTGTGGGGAGTGCGTGGGAAGTATTCTTTCTTCTCTATCCCTCGGGATAGGGGAGGCATGGCACATGACAGCTAGAGACTGACTGTGAATGAATGTGGCCTTTGTTATCTTTTCCTAGTGCTACCTCACGTGTTTGCGCAGGGGGAGGGGGTGCCATTTCATGTGTGGCAGAGTGGTGACAGGAATGGATGAAGGCAGCAAGTATGAATAAGTACATGTGCATATATGTTATGTCTGTGTATGTATATGTATGTATACTTTGAAATGTATAGGTAAGTATATGTGCGTGTGTGGGCGTTTTTGTATATACATTTGTATGTGGGTGGGTTGGGCCATTCTTTCTTCTGTTTCCTTGCACTACCTCACTAATGTGGGAGACAGCGACTAAGTATAATAAATGAATATTTATTTTATTAGCACTTTTATTATTATTATTATTATTATTATTATTATTATTATCATCATTATCATTATTATTATTATTATTTTATTAATGTATTCATGTGAGGTAAGAGCCGTAGATAAGGAGGTATGGAAGAGGGTGGATGTGTTGGAAGTAATATGCTTGAGGACAGTATGCAGCATGAGAAGGTTTAATCGAATGAGTTATGATAGGATAAGCAATAATTATGTGTGAGACAGCTGAAGAGAGTGTGCTGAAATGGTATAGACATATGGAAAGGTTAATTTAGGAAAAGCTGACAAATATGGTATACATAGAAGTGTAAGGAACAAGAAGAAAGAAGACAGGGAGAAGTTAGAAGTTTGGAATGAAAATGGCTTTGAGTTATGGGAGCTTGAACATGTGAGCTTGGCATGAGATAAATAGAACTGGAATTATGTAGTATACAGGGGATGACGTGCTGTCAGTGGGATGAACCAGAACGTATGAAATGTTCAGGGGAAACCGTGGAAAGTTATGGGGAGGGGGTTTAAGTGCAGCAAGATAGGGCTGTTATTCATGTGTTCCTGGTGCTACCACACTACATGGGAACTGTGGACACTTATGACAAAACTTATTGTTTTCTTATACTTGTTTATGATTTCATCTTAAGATGAGATAGCACTAATGTCAGAGGAAGAAATTGTGTTTCACTAATCTCCACTCTCTAGCTGTAATGTGTACTACACCAAAATCAAAGCCCATCCACCAGATTTGCTTGTTTTTCTATAGTCAGTTTTAAGGGTTTGAGACTGTTTTGGGTATTACAGCATCCAATAGGAAGCTCTAGTGGTACCCCTCTTCAGTAATGGAATATCAGTGGTTTTTAGTTGGGTATACAACATGAACATTTGTGTGTCTAATAGTTATTCACTCAAGATTGGAGATTTTTTTTCCATATTTCATGGATATTTATCTTCCTCGGGCTGTTTCTGAAGTACACAATATATCTTGCCATAGTATATGTATGTTGTCTTTTACCCCTAGCAAAATGAATTTTTTTTTTAATCCTAGTAAAATTTGATGTAAATACGTAAATAATCTCAGTATGTTTCATGTGAAAGTCAGTTATGTTTAATGTTTTAGCATTTAGGCATTCGATACTTGTGCATGATGCATTTGCAATATAGAGATGATTTGTCTTGTAGGACAGTGGAAGACAGAGAAGCTCAGATGATATTAAAGAAGACCTAAAGAAAAAAGTTGCTGCATTGACTTCTGCTCTAAACACATTGTCTTCAGAGAAAAAACGAACTGAAGTATCTTTTCAGAATGACAAGAAGAGACTTCTGGGTGAAAAAGAAAAGGTTTGTATGTCTTGTTTTAGATAATTACACATACCTGGTTATCCCCTTGCATAACACACACATTGTTGAGTTCCATATAGAACATGAAATTGATGATTTTTCATCTCCTAATAGCTCGAATTTTGGAAAGAGAGGAAATGTGTGACAGAGGCTTTATTTGTCATCTATATGTTTTGTCATTTATATATCATTTCATCTCCACAGTCTCACCATGAATGTTGAAAAAATGTTTTTTGGTTTAGTGTGGTTTTGTCTTTCTGTGAATTACAGTATGGCAAGAAAGAAAATCAAATGAGACCACATATTCAAGAGAAAACAGCGCATGTTTCTGCTTAAGCCTCTTTTTACCACCTTTTTTAACAACCAAGCTCACAGTCAGAGCCTGAATTGCTGAAAATGTTATTAATTATGGGAGTGCAAATGAAGAAAAGCCTTACCCATCTCATCTCTTGAAGGTTACCGTAGAAGTGCTTGTAATTACATGAAGGTTTTATTGAAATATAAGCGTACTTTTCTCTTTGACCATTATCTTGAAGTAGTTTCTTGCCTTGTACTGTTTCATTGTGTGCAGGTTCTTGCTTTTTGTTATGTTAAAGTATATGTTGAATGATGTCATCATGGCTTTTTAATGTTTATATGGACGGAGTTATGAGAGATGAAAGCAAAACTAGGGAAAAGGAGTGCAGAAATGGAGTGTAGCAGTGAGGTATGGTGGCTATTGATAAGTCTGTTTGCAGAAGATACTGTGTTGTTTGCTGAAAGTGGAGGCATGGAAGGTTTTAAGTGTTTTATGATGTATGTAAATGTAGGTGGTGGATGATAGATGAGTAAAAGTAATGGTTTATGAAAGGAAATAGAGTGAAGGTATAGATTTTGCAAAGCCCTGCTGAGTAAGAGAAGAAAGTGTAATGTGTTTTAGATATGGGGGAGAAAGACTGGAAGGGGTGACAATTTAAGTATTTTGGAGTTATCCTGGGAAAGTTTGGTGATATGAAAGGAGAGATAAGGGAGAGAACAGTACAAGGTAGAAGAATCATTGAGTTCCATAGTAGAATAATGAAGGATAGAGGTGTATGTATGGAGGTGAAGGAAGTATTAAGGACAGCATAGTCTTCCCAACCTTGACCAATGCAGCGAAACATGTACATAGAATGAGTTAAAGAGGTCAAGATTCCAGGCTATGGAAATGGGTCATGGTGGTGATATGTGGAAATAGTATGACAAGATGGAATGAAGAAAGTAATGACGGGGTATATGAGAGATTTGGTGTGGTAGGGAATGCAAAGGGAATGAATTATGGAGTGGTTGAAATGTAATACTTTTAGATGTTTCATGCTTGTGGAAAAGATGCAGGATGGGGTGTTTACAAGGAGATTGTATGCTATTACAATTAAAAGGGTTGTTTTAAGAGGAAGACCACCTGTGACATGGGGAAATGGAGTGGAAAAGTACTAGAGGGAGAAAAATGGGAAAAGAATGTGTGGAATGGTGTATGCAATGGGGGCATGTAAGGACTGGGATAAGTGGAGACTCTCTTACTGTGACCACCCCTTAATGAGAGGAATGGATTTCAGAGATATAGATAGAATAAGGATTGAGTCTGGAAACTCATGTGTTGTATAATGAAGACCTTGTAATGAGAATATTACCGTATCCTTTTCTTTTATTTATAGTTGGAGAGGAGCCTACAGGAAGCTTTGGATGCCAAAACAGCATGTGAAGTTGACACAGAGGAAAAGCTACAGGATTTGCGAAGTCGACTGATTGTTGCACAGCATGAACGTGATCAAGACACACAGAATTCAGCTGTTATGTTGAGGTATGGCATTATATTACACAAGTGGAAAACTATAGACTTGCTATAGCGAAAATTGGGGGTTAATGTTCAGGACCCATCTGCATAAGTCATTCCCATTCAACTCAGCATTCCATTACAGTATTATACTTCCTGTTCACCATATATTTATTTCTAAATTTAGACATACAGGGAGTCTGTACAAATGTTGGGGATGCATCCCAAAAAAGTGCAACTTTAAGTGAAACAGCATGTCATATGATGAAAATTTAACACAAACCCAAAGACATAGTGGTAACATTTATTGGAACCTTGTTGGTCAAAAAGGTTTTACAAAAGCTATT
Source organism: Panulirus ornatus (assembly GCF_036320965.1). Classification (NCBI taxonomy): domain Eukaryota; kingdom Metazoa; phylum Arthropoda; class Malacostraca; order Decapoda; family Palinuridae; genus Panulirus; species Panulirus ornatus. The sequence goes on from NC_092259.1 coordinate 12,840,108, forward strand.
AGGTACGGAAAATTGTATTGTTATTAGTTAGATTTTTTAGATATAAAACAAATATAGATAATACACCTAACATGGTTATACTGATTTTGATCATTTCATACACTCAGAAGTCTTTCTATGTTTTCCATGATTTCGTTTCTGTGGTGAGTTATTTTAGTAGCAGGTTCAGGTGTCACACTTTGAGCATTTCTTTAATTTTGTTTTACATTAACAATTTATTCTCACCAACTTGGGGGGGGGGGGGGGGGGGGGGGGGGGGATGTCAAGTGCTTTGGCTATACTCATTCCATATTTTCCAGCATCTGAATTCCTTAGATATCTAAGTTGACCTAGTTAGTACCTTCTCTTGGTTTTTTCAGACCAGAGATAAATCCCTCCATGTTGGTTATTTTCCACTTATTCAGTTGGGCTTTGTTGAAGTATAAACACTGATATTATATTGAAAAGACATTCAAAATAAAGGAGAACAAAACATTATGGCAGGGCTTTGTGAGACTGATGCTGGTAATGCAGTGGAGGAATAGCAGTCGTTCATTATTATGAATGCTACCCAACGTAGTTCATTATTGTTGCAATTGCATGGTTTAGATTTTTTCAATGACTGAGTTCATCAGCAACATTTACACAAACCAACTTGTAAGACAACATTGTTTAGGAAGAGCTCTGTATATGGGTTTTAAGTACAAGTTTTTGTGGATATGGGTAGGTGAGTGGAGTGTAAGGATCTCTTGAAATGACAAAAGCAGTCTCACACATATTTAGAAAGGGAAGCTCTTACATTTGTAAGGGACAAGGATGCTTTTTGCTGAAATGGAATCAGAGGTAATACAGGCCGTGAAAAAATGTGAGACTTCTTATGAAGGATGAATGGCATGAAAAAGAAAGGGTCATGGTAAAATGTGAATCAGGATTGTTAGTGTTGTTTGAGTGTGTAGGATAATGATATTCAGGAGTTGCCAAACAGTATATATATTCTGAGAGCTGGTATATAAAGAAGGGAGCTTTGTATTGTATAATTATTATGATTATCATTAGTTATTGTAGTTGTGATAACATTAACAATAACAGAGAAAATAGACCTCACCTAATTTTTCTTTAAGAGCAAGCAGTTCCCTGTCATCAGTGAGGTCTTACCTCACGACAGTCTCAGAATTTATGGGTAATGTTTTGTGTAACTTAAATGCTGCATAGCTCATCATGTCTATCCTTACTTTTGTATTTGTCCTCCCATTTCTCCTTCGTAATGATGCTTATCATTAACATGTTGATATTTATGTGATATTGTCTATGAAAGTATTAATTGCTGACATGTATATTTGTATTAGCTGATTTTGCACATAATTTTCTGAAGGGAATTAGAGAGCAAGTTAGCAGTGGAACGAAGTACAAAAGAGCGCTTAGAGGCATCACTAGATGAAGCAACACAGCAGTTGCAAAGATCCATGGCACCTGCCAACCATCGTCCACAAGAACACTATGAAAAGAAAATCAGTGATCTTCAAAATGAACTAGAGCAGGTAATGCTTAATTTTTTAAGATATATAATGCTGTTCAAGAAAAGGTTCCTTTTAGTAGACTGTTTGGTCTCAGTTGTCCGATGTAGCACTATAATGGGACAAGAGGACCATTTTATATCTTACTGATGAAGATATTTTTATGTATCCTGCTATGACTTACCCTTTGTGTAGCCCCAGTGCTGAGTGTGAATCCTTCAGAATTGAAAATGAATGCAGTATTTGGTGGCAACTAATCTTTAATAGTTAACCATTCTAATGTAAGATTTGTTTATCTATCGTATAGATATTTTTCCTTTATTTTCATGAATAGAGCATATCTTTTAATAGAGACAGGATTGAAAGTTGGTACTTTGGTGTCCCAGATTTATATTTGAGTGGTATCAGTTTACCCACGATTAAGAAGAAATAACTAGTTGGCTAAACTTTATGATTGTTAAAATTACTTTAATTTCTAGACAGTTATGTAAGTTTTGGCATGGTTGCTTTAGTTATATGTAGCCTTCAGTGTGTATTTGTCATTGTTTATCCCTGAAAAGCTGTAAGTGTTTGGTAAAAAGGCTTATACTTAGACCTGTTTGATAGTCTTTCATCTCTTGTATTCAGTTTTAGATTGTAAAGATTATTTAAGATATTCAGTTACATTCACTTAAATTTTTTCACTTTAATGTTACTTTTATTCATATATGGAGTGAATAAGTATGGAGTGGCTGACAAAAAGGATGTATTTGTCAGAGTTGGATGGCATCAGGAGAAATTGGATATGGGAGAATGGAGTGAATAAGATTTTGAGTGCTTAGGGCCTGACCTTGCAGGACAGTGAAAGGCATGTTCAGGATTGAGTGAATTGGATCAATGTAGTTAACAGGGGATGAAGTGCTGTCAGTGTACTGAACCAGGGCATATGAAGCTGTCCTGGGAAAACCACAGAAAGCTTTGTGAGGTCTGGTTGTTGATAGTTTGCTGTAGTTTTGGTGCATTACACATGACAGCTAGAGAATGGATGTGAGTGATTGAGGCCTTTTCTTCATCTGTCTCTGGTGCTACCTCACTAATGTGGAAAATAGTGAACAAGTATGAAAAAAAGGTATTTTCAGTTTTACATAATTGCTTCTCATGGATTAGTGCAGTAACTTCAAGAACAAGAGAACAGTGGTCTCATTTGACTAAATCCACCCCCTTTAGCTATCATGTATATTGTATGAAAACCAGTATTTGCTATCCACACTCAAATACCACAGACTACTCCATGGTTTAACCCAGAGATAGCATGTCACCCCTCATGTACCACAAACTTTATTACTGCACAAGTGAGTTTATACTAACCTTTGAGTATGTTACTTACATGATCACATTTTGAATTAAGAGTTTTCTTCAAGTAATTTTTTATTTATTGATTTTGTTTGTCATGATGGCAATACATGATGGTTAAAGACAGTTTTGAACAGATAAGACCATTGTTCTTTTGTTCCCGGTGCTACCACACTTAAGCATGGAAAGCAGTTAGATATAAAAAAGTGTTGTGACTTGGCTACCTTTGATAGCATTATTGTTTTATGCTCTGAAGCATTAGGTCTCCCATTGATGAGAATGATATAAGAGGATTGTTAGGAAGCATATCAAAGTATAATTTATTTTCTAGATGTTAAGAAATTACCATTGGTAGATGTATTATGTATTTGGTATTAATCATAGACTCTGACTTATTAAGGTTCGATCTCGTCTTAAGAGAGCAGAGCAACAGTCTGAGGAGCCTCCATTGTTACGAAAGATACATGGGCAGATGGAAGAAATGAGAAAACAACACACAGAGGCCCTGCAGCAAGTATGTTTATATTTATTTCAAAATATTAGGTCAGAGACAAGACTTGTTATCTTGTGTAAGGGGAGTGACACTGTATGTAAAGTGCAAACAGAACTTGAGTATTTCTACCATCTGTGCTGTGATTGCAGACATTGCCATCTCTTGATCTTCATCAGCGAAACTGAACATTTTGACATGGCAAACTGTTAATGAATGGAGAGCGATGTAAATTTTCACTCTTTTCTATAGCATAATTTTTGTAATTCAAAGTTCTTTATATAGGGAGAAAGAATACTGCCTATTTATCTCCTTCTGTCACAGAAGGTGACTAAGAAGGGCAGGAGCAAGGGGCTGGAAATCCTCCTTTCCTGTATTACTGTCCAAAAGAATTAAAAGAGGGAGAAGGTAAATGAGGATCGTTTTCCCTCTAAGGCTTAATCATGTTTTGGATGCTACCTCATTCACTTAGGAAATGGCAAACATGTATTGAAAAAGAAAGAAAAATGTGGAAGGAGAGAAAATGAAAAGATTATTAGATTATATTTGTCACACCAAAAATGACAACAGCTAACTGAATATATTGCAAATAAACTGAAAAGTTTGGAGTTTGTTATCATCGTACATCAGACACCTGACCTGTTGTGGAACCAATTTGATAAAGGGGAAAATATATATTTGAACAACAGCATATATCTTACTGATGTAAATGAAGAATCAATGAAAGAAATAAACAAATGAAGTTTTTTTCATAGAGATATTTTTGCACTTTGAGTTGTGCGCAGGAGGATGGATGTGCTGGAAATGAGATGTTTGAGGACAATGTGTGGTGTGAGGTGGTTTGATCGAGTAAGTAACGTAAGGGTAAGAGAGATGTGTGGAAATAAAAAGAGCGTGGTTGAGAGAGCAGAAGAGGGTGTTTTGAAGTGGTTTGGGCACATGGAGAGAATGAGTGAGGAAAGATTGACCAAGAGGATATATGTGTCGGAGATGGAGGGAACGAGGAGAAGAGGGAGACCAAATTGGAGGTGGAAAGATGGAGTGAAAAGGATTTTGTGTGATCGGGGCCTGAACATGCAGGAGGGTGAAAGGAGGGCAAGGAATAGAGTGAATTGGAGCGATGTGGTATACCGGGGTTGACGTGCTGTCAGTGGATTGAATCAAGGCATGTGAAGCGTCCGGGGTAAACCATGGAAAGCTGTGTAGGTATGTATATTTGCATGTGTGGACGTGTGTATGTACATGTGTATGGGGGGGGTTGGGCCATTTCTTTCGTCTGTTTCCTTGCGCTACCTCGCAAACGCGGGAGACAGCGACGAGGTAAAAAAAAAAAATATATATATATATATATATATATATATATATATATATATATATATACCATGGAAAGCTGTGTAGGTATGTATATTTGCGTGTGTGGACGTATGTATATACATGTGTATGGGGGGGGGGGTTGGGCCATTTCTTTCGTCTGTTTCCTTGCGCTACCTCGCAAACGCGGGAGACAGCGACAAAGTATAATAAAAAAAATAAATATAATTTTTGCACTTTGAATGGGGAGAGAAAGCTGGTGATATAATTTTTTTTAACTAAAAATCAATACAAGGAAGTATTCACATGCATCACAGCTGAATATGTGCTCATTCATTCATGAAAAATAGCATAAACTACATGTTTACTCAGTTTGAGTTGATAGATATCGCTGCTGTACACCTGATACTAATGAGAAACATGCAATGACAATTGAACATCAGTTGATTGGCGCCATGTAGATCAGAACATTCAAAGACACTGTCTAGTGGTTGGTTTACAATCTTCCACCAGTGGGAAGCAGACATATTTACAAATGGGTCTTTTCATGAAAAAAGAGATTAATGAACTATCTGGTTAATAGATGTCCAGAAATCATGCTGTTGACTTCATTGTAGCTTTCAGTTACCAAATTTTGTTTTGGTTTGAACCAGGAACGAACTCGTGCTGCTGTAGTGGAAGAATCTGCAAGGGATTTGGCAAAGTCACATGAGGAACGTGTGGCAAGCTTAGAAGCCCGATTGGCTGACCTTTCCTTTACTGTGGCATCTTATGATCGTACACGACAAGGTGATCTTCATGCCATCCATAAACTGAAGGTTGGTGTTATAACCTATGATTATTAGATTTTTTAATTTTGCAGCTTCTTATGAACATATGTTACTTATCTTCATGGGATATTTTTATAAAACTTTAAGTGTTGAGAGATTTTGCTTTTTTTTCACCATTATTTGTCATCTTTTTTTTCCCCTGTAAATTGTTTCATTAGAGTTAGTACTGAACTTTAGTTTCTTGTGTAATTCGTACAAGAGCATCTATATAAGGTAGACACATAAGGTAGAAGTAGTCAGTAGGAACAGTAGGTAGGACCCCCTGCAAACACTGCACTAGAGTTGCCCTCTGTAGTGGCCTGTTAAGGGTGAGGCACTAAAGGCTAAGCAGCGGCACTGGAGTCCACTAGGTTTAGAGACTCTGTTGCTGTGGCTACCCCCTTGATGGAGTTCCAGTTGGAACTGGTGTCAGAAATATGTACATACATAGATAGTACCTATATTTATGTAATGGTGCCTCCTTTCACATTCAAGATTATAAAGCACATATCAAAACTTATCAAATTCCTCACTACTGATATCTCCAAAGCATCCTACGGTAAAAACCCATTAGCAGTTTCTCATAACCCCTGCTGAGAAAATTTATTTTTTGTTTTTGCCTTCAAATGAATGGGGTCAGCATTTATATGCAGAACTGGGAATACATGATACAAAGAAGGGCTTTTTAGGAACTGACAAAAGAGAAAAGTGAAAATAAGGAAGTAGCAAGTGGAAAAAAAGAAAATAGAAATTAGTAATATTCAAAGGAGAGGGAATACTTTCCATGTATCTTCTGTGTGTTGTAGAAGGTGAAGGGGTGGGGGCTGAATATCCTGCTCTCATGTTTTGCTTTCTAAAAGAACAGAGGGGGGGGGGGGGGGGGGGGAGCCAACCAAGGTTTTTCTGTTGACTTTACCTCACTCAGACAGAATTAAGAAACACCTGTAAAAAACTACATGTTAACCACAACGGCATAATTGCCACCTCATCATCCTTATAGCTGATGTGTTTTCTTGTGGGCTGAAATATTTAACTGGTGAACTAATTGGTTCATTGCATGCAATTGGGCAACTTACCACCTTGAAGATTTTTTGAAGTATTCTTTTGATTTAGTATGGATTATTGTTTGGTTGGTTTTCCTACCATTTTATAGGGATTATGCTGCCTGTCACCAAAAGTGATCATTTGCTTGTGTAACTGAATTCAAATGCAGCATATTTCTTGTACTTTAAACTGCCTTCTCTTTGATAAGATGTACTTAAAGTTTTTTATTTTCAGGATAAAGTATCAGAGCTGGCACAGGAAAATGGTTTTCTTTTATCTCGTCTAGAACCCGATGTAGACAACAGTGAAACAGACATCAATACCCTTTGTGATCGCCTAACCAAGCTTAGAGATCAGCTGATCAATGCAAATCTTCACACATCACATCCTGTTGATGTTGAGAGTATGAGCATTAATTCATAATTTGATATTGATTGCTTTTTTGCACTTTTTTCTGGAACCATATTATCTGTCATGAAAGTATAAGTGTCAAGTAAATTTATTACTAATTCATGGTTCCATTTTATGGTAAACATTAATAAATTTAACAGGCCTTCTAAGTGGAGGTGAAAACATCCATGCTCGCTGTCAGCAGGAGTATGATCAGCTGAAGGAGGAATTTGAAAACTACAAGATATCTTCCAAGCAGCAGTCAAAGTAAGTGTTTCCCTTTGTGCTCTTCACAGAGAGTGACAGGCTTTTATGAAATATGACCTAAGTTATTTTAGGTGGCTTTGACTTAAAAATTGGCTATAAGTTTGTGTTACTTAGAATAGAATATAGATAAAATGCATGAGTATTAGTGCCTATTTTATAAACGTACATATGTGTGTGTACATGCAGAGTTATCGGGGAAACAACCTGCAAAGGAGAGTGTGGAAAACAATTAGAAGAATTGCGACAAAAAATACGTAGTCTCACCTCAGCAGCTCAGCATGCAGCAGATTCCCATTCCCAGCAGGTGGCATCACTTAAATATGTAAGGATAGACCTCATTGATTATATTTGTTGGAAAAGGGAATTTCTGTTGTCTGGAGAATCTTGTCTACTGTGGCCATAGTCCCAGCAATTATTGATAATGATAGATTTAATGCTAAAAAAAAAGATGTTACATAATAAAGGGCAGACCTCTGGTGATGTAAAGAAATGGTGATATATTAAAATTTATGTAATGATGAAGGTAGATGTCAGTTGAACTCTTCCTGTCAAATCACCTTTCATCATGGAGGGAATATGGTGCTTCATGTGGTGGCCAAGGTTCATGTAAGATGTTACTCATATTATTTATCTGGGCCCCTCACCATTCTCTTTCTTGTAAAAGAAAAAAGTATGTTTTCATGGTACCACACTAAGCTATTTGAAGGTCTGTATTTTACCTATCGAAATAAGAGAATATAATAATTGCAAATTGTAGATGTATAGAGTCCAGTCAAAACCTCACAGACTTGTGGTTCATTGAAATATGACTTGACAGGTCAGAGTATTGCTTTGACTTTACTTGTTAGCATAAACTCAGTACCTGTTGATACCAAAACAAGTCAGTATCTTGAAGAAACTTCTTATTGGTCACGATGCAGTTATAAGTGATCACTGAATATTTCCCATAGCCAAATACTTTGTTGCTAAAAGAATGGCAGTTTACTCTTGTTTGAAATTATTGTGGTTAGAAAATATGCTGGATGCGTTACAGGAGTTGTCATCTTTGAGATCATCACATGAAGATCAGTTGCGACGTGTAGAAAGTGAAAGCAGAGTGACTGTGGCAGCTGTGGAACAGCAGTTGTCTTTGCAACAGCAGCGTTCACTTGCTACATTAGCTGAGCGTGATTTGGAAATTCAGCGTCTAACTCAGCAGCTGCATGAACGAGAAAAAGCACCTCCTCAAGTAAGAACAGTCACATCCGTGAACTTTGATAAATACGAATTAGATAGGACAACTTCTATTTCAGTATAATTTGTTGACCCCAGCATGACAATTGCTGGAATATTTTATGTGGGAACAGATTTGTTGTTCCTTATTATTACTGTTTCCCATGTTAGTGAGGTAGCCAGGAACGGACGAAGAAAAGCCACATATGCTCACTTCCAACCTCTAGCTGTAATTGGTAATGCACTGAAACCACAGTTCTGTCCCATGTAAACTTGACACCCTCCTGCATGTTCAAGCCCCAAACACTCAAAGCATCTTTCACTCCCTTTTTCCACTTCCTCCCTTACCCTTGTTCCCTCCACTTCCTACATGTGTACCCTTTTAGTAATATCCCCTTAATCATCCTCTTCATTTGTCCAAACCATTTTAGCACCTTTTCAGCTCTCCCTGTCATACTCCACTTATTGCCACACCTCTCCCATACTCCATCATTTCTTTCTTAATCAACCTACCTCACACAAAATTTTGTCCTCAACCATTTCCTTTCCTACATATTCACCCTTTTCCATACTTGTTTATGTAGGACCCATGCCTCATATCCTAACAGCATTGTTGAAACTATTGTACCATCAAACATACCCATGTGTACCCTCTCAACACATGAAGGCTTTGTACACCACCCTGTCAAAAAGAAGGCATAAGCAAATGTTTCATTACAGAGAGCTTTAAGCTTATGCTTTGATATCTTCTGCATTATTAGTGCAGTGTTAATCATATGTACCTGTACTTTAAGGAAATATTGCAAGTTTTGAAGGGACACCCTTCTGTAAGTTGATGGTGTTCAGGGCAATTTTATAAGTTGACTGAAAAAATAGAGTTCCAATAATATCATGTATTTTTACAATATTATCATTTTTCTGTTGTCTGACAGAGGAAGGTAGAGACACTTTAGAATTTGATTTTTGCACTTTTTATTTGAATTACTTTTCACAGCCTTTCTTTTGTCACAACCTCATTTGGAGCAAATTTCATGCCAGTTTAGTATTGTAAATTCTCATATCACTTAGTTTCATTTGTCACAGAATTTACATGTCATAAAGAAGATTACCATGTGATGGTTATATGCTGTGGCATGGTTGCTGAGTGAATGAAATATGTTTAAATATGATTTTCAAGAGAATCTGACTTTTCATTGTTGTTTTCTTGGTCACATTTTAGTTTGCTGATTGCATTTGTTTTTATAAACTTCAAGTAACAAGGTCTGTGGTAGCCATCTCTTTCAGGATCATAGCTCAGGATTGGAATAGTTTCACATTGTTGAGCATGATAATCTTTTTCTCCTGACTGCACTCTTATTTTCTTACAGTCAATAAGTTTATTATAACTCTTTTCACATAGTAAAATTATAGGAGAATCTTTTTCAGTCTGTAGATCAGGATAGTGAACTACACATCGAGGGTCATCTGGTGACTTGACGGGCATTGTGTCTTCTGCGACATCTGCAAAAGAATATCATAATGAAAAAGAGTAATATGACTTAAACTAAAAATAATGCTGAAGAAATTCCATCTCTTTTGATTCATGCAACTTCTTGATTGTGTGAAAGGGTACCAACCTTTCATTGTCATTTGATGCTAACACTGCCAATATGATAGATTATTCAAAATGCATCTCTTGTGATGACTTTCAGGTAATTACAAAAACAAATAATATAGCATAAACCAGTGAGATGCAGTTGAAGTCCCAGAAAAGTTAGGTATAGAGGGAATAATGTTCCATTGATTATGAAGGGTTGGTGAGGACCCAAGAATCACTGCACATTTTATTCTAGTTCAAGAATCTAGGCTGTGGAAATGAGTTGTTTGAGAGGAGCACGTGGTATGACTAGATAGAATGAAGTCCTGAGGGGATGGATGAGAGATTTGGCAGGAGCTTTAGGTAGAAGTAGTAAATAGGAACATTTGGGAGGAGCCTCTGCAAACACTGCACTTGGACTTGCCCTCTACTAGTGGCCTGTTAAGGGTGAGGCACTAAAGGTTAAAAAGTGGCACTGGAGTTTGCTATTTATGAAGACTATTGCCATGGCCACCCCCTTGAGGGAGTTTCAGTTGGGAACAGGCATCAAAGATACAGATAGGGAGCGGAATGCAAAGGGAATGAATTGTGGAGTTGCAAAGTAGGTGAAACATAATACTTTGAGGTGGTTTGGCCAGGTGGAAAGAATGCAAGACAGAGAGTTTAAAAGGAGTGTATGACAGTGTGAGTAAAGGGGTTGGTGTGAGAGGGAGACTACTTGTGACATGAGAAAATAGAGTTGAAGAGTCCTGAAGGTGAAGAATGTCTGGGATGGTGTATGTGAGGGAGGTATCTAAGGACAGGGATAATTAGAGAATCTTTTGCTGTGGCTACCCCCCTTTGATGGGAGTTCACAGAGGGAATGTATGTCAGAGATATATATACTGGGGCCATGGGAAAAGACTATCCTTCCCTTTATAACCTTGGGTCCTCATTCATCAAATCATTTGAGGATGAGAGAGTAACCAGTGTAATGTTTCAAGGTATATATGTGCACATACATATATATATATTTATATGTTATCCCTGGGGATGGGGGAGAAAGAATACTTCTCGCTTATTCCCTGCTTGTTGTAAAAGGCGACTAAAAAGGGAGGGAGCAGGGGAGCTGGAAATCCTCCCCTCCAGTTTTTACTTTTCCAAAACAAGGAACAGAGAAGAGGGCCAAGTGAGGATTTTCCCTCTCAGGCTCAGTTCTACATTCTAAACACTTCCTTGCTAATGTGGGAAATGGCAGATATGCATGAGTATGATATATGTATGTGCATTTATACTGCTTTTCTGTTTCTGGAGTATTAAAGTGGTGCCTGGAATCATCCTGTAGCCTCCAGATTAGAATTGATGGTCATCTGTTACAGTCGTATTGCACTTACTACTGCAGCTTTCTTTATGATGCTATTCTTTACATGGTAAGGCCACTCCTCAGGCATTTGATTTTCAAAATAGTAGCCCCAACAGTTTTGGATGGATGAAAGTCTAAGGCATTAATGCAAAAGAATGTTAGAGGGTGGATGTACTAAAAGTGAAATACCTGAGAATGATGTTTTGCATTACTTAGGTAGAATATTTCAAGAAATAACATTGGGGATAGGAGAGAAAGTATACTGCCCCTGTATTCCCTGTATGTTGTAGGTGACTAAAAGGGGCAGGAGCTGGTGGCTGGAAATCCTCCCTTCCTGTATGACTTTCCAAAAGAAAGAGCAGAGCTGGGTGAGGCTTTTTCCTCATAGGTTCTGTCATCTGTTCTTGATGCTACCTCGCTCACGCATGAAGTGGTGAGCATATATGAAAAAGAAAAATTACTAGGAAAAGGTGTAGTATATGTTTGAAGTACAGGGAACGAGTTGGGAAGGAAACCGAGAAGTAGACTGAAGGATGGAGTGAAGAGGGCATGGAGGTACCAGGGCCTGAATATTCAGGAAGGTGATAGGTGTGCACTGGATAGAAAGAACTGGAGTGATGTGGTATATATATTGAGTGGTGGTCTGTTAATAAGCTGGACCAGGGCACATAAAGCGTTCAAGTTAAACCATTGAGAAGTCTTTAGGGCTTGGCTGTGGATGGTATACTGTGGTTTCAGTATGTCATACATAACAGCTAGAGACTGGATGTGTGCAAATGAAATTGTTTTGTTTGTGTTCCACATGCTTTGGAAAGGTGGTTTGGTATAAAAAAGAATATTTTTTTTTTATTTTGTGGTATTCAGAACAATATTATTTATAAGAGGATACTGTGATGTTCCTTTTAAAGATTTTTACTTGACTTAGTTTGAATTTCTTGTACAAATGTTTTGTGACTGAATTGGACAGAGTATGGGGTTTTAATTCTGACCCTTAAATTTTAGAATGGTATAGGAAGCCTGGAAGCCACAGCAGCACTATTATCCCAGGTTAGTGGTGGCAGTGAGGGTCCACTTCTGCACCACTTAGAGGAGTTGGCACGCAAAGACCAAGAAATATCTCAGTTACGACGAGAAAAGAGACAGCTTGAGACAACTATGCGGGAGGTGCAGATGGCTGCACTAGTCAGGCAACAAGCCCAACAAGACACAATTGAAGCTCTAGAGGAGGAGTCAGAGAGGTAACTTTGTTTCATATATAATGTATACTTGACTTTTTTATCTTTTTGATATGCCAGTGATCCAGACAGACTCTTACTGTGTATCATCTGCTGTTCTCCAAAAATTGGATGGGAGGGGAAAGGTGGCATTGAGATTCCATTAGCATACAAAAATGAAGGGCTTGCTATATCAAGAGATCCTGTTGCAGATTGTTTCCAAGAGCTTAAAGAGTAGTCGTGTGTTATTGTAAAATTGAATAGAAAAAAGTTTATAAACAAATATTTTTATGAAAGGCATGAGGATGCCTCAGAGGAGACAAAAGATTGCTTTAGAGTTGAAGTAGAATCTTAGTTTTGCTTTTTTCATTATCACAGCTTTGCATTTCTGTCTGACTGTTTATTGGTGCCACAGTGGTGGCATTTTCAAAAGAATGGAGTTGAGTCAAATTTGCCAATTTTAATGTATACTAGTGATGCGACTTCATTTACCCACTGCTTGTAAGTTTAACATGTTTCAAAAGAATAGTGTAAATATTTGGAATGTTCACTGTTATATTTACATCTCGGTAGTGCAATGTAATGCCATCTTTTCCAGACATCGGAGAAATGTTTCTCGAGAGGGGGAGAACTTAGAGTACTTGAAAAATGTTGTTCTGCAGTATATGACAAGTTCAGATGCAGAGTCCCGCCAGTTGATGCTAAATGCTATTGCTGCCATTCTTAAGTTCACGAGCAAGGAAACAGAGAGCGTTAAAAAATATAATGCACTTTGGTGGTGGCAGCCAGCTCCAAAGAATGCTGTAACAGGTTCAAAGCCCACCCATTGATGTGCCTTGGTATGCTTGATAGGGTAAGTTATGATAACTGGTTCAGCAACACATTTTGTGAATACGTTTCAACTGTTTTGAGCACTGCTCTTTTATCCAGTGCTTCCATAAGGATTCCAAATAGACTGATAATTTCCTTCCACTGTAAGTCATATTGCTAGAATGCCCCTCCTAGAAAGTTTCCTATATAAAACATATTAATACTTTATTTTTAGATACAGACATAAGTATTATTTTTCATACTTGCTTTATTTGATCTATGAAAAGGTTTTGTAATTATAATCCATGAATGTTCACTATGCTTCTTTGTTGTAATATGTCACAGAATATTTATTGTGTTGTATATACAAATGTTACTTAATCTTAAGAATTAGATGCATTCTATAAAATACTGATATATTCTTTATTACTATAAAGTACCTGGTTGACCATAGTTGATAAACAGTGACTGCATGGTTAATTGGCATATATTTACTCTCTTGATAATGATCTCTTTATGGTATAGCATGTCTTAATTCAAATGCTAAGATGAATATCAGTATTTTTGTTAAATTTTGAGATAATACTTTCAATCTAGATTATAGCTTCTCAATATTTGTTATATGGTTTATGAGTAGTAGTGATGACTGAAGTCTGCATTCTTTCTGACCCCAGAGATCTACATTAGAGGCTGTCTCACTCAAGTAGGTATATAAGATCCATTAGTCTTTAATGGAAGCACAAATGTGACAAATATTTTCTTGCTGTGATTATTCTTTTCTTTCATCACTTTCATACCACAGCACCACATGATGGTCTGGGTTCGCAGGATTCATATGATTAATAGGTTTATATTCCCCACTTTTTGTCGTGTATCACTTCTTTTTCAACATTTTCTTACTTTTTTTACGTATGTTTCTGTTCTGTGTAAAGAGATATCCTGCATATCTGTGCATTCTGTCTTGTGCCCTTATTACCATCAAATTTTAGGTGTCACAGTATATAAACTTATTTCTTGCCCCAGGAGTTGCATCTTAATGAGGCTCCTGCAGTGCTCAGAACCAAGGACTTTTGTAAAGGCTCCTGCAGCCAAAGCTGCACTACTTCTGGTTGTTTTCTATGTTAGTTTTGCCATTCAAAGAAGTGGCCTCATTTGCTCACATCCATTGTCTGACTGTTATGTGTAATGGACCAAAACCACACACACACACACACACACACACACACACACACACAGATATATATATGAGAATGAGTGAGGAAGGATTGACCAAGAGGATATATATGTATGTCAGAGGTGGAGGGAATGAGGAGAAGTGGGAGACCAAATTGGAGGTGGAAGGATTGTGTGAAAAAGATTTTGAGTGATTGGGGCCTGAACATGCAGGAGGGTGAAGGGTGTGCAAGGGGTGGAGTGAATTGGAACGATGTGGTATACCGGGGTCGATGTGCTGTCACTGGATTTTTTATTTATTTATTTTTTATTATACCTTGTCGCTGTCTCTGGCGTTAGCAAGGTAGTGCAAGGAAACAGACGAAAGAATGGCCCAACCCACCCATGCTGATAGTGGGCTGAACCAGGACATACTAAAGGGTCAGGGGAAACCTCAAAAAGAGTCTTTTTCCTGGTTATGGATAGGGATCTCTGGTTTCAGTAATTTATATGTGACAATTAGAGGGTGAATGTGAAGGAATGAGGCTATTCTGCATCTGTTCCTTGCACTATTTCAGTAATATGAGAAAAGGCTAACAAGTATAAGATTGTTGCTACCATGATAATCTTCATATTCATGTGTCTGTTAAGCTGTTCTGTAAAAGCATTTGCCAGTTTTTTCTTTCAGGATATTTTCTTGTAGATTCTTTATGTATTTATCATTGGATTCAGCTTACTGTGCTTACATTTGCTAGTGAACCTCCAGTGAATATAAAATTGAATTTGTGATTAACAGATGAAAATTTGTATATAAAGATATGACATTAATGCTTTTAGCTGATTTAGTTAAGAATATAAAGATATCATTCATTCATCACTGATGGTAGGTTGTCAATGATCATTCCTTAAATTATTTCACCAAACCATCTATAAAGAATATCTCAAAAAGAACCTGAATTACCTACCAGTACTTATATCACAACAAATTGCTCTATTTCTTTTTTTTACTGCCTAAATTATATTTTGCTAGACTATTACTTATAGTGATATTTATGCAATAAAGGGCTAACATACTTTTGAGCATAAAAGTTTAGAGATATACAAAGTTTTCAGTCATTTATGGAAAGCAATAAAGAAATATGTACAAGGAATTTTGTGCATATGAATTCCACATGTGCAGCTGGAATCAGTGTATACTACTTTAATACATTATTGCTCATGAGACACTGTACTTACAAATATCAAACTAAATATGATCAATGAAATATATGTAGTTTTGTCAGTTAAGAAATGACTATTTTCAGAACTTTAAAACAGTATGTGAGTAAACATATGTTAACATGATACAAATTCTAAAATTACCAATTCATTTTTTGTTATCTTTCTAGATTCTAAATCATCCTTTTATAAAAGGAAGGATGAAGGCTTTTGCTAACAAATGAACAAAGTTAAGAGTATAACCATACAAAATTAATGTGGAAAGTTGCTTGCTTAGTAAATATATGCACCAAAATATTAAATACTACAGTTACTAGACTAATCAAATCAGTTCCTTGTCACTGAAGCTGTTGGTTGGAAGACATAGAAAGATTACAGTAGAAAATAAGAAGGCATTCCATATTATTTATATAATAAGTTTATGATTAAGTTCTGATGTAATACGATTGACTGTGGGTGTTTCCTAGTATCTTTCATTATTTAGAGGTTTTAATATTTTAACTGAACAGAAAGTATGCACTTCCTGAATACATTTGTTTGAGCTTATTTCATATGTTGTGGGTGAGTTCAGCTCCCTGTAGTAAGGCCAATGAATATCAGAGCACAAGACAATAAGTCATTCCTTTGCCCCAAATTGTTGAGCATGTATTATATTAGTCTCTTTAAAATGGAGACCATATGTAGTATGAGACACAAGCTCAACCCTTTGGGTTTAGTTAGTAGCCCAGGGGTTTTGAGCTCTTAACAAATGTTCAGTGGTCCTGATGTAGAGTTTTTACCATATCACAGCACACTTTTAATACTAGCTTACTAAAAATATTTTAAGATGCACTAAGCAATTTCATATCACATTCTTACAATGACCATTTAACAGCTTCTTAATTCTAAATATATATGCACTTCATAATTTTATATTAATTAGTGCATCTAGCTTGATGGAATGCAAGGCAAATTTCCTCTCATTACCTCAGCCTAACTGTTATTAAACTTGGATGCTGAGATAATAGGAAGGTTTTATGGGTTCTAGATATAAGAACTTGTTGCACTGAACCAAAGGAAATATACATGTCTAAGCTAAGTCTTATTTAAAGGATATATCCTATAAAAACCTACACAGAGAAGGATAGCCAATCAAGATTTTGTACTTTTTAAGTTTACCTTAGAACAGTATATGAGTTAGTAAATAAAAGAGTTCTGTATGTGTGGATGGAACCTAGGTTAGAAAGATTTCCTGTTGAATGGACCAAATATTTTATACAAACACCTTGGTCCTCTCTGAACTTGCATTGAGTAAGATACAATGAAGCCCACATCCTGTTAATACACAGGTCACTGGAGACTCAAACGTGATGTCCACTGTAAAAAGTGTGGCTAATTCTATTTATTGATTTTATATCTACCTTCCCAGTAATGGTTTTTGATTGATGGAAACTAGGTTTAAAGGTTGAGTGGCAAAATTCTGTTAATGGTGCACATCCACTTCCATGGATGTTTACTAGCAGCATCCACATCCACAGATGTGTGACATCTCACTTCTATTACAGTACTAGTTCCAACCATCCTGAAACCACATAATCAGTCTGTGCTATGTGCTTACTTATCAGGCCAGGTAATATGTGCTAGAGCTGGTAACTTGACTGTGTCATGGCTAGTATTACGTAGACCAGGTTACCATTTATTTTTGTTATAAAGTGTAAAGGAGGATAAGGAATAAAAATTTGGCACTTAGACAAAAATACTCTTCGCATTCCTTTTATATTAGATTATGACAGCATACGTATGTGGAAGATGGGGGCATGTGTTCTGATCTCCTTTATTGCTATACTTTTTTATGTACAGAATGAACAGCCTGTATAAATTAAGTTGTATCCTGCTCATGCCAACACTCCCAAGTAATGATTTTAGCAAAGGAAGAATGTGCTGCAACAGACCGAACTATATGTGTAACAGAATCCATAATGATATTTGCTTGAAAATTTTTGATAGGTAAAGAATATTTAAACATTAGAATATTTTACTGATGTCATATGAAGTTATGGTAACATGACAGTTTATGAGGTAGATACTGTTCCAAAAAGTTTATATGTAATTGTCCAAAGCGTGTGAAAGGAGAAAGTTGAGAGTAAATGTGAATAAGAGCAAGGTTATTAGGTTCGATAGGGTTGATGGACAAGATAACTGGGATGTAAGTTTGAATGGAGAAACACATGACAGCTAGAGACTGACTGTGAATGAATGTGGCCTTTTTTTTGTCTGTTTTCCTGGCGCTACCTTGCTGAAGCTAGGGGGTAGTGATACTGTTTCCTGTGGGGCGGGGTAGTGCCAGGAATGGATGAAAGCATGCATGAATATGTACATGTGTATGTATGTATATGTCTGTGCATATGTTGATATGTATACGTATATGTATGTATATGAGCATGTATGGGCATTTATGTGTATATATGTGTATAGGAATGGATGGGCCATTCTTCTTCTTTTTCCTGGCACTACCTTGCTGATGCGGGAAACAGCGATTAAGTATAATGAATAAATAGTAGTAACTTTATTATGAGTGAACATGCAAGGTCAATGTCAGTTTGCCAAGCAAAGAGGATAGAACAAGACTACCATGCATAATCTACTCCCAACACCAGAATTACATTTCATTTCTAAGATATTATAACATATGACAGAAAATATATTAGCCTTATTAATCCTAAACTTTCAACTCAGTCATGACTAATCTAGAGATTGAGGGATGGTTATGGAATTCAAATGCGTTACTTAACCTTTAACAATATCAGTAGTCCACGTAGGATCATGAGAACTATATATGTGAGGACGACCTCCATGATATCTGTAGTCCCACTCTGCTATACCCCATCCTTTTCGCCCATTTATCCTGTGGAAATTTTTTCCTATAATAACAGTTACCTGCAGATGTAGGATTATTTTAAAGTTAATAGGATTTCTTTTTTATCAGATAAACAGTATTTTGACATCATAATAATACCAACATTTTAAATCTATTCATATGTTACCTTTAGCTCCATTTGCTTTCATATGGAGAAGTCCAATGTATATAGCCTCATTTTATAATGCATTCTCACCTAATGCACAGTATGCATAAATGAAATGGGCTTCTGTGCTAATGCAAGTTTTTCATACTCTCTTGTTCAATGCTAAGGTGATTCTTGAGACAATTTGTCATACAGAATTCCATCTTCATACACTAATTGACTTCAATTTTATATATGAATATATGCAGCCCCAAGACCCCTCTGTGAGAGGAGTCCTGGGTAATCTAATGATAATGGTAATATTTGACATGGAATGAGTCATAGAGGTCAACAATCCAGGCTGTGGAAATTATTATTTTAGAGGAACATGTGCTATGAGTAATTGGAATGTAGAATGTAATGAGGGGGTGTAAGAGACTTGTAGTATGGCAGAGAATGCATAGAGAATGAACTGTGTGGCATGTTAGAGTGGGAGAAAGGTAATACTCTGAGGTGGTTTAGGCATGTGGAAGTAATGCAAGACGGAGCTTACATAGAAAGTGAATGGTAGTATGATCAAAGAAGAGTTAGTGGAAGAAGAAGACGACCTGTGATATGGGGAATTAGAGTGGAAAGATACTGGACAGAAAGACATGGGAGAATGCATGGAATGGCGTATGTGAGAGATGCATGTTAGGACAGGGACAAATGTAGATTTGCTGCAGCCAACACCTTGATAAATAGGTAGGTACATATTCGAAGATGTATGGGTGCTACCTACAAGGAAAAAGTGTAAGTGACTGGTAATTGTACAAGTCTTTTTAATCCTGATCAGATTTCAGACTTTTAAAAAGGAAATCTGACTGAACAGTTTGTTAACCCCAGCAATTACCTTCCACACACCAGAAATATGCCTACATTCTGGTTACAGTTCATCTAAATTTTTGAAAGGTTTCTTACTTTCCAAAAAGAGGGAAAAGTGATGTCTTTCTGAGTTCAATTTTCTTCAGTTTTGTGGGATCTCTTTGGATAATTCAACTTCTTAACAATATTTAAACTGTATACTTATGAGAAAATGTGAAGGAATGTTTTGGGTGAAAGGTGAGTCAGCAAAGAGGAAAACCATGAGACATCCTGCTGAATAATGATGGAAAGTAAACTAAATACACAGAGAAACTGTCATAAAGTAACATAAAAAAGATGAGTTGTCTTGCTCTGAAAGGGAAACTTCTCTAAAAGAAAATATTGTATGATATTATTGATGTATGTCATTATGAGGTATAATACACACGTTGTGTTTGTGTCCTTGAAAATGTCTTTACTTAGGCTCAATTACCTGTATGTTACCATGCGCTCCACTACTCTTGTCTCCCATTCCCAGCCAATATAGAATTCAGGGGACTCCAACACTGATACTTCCACTAAGTACTCCTTCTTGCCTGTAAAGTTTGCAGTGTAAGTTAGTATATAATATTCAGTTGATAACTGTACGAAATAAATGTCACGTGGAAGAAACATGCTGTATTTCTGTAAAGATGCACTGCAAAAGCATACCAAACTTGAAATACAGCATCTTCATCAAAACCATCTTTATTAGGGAGAATATTTCTTTTGCTAGTCTGTAACTAAAGTATGTTATTTGATTTTTATCAAAAGCCCATAATGCTTAGTAGTAAAATGAAGGCAATCCATAGGACTTGACCAAAGCGTCAAACTAACCAATTAACATCCAACAATATAACGGAGAAATATTAAAACAAATATATACACTTCCAAAACAGTGATTTTACAAAAACATTTTTGTTTTTTACAGATTTGTGTAGGTATAATCCACATCCATATAATTAGAATTTCAAAGCTAAAAGTTTATTCTCACCTGCTACAAAAAAGAAGGCATAATCTGCAGGTGGGTGTCCCTTCTCTCCATGTTGCCATAGTGGGAGGTCCACTGATGACACTGGAACTACCTTCCCTTCTTCACACAAATATCCCATCTCCAACCTGCACAGTTTCCATAAAAAAGTAACATGGACAGTACTGAGAATTAGGCAATGGTTTGTGAAAGGGTTACACATGTTTTAAGACCAATATGAAAATATCAATATCAACTTTTTTTGATATTTTGCAAGTGTTCACTCACATTCGTATGTTTCCCTTATGGAAATCCATATTTTGCGAGCTGTTAAATACATCAGCACTTAAAAGCTACTGGTAACACTCCAAAACTTTTACTCAAAATTTTATAACATTTGCAGAACAAAATCACTCGTTATACTAGGCTAGTTTCGATGTGTAGCTGAACTTGTGATGTACCTCCTTCTTTAAAGCCCAACATCATGTGAAAGTAGAAAAATAAAAAAATAAAACTGGACAGAATGTGACGTCATAGTGATATCACGTGACTTTCGACAGGCTGGTGGGCATAACAACAACAGTGGATGTCAGGCATTTGTTCAAGTGTGTTCTTATCTGGAGCTTTTACAGGTTTTCTCCGTAAAATCTCTTTCTGTGAACTTTTTTTCAAAACAGTGAACAGCCGTATCGTTGTGAGATGTGCCAGTCAGTAGCGTACTGCTTCAAATTTGAGTGTCAGTCGTCTACTAAAGGAAGCCATCAGTCGAAAATATTTTAATACCCGGCCCGGACAGTTACCTGAGAGTGAGCGGAATATATTCCATCAGTGGTAAGTAGATGTTTTGGTTAGGTGTAGTTTCTGATTCATACAATATGTTAAAGTATTTATGAATCTGCTTGTCAGGTGTTACCTTTAATATATTTTGCATAATCAAGTTTCGCTAGTCCAAGTTGGATGTTAGTTGACTGACAGTTACATCGTCATCCACCAGGTATAATGGTGATATTTAACAGAGGCAGGAATAGAAATAACAAAAGAATATATTTACAAATGAAAAACGCGTGTATGTTGTAGGGGACTTTCATGTTTTTAATTCTTTGGTGAAACTTTCAAGTGGGAGTGAAACAATTATATCACAAAAACATTAGGCCATGCACCATGGCTGGTACATTAACCGTTTCTATTTTTTTTTTTTTTTTTTGCGCTACAGAATCCAGAAATTTCAAATCTTTGATTCAGCGCCCATGATTGTTGTTTTGCCCGCCAGCAAGTTGTGGACGCTCAGAATTAAGAACTTGTTTTGGTGACCGGAACTATATTGGTCTAAGACGATATCATTTAACCTTATCGTAGTAAATTTAGTATGGAAAAAATAGAGGTGCAATAGGGATGGGGGTCCTTAGTCCCCTCTTAACAAAAGAAGTCTCATGGTGCCCAAATGAAACCAGTTATCGGCCATCGCGGAACACCATGGTATCTTATTTGAAAGTATCCTTTCATGTGGAGGTTATTCTTCACTGCTAATGTACTGTAGGCAATATATATATATATATATATATATATATATATATATATATATATATATATATATATATATATATATATATATATATGGAAGCATATAACATGCAAATTTGATAACGCCCTTTCCCCCAACGTTTGGCTCCGCCAGTGAGTGGAACGATTAAGTGGTTAAAGTACTTACTGTGAGCATGTTGAAGGTTGGCAGACAATCCCTACGTTGCCCTGCAATCCGTCTTCGGTAAAAAACATGTGCAGTCCGTAGCGGTGCATCAACTTCCACTCCCGTTTTTGTCCTAAACAAGGCGACGCAATATTTGGCACATTTAATGTCGTGTAGCTTTTCGTATAGTAGCTCATGTGTATATGACCAGATTTATCCTAAATTATTTCGAAATATACATAATGCAAAAACCAATGAAGCTTTTCTCGCCGAATCACTTTATTCCCGTATATTCTTAAGTTCCTAGCCTCAAGCGATAAATTTAATAAATTTACCTGAAAAATCACGTATGCAGTTGCACCTAAATTTTTTATATTACGCCATCTACGTTATTTTTGTTATCGGTTTAACATTACTAGATAAAGTGAGTGGTGTCATGTTCTTACCATAGCTATGGTCCCTTATGGAGTCGAGTCGAATGATGTATGGATGGCCGTCGACCACGGCTGTGCCCTCAAGCCTACCCATTTGCTCATAGTGACTCTGGTGGGCGCTGCCAATAAAACAAGTATTAAGTAAACATTGATAAAATGATAGCTTTCGAATATACTTTGTGTTGATGGTTTCTTGTGTTCCTCTGATTGGAAATGTAACGAATATCCGTTCGAAATAGGTGCATATTTCAAGTGGTAAAGCAAGCGAATACGTACTCTTTCAGATTTTGGAAGTATTCTTTCGACCAGGGCTCACGCGCTATGCTTCTCGCTAATGCCCAAGCGTCCATGTCGTAGTCGAAGTCGAAGTAGGGCTGAGTACTGGTCCACTGAAGGTCAATCTCAACCTCAAGTCTGGACAAAGGTTCGCCTCTCAACCTGCCCACAGACGCCCATCACCAGAAACCTTATGAAATGCCGCTAATTTTCTCCCTATGAATTATCTTAAGCCCTTAAAAACAATTGGCAAGTCAGTGCAACTTATATTGAGTGAGGGTGATTGTCCAAAAAGAGGTGTCTAGCAACAAAAAAGGTATTACTGAATATGTATCAGAATCCGTACTTCATGGGTCCTTGGTACTGTATACGCCAGGCTGCCATCGGCTTGAGCGGCGTTATGCGTAAGCCCTCGGCCGCGAAGTGATCGTCCTCCCCAAACAACATGGTGTCCGGCATCTTGGGCAGCTGCAACAGCCCTAGGCTCGGGATCTGCCCAGTAACAATGTTATATTAGTCATGGAGAGGTGAGCAGGATGTGGGAGGGTATGGACATATTAATTAGGGAAGGTGTTAGCGCCTTACCCTGAGATAGAGGAAGCCGTTGATCACTCCTCGCGGTCGGCGAGCTGTGGCAGCCACTAGGTAGTAACCATTCTCGCTCCCGCCGTTGAAGTACACCGCGTCGATAGCCTGATATCCAGAAGTGATAGTAAAGATGTTACTTTTTCCCAAAGTTTTATGTATATCATCAGTAACAAGAAATGGAAGTTCTGACCCGATCTGATTGAGCTTTCTTAAGGTTAAGACACCCCAACTTCATATTTCTTCACCCAAAATTAATATATATGTGACTGTAGTACATACAAAAATATTTCAGTATATACATAACCTGACGAGCACATAACCCGCTGCTTGATTTATATATAGCGTATATTTGTTGCTCTTGGTGCTCCGTCAGATTACGAAAAGTACATGTATGAATTGCATTTGATTTGTGTTATGCACTCCATGCATATCCCATTCGCAATAATTACCCAACCAGTTAACCTGTAAGTTGTGACTGCCCAAACTTCTCGTTTCGCAGGATGTATCATGACTATGTCTGCTGATGAATGTTAAATATAATGGATGTTTTCATCTATAATATTCAAGGACTGTTATGTGTAAATACATATAGGCAAACTTCATGTAGATTTCAAACTCAGCAACTTCCACAAAGATAGTACTCTCATCCCCCGCTGAAATTAAGGCTGCCTAACATTCAACACTACTAGTTGAATTACCCATGAATCCTGCCCAAATCCAGACATATATTTGCATACTTCTCTTGACATCCAGAAGAAGCGCGGTTAAGCGAATAATTAAAACTTGCATACATCGAATACTAGGCACGTACGTGCTCTGAAGTTGAACAGTTTTGGCTTGCGTGATTTAAGGGTGATTGCAGTGTTTATATATGTCATCACATAATCCTGTTTACGTGATCAAATATGTTCATTACGAGGGCTGAAAATTACCTTAGGGTGGTCTGAAAGCGGCTGAACGCGCTCCATCATCTCAGGGCTGGAGTGGGATGGGACGCCGTAATCAGAATCTCCTCCTGGACCAATTCTTTTATGTCTCTGTCGGGAAAAGTCAAGCAGTTAGCATGTTGTTCTGCTCAGCAGTAGTGTATGACCAAACTGTACATTGATAACAAATTATCAGATAAATTTAGTTTAAAAGACCTTATTTCCCCCCAATTGACATTCATAATGGATGATGATATATATATATATATATATATATATATATATATATATATATATATATATATATATATATATATATATATATATATATGATTCTAATATGCATGCAATGCTGTAGTTTCATTAAAGTGCAGTTTATTATGGTTTCTGTATTTCATGCTAGCGAAGTCAGTAAAAAAAAGGAAGTGCAAATCTAGACAGGTTTTGTAATAAAACTGTTTCTGGTGAAAGATGTTAAGATAACATAAGCTTTAAACTGTGTGATCGTACGCTTCCATAACAGTAAGACCTTTTGTGGTGACTCACCCAGCGACGAAGCTTCACCACTATGTAGAAGACGAGGACTTTTAGCCAGAACCATCTTCCGGGGCGACTGTAGACACCCATAAGGCGAGTGGGCGGCATCGTCGTCCATAACAGCAGCCATGTTGCCGCCCACACACCCAGCAATTCACTTAGCATTACCTGCCAGTACACCTCACCTCCCAAGACTGCAAACGTAAAGGAAAGAATGCACGTGGACTATCATTACTGTAAAAGATGGGTGACTTAAAAGCAAACTCCATTGCTTTATGAAAATTATTATTTTCGCTGATTTTATTGATTTTCACGATGACATTGCTGCCATTGGAGCTTTTGGACAATGTGAGGACAGTTATTGGCATGATTATATTCGATGGAAAACTGGGAAACAGGACGGGGCTAAGAAAAAAATTAAAAAAAAAAGTTTGGAAGAAGACAGAGGGAAGGAGGGTGGAGACAGAAGCGACGATGATGAATTAACGAAATAAGAACGCTTGGCAAGATGTTTAATTACGTATCTCGCTGTGCTGGTAGGGTGCACGTAGATCTTACTGGTTATCGACTTGCAAGCCATGTTATGCATAAAACATTTGAATTGTTTGATGCTAAAGATAGCAAGAATTATTTGAGGTCATGTTAGAAATGATCGTTGATATTGTGATGCCTTTTTCAAATAATATATACGTACATACTCTGGGTCTGAGATGTAAACGCCTAGGTTATTTCTGACATTGACGATTGCATGGTTAACCACCTTGAACTTACTGCATTTCTGAAGGGTTTTTCTGGTGACAGGATGACCACCGTGTTTAGGATCTTTTAATTACACCCCGCAGATTGACAGTCTGGTTTAGTTTCTCCATATTACACCGTCTTACATTTGTATTTGCTTGCTTTAGAATTTGTTACCAAAGTTCTGACGGGCCCTGAAACATTAGATGACGTAAACAGAATTTTAAATGATATTCACTAAATCTAAAACGCGAAATACTGTATATTTAGAACGCTAGCTCTAAGAATCTTAAAGGAACCCTTCTGCCACTGCCAAAGTAACCTATCTCTAAATTTATAATAGCGTAAATCGATACGCACCTGATCTGTAGCGTGCCTTTGATACCGGGCGTCATGTAAACAGCGCTGCCCTACGGATACTAACAAAGCCTTTTACAGCAGCCGGTTAACTAACATCGCCCCACCCCTCCAGACTACATCCAACCGTCGCTGTTACTACCGTCTTATCTTCAGCTGTCACGTGCAAAAACCACTCCTCATCATGCCATATGATTAGAATTGAAGATTGACCCATGATGTATTGTTGGTGTAGACTCATGCCACATCATGAGCCCACCGTCGGTGGAGTTGGATATCAAGAATACTTGAACGAAAGTCTCCCAGACTTCAGACTGCATCGCTGTTGGCATAACACGCACTTTCAACTCGCTTCCCGTACGTTACATATCGTAAAATACCGCTACACTTGTGTCTGGCGATAAGATACAAGATCTAATAGTCTTCAGATATAGACTGAGACACGTGATAAAGCCGTGTGACAGGATTTTTCCGTCATGTCGTTATCTGTACGATGGTCATTCTATTTAAGTTCCCATCTGTAGATTAATCTTGTCTCAAACCTGAGTGCTCTGGCCAGCCTGTAATTTAACCTTTCTAATTTACACATCAGGTAGGCCTCTTCCGTTATTTATTTAGGGCAAGTAGGGTAGTGTGGTAAAATCGTAGCAGCCTAGCCAGTCTCCTTCAAAAACTCTTGAATATCCATCTCCTTGCATATTGATACTAGATATGTACTATAATTTCTACCATGGTGTTTATTCCCCACTAACATCTTTACCATCATTCCTTTACCCATCCAAAATACATACAGTATCAGCCTATGTCTCATCATCCTCCCACAATATGATCTTTTCATACTAATAAAGGCATTAGACTACAAATTACAATTAAATCATCCAACAAAATTACTCACCCTAACCTGAACACAACCACGTAACCCTTGCCTTCTATATATATATATATATACGGTGTTAACGTGTTCTGCCGCGGAAAACTGACCATAGATGTATGCACGACCACAAAAAATTCAGCAACTGTGTTTACATTGATCCATACGTTGTAAGTGGCTTCTCGTTATTCTTTCGAAAGGTAAAGACTTTGTACATGTTGTTTGATATATTGGCCATCATCTGTTGAGTGGCTTTAACGCCATGAATCCTTTTTTAAATCGCCACATACAAGGCAAAAAGATGTAAGGTCGCACAAAACTTTTGCTAATATTGTCAGTTATTCTTTGTCAGATCCAGTGTAATTTCTGATATGAACCAACAATGCAGTCCACCAAACCCCCACAGAAAAATACTTGTATATTATCTGTGCTCTGGCCTGGCCTATCATACTGGAGCAGAACGATGCTCCTAGAGGAGTAATGACACTGACTCCGTAGCCCGTTGGGCATCATGCCAGCAAGGTGATGGTGATACGTGATTATTTAAGCCTTGAATATGACGGTATGATCCATGAACACGAGAGTACGATCCTTGGAGACGTTAGTAAAGTCCATGAACACGACGGTACGGCTCTTGTGCACGATGTTACCCCCCAGCACGACGTTACGACCTTTAATATGAAAGCTTGACGTCTGAAACTTAAGGGTCAGGTCAAAGATAAGGCCACCATACACCTAACTTTCATACCAGTGTAATTAGGTTTGAGCCGAGACACCACGAGTGTTGAACTCCCTCTCAGTAGCATACTAACTGATCACAAACGCCTACTGACTTATGTGGTGTCGTTTTTAGCATTGCTGTTCTTGATTAATGCACGGGCCTACCCAGGTTCAAATCCTGGGCGCGGCGGTCAGCCAACAGCCCACCCAACTGTTCATCCTCCCATTGGAACTGGTCGCTGAAAGGTTGTCATCGGCAGACTCTGAATCATTTTTCAAAGTAGATCATTTTCTTTCCTACCCTAATAAAAAGGGTCTCAAATACGCTTATCAGAATTAACGAGAAAGATGTTGAGCTGCGCGCGAAGACCCAAAATTAAGACCACAAAAGTAAGGCCCCAGTCCCACTAAAAAAATAAAACGATAAAAACAGTTGTGTGTGGGGTGGCAGCTGCAGCTGTCCCTGGGAGTGACGCCACGATTTTGATATTTACAACAGTAGTAGTGCTGCAGGGCACTGTTTCGAGGATCATTGTTTTAGACTCTGTAAGCTGGAGTAGTTGAAAAACCTCCACCCAAAAAAAATGTAAAGGAAGAGCGATCCTCTCTACCCCATATGTTAGGAAGTTCACCGGGTCCTCTGAGAACAACGGTACCATCTTCAAGTACAGTGGTTCGACCCCTTTTTAGCAGGAAGGTACGTCCAATGAATATGATGAATTGTCGTTTAACTTAACCCTAGGGTCGTACCATTGTGCTTTAGCGGTTAAGAACGAGGTTATTTACGTTTGCTGAAATGTCAACAACCAATGATGTTACCTACACATAAGTTGGGTTTATGATCATTTTCAGTCCTCTAGTGTTATGTGTATGTCAGCCCACAAGAGAGGAACTGAGAGCACATACTGGGTACGGGCCCGTCGTCCACCATTCGTAGTTCATTATCCTTTTTTGGACTTGCCGCCGTCACAAAATACTCAGTTGTAGGCTCTTAATACATTTGTAATTGATAGCTGTCCTTCCCACCTTTGTAGTAGATGTATCTGGGCGTTACTTGGCTAGTCTAGGGGGTCAAAAAAACAAAGTAAAATGACTCCCCAAACTTGGGTCGTGATTACCCTTAAGTTGACGTCTTGATATTATACATGTTGATACATAAAGGCGGATAGATATCTGTTGTCGTCAGTTTGGTCATATAAACCAAAGAATTCATCATTTACACCTTTGTGTGCTAATGGTCTGAAAATCTAGTATTGAACTCCTAATCAGAAAGCAGTTCTTATTGCGAGTGAAGATGCAAGTCTTCCAAATATGTATTAAGTGGCAGCAGAGCTCTTGAAGGCATTGATACTCAGCCTTCTCTATTCCTGCTTAATTGTGTAAAGAAATAATTTTCAAGTAGAAATTCCACCTCATTCTCAACTGGAAATTCCACCTCATAATGGCTAGAAAATTTAATTATGAACGAAACTTTCCGCAGCTGTGCGTCCTTGGCGTGGTATGAGTAAGTGTAAGTGTAAACACCAAACTATTTATACTACGGCTCAACTTGTGTCATCCTTGACTTCACAGGTAGTGAAGTCGCCATATCACAGGCCAGACGTATAGAAAGTCAAAGGAAAAAATATCAGTCTATGTCTGATTGTTGGGAAACTGTTTTGCTGACCATTGGTTGTTTACAGCATCCAAATCCGACACAAATATATACATACGTATGCAACGGTATATGCAAGCATACGCACTCACTTTCGCGATGCAGAGAAGCGCGCGGGCGCATACACCTCAGGAATTCCACTGTATCCAGCATGTCACTATAAGTGAAACGCAAATGCCGTGAATTATATTCTGAGCACCGTAAAAGTTCCTGAAAATACATGAATATTATTTTCGTTAAATAAAAAGTATACATCCCAAATTAGAGTACGCATCAACAGTTTGGTCGCCCAACTTCGTAAAACACACATGCAAGAGTTTTGGCCAAAGAGAAGCAGAACACTTGTACCAAAAAGTAGGGGATCTTTGCTAAGGAGAGGACAGAAGACAGAATAACCCAGATAGGAAAAGACAAAAGTTGGCAATTGTGATTTCAAATATCTCAATTTAACATTATTGTCCATACTGAGTAGCTCTTTGAAATGAAGAATCAGTTGTCTTGTGAGGAAACTAAACATGTCAGACACACACACGAACAAACACACTTATCCACGTACAAGCACAAGTACGCATGTTACATTTCAACATCATTGAAGAAGCCAGTTTCTCTACCTTTCAGTTCCCCTTCCCAGCGAACTCGCTCGATGCGCAAATTTGGATCATAAAAATGCCTTCAAACGGCTAAGTAGGAATAATTCAAGAGATAAAATAATCTTCACCAGTTAGTTGTACCATAGGTTCAGACGTGACTGTAATATGGCAAGATTGAACTATGGTGGGTGGAGAGAAAAGTGCAAAAATATCTGAAGTATGGTTAGACTTTCCCACTTGCTTTATTCTTGGAGGAATTTCTTGACGTTCGAAAATCTAATTTGGGCTTCTGTAATTACGATTAAAGATTATATGCATATTTTGAACACTGACAACTATGCAAATATGCTTATGATAGCTAGTATGTCTAGTGCATAATTTTCGATTTATGATGGCGCTGTCTGACAGCTATCAATCCATATTTTTTTTTTAATGTACTTAATGAGTAGTTTCTATGTAACAAAATTTTCTTAACTGCATTTTTATGCATTTAGTATTTTTATATCAAACCTTCAAAGTTTCGTTGAACATTTTAACCATCGAGTGTGATATAATAATCCTATCTGTAGTTTGCCTTCAATGATTAATTTCTGTTTTCGTTGGGTATTGAACAGTTATCTAAATTGATAATTTATCCCGTTTTCATTGCCTTGCGAGGCAATTTATAATAAATTTCTTCAACGTGGACGTTTTTTTGGTCTCCAAGGCTAATCTGGCTCGCAAAGGCACCCCGAGGAAATTATATTCACTTCTAAATGAAGCTTCACAGACACCTGACAAATGTCCCATTTCATACATTGGTCACACTTTGACATACATTTGACAACTTACGTCCAGGTGGAGGTGGACTTGATTATTTGCTCATGATTCCTTTTTATTCTTAATCTTTGAAAACCATTTCAATAGTAATTTGCCTCATTTAAACTTTCAGGCGAAATTCATAAACACAACGCCATTGCATGCCCTTCCGACAGTTATCATTTACAGTACATTAGATATTCGGTGCACAGGCTAGATTAATGGCCATTTATTTCTGTTGAATCCAGAGTATGAAATATGTAGTCCAGCAGTGGGGTTGAAACAATAGCAAGTGAAGCATGTAGCTCGCACTCATTCAGAAGATTACTTGGGAAAAATCCATTCGTGGCTACCTTTGGAAAATACCTTATTATTTCGGAAGATCAATTCACCCTTTCCCTCCTTTTTTGTTTCTATTTAGGGGAACCATTATGGTTATGACTAGCTTTTTGGTGGACGGTTTATGGTGACGTCAATATCCCTGCCACACACGCTCCCCAGCGAGGATTGGTTGTATATTTATGCTTTCAACTCCTCTCTTCCTCACTCCTTTAATCTTACAGTCACAGAAAGGAATGCTGTTAAAACCTAAAATGATACAGTCGCTAGCGGTATCCTTGCATAGATAAAACATCTGTCCAGCTAATGGCCTGCTTAAGATGGGAGCGGGTCACGCAACTAAGAGTGCTGCTTCTTTCTTCATCCTCGTCATCGTTAGTTCCTGTACAGCCTCTCTAGCCACGAGTTGAAGCATCGTCATTTAAGGAAATCTCACGTGTGTGTTGAAGAATACTGAGGGTGAGGCAAGGGTGACCTCATGGAGCAACCCTGAATTTACGTAAATTGACTGTCATAATGAAAATACAGTTCATCCACCTTTTTGAGGTTTTTCGAATGCCAGATTCTTGATCGCATTCAAAATATTTCTCTTTCAGTAGAGCTTATGTGTCAGGAGGACTTGTCTGTTGACACCTGCTCATCTTAGCCTATTTAATACGTCAACGACGAGTAATTATTTTATTTCCGTTACTGGCATCAGTGGACGAAAAAAAGTGTATAGAATAAGCGTCAGAAAAAAAATACTGAATACAAATAGAGGCAACTGAATGCTCAGTATGGCTAGATGAAACTTTTGCCTCATGTTCATTCATTGATATGTTCTGTGTCGACAGACCTTACCCACAACGCTCACCAGTCATTCTCTTTTCAGTTCTCTACCATCACGGCCACACCTGAGACCATCTCATGTTAACTTCACGGTACCGACTAAGCAACACAAAATCCCTCGCACATCATCAAACACCCTAACCATATGGAGCCCTGAGCAAACATCCTTCAGGTGAGTCACTGGTGAAGATAGATTGCTCCTCGTGGGTTGCAGATGTTTTGATATAGTTTTCAGTAAGCGATAAAACCTCTGGATCGGTAATACGCCGTGATTAAATAGACGTCGATGTGTGGGTGGTATAAAAGTTCAGACTAATGGAGCTCATCATCAAAGGGAACATCAGCTGGCCCCAAACCAGCCAAAAGATTTTGCTGGAGGTGGAGGTTGAACACTTGTATGGAGAATCATTCTTCAATTATCACAGCTGTCGAAAAGGAATTCCAAATGTATGGAGTGTGCTGTGCTTTTTAGGTAACGGTTCCACGTTTACTGAAACATCTTCAGCACAAAACCTTTAGGTAAAACTAGCTCTAAACTACATTCAACTATGCAGTGGTTTTCTAATTGAATGTCCACATCAACATCTGTTAATTCTCACCATACGGATTAGGGAGAAACCTAGTACGTCACTAATGAGCTACAATCATCCATTAGGTCCAGGCAACACCTGTTTTAGATAAGTGTCTTAGGAAACAAGCAACGGAAGTAGTATCTTAGCGAACAACAAAACAGTTTCAGGAAGCAGCTGCTTAACCCACCAACAAAACTGATGGAACCTCGATATTTTCATCATTATTAAATGCTCTTGATTAACGAACCCAGAAAAGTATATGTAATGAGGATCTAACCCAATGAAGTTTAAATTATATTTGCAATGTTCTTAAACTAATTTATGATGGTGTAAGGAAGGCCATAAACGAATTATTCTCGTCCGTGGGTTCTCGGCGGCATCAGTGAGTGAGGCCAACACCCGCGCCTTGAGTTAGCCTTCAAAACACACACACACCACACACACAGGTCGACAGTTATGTTTATTTACACATTGTATGCACGGGTATGCCAGTGTAAGTAAGCCATATGTGGTAATTGATTTTTTTCTCACTTAATTTCTATCTGCGTGTCAAGTATTATGTCAATATAAGTTCGTACATTGTGATATAAAATACATGAAATATAGCGATTATGTGAACTTGCAACTTCTCTTGACGTAGAAGGCCTAAATGTGGGACCTAGGTTAAGAATAATTGATCATGTCCTACATTTTTTCAGACGTTTCTTTTACGATGTGATCATTTACCTTTGGAACAATGATGATCAGTCATACGCTTGAGTCAGCATGCTATTAGTTTGTCAGTACACCGTTAAAGTCAATACATTACGTCATTGAAAGTATAAGGTCACTTCTCTATAGGCTAAGTTGGTACTCACGTATATTAGATGTGTAACATGTGAAAGGCGTGATATAGTGCCATGCTGTTTGTGTATCAGGCAAGTGTGAGTGACTGGGTGTCACATAAGACAGGGGTGTCTTTTAAGTTGTCGTAGGAGTGATATGGTGTTAGAGATAGGTGTAACGGAAATGGTATGGCATCGCTTGTCTTGAGAGGGGTTTGACCGTGTGATTCCGAGACTCGTCGTAATGGGTATGACCTCAGTTGTCAAGGGTGACATCAGTCAGGTGTCAGGGAAGGAATGTGACACCGTTTGTTATGGAATGAAGGATGTTGATTCAGTGGCCAAATTACAGGTGTAAGGTCATTGTTACCACTGCATCCCTACTGCATGAGACGACATACTTGAATATTTAATATCCTGTGCTTCATTTTTTGTCCTAGG
Source organism: Panulirus ornatus (assembly GCF_036320965.1). Taxonomy (NCBI): domain Eukaryota; kingdom Metazoa; phylum Arthropoda; class Malacostraca; order Decapoda; family Palinuridae; genus Panulirus; species Panulirus ornatus. The sequence continues at coordinate 12,873,781 of NC_092259.1, forward strand.
TCAACATGTTACCTCAAATATAACAAAGGCTTGGCATTTGATGTTATAGGGCATGTCTGTACGAGAAATGACACGAGAAGTTTAAACCAAAGCAAGGACAGTAATGAGAGGCTTTAACCTTGTGTGGCATAAGCATTCGCCTGTAATGGAATTTGATATTAAAATAGCTGCGGAAACGGTGTCAGGTATGTAGACGACATAAAAACGCGTTCTTAAGAGTATTCCATACCATTTAGTTCTGGCATGTATGTATAAGTTCAGTGGAGGCACTTATGGGTCCAGAACGCACGAAGCCAACACAAGTGTCAAAAGTAATCAAATGACGTACGGATAACTTTCGTATCGCATCCATGGACGTAGTGGGTAGGCATCTTGTGTTCCCTAATATTTCTAACAATATGATTTTGCCTTTGGGATCTACTGATATATTCAATCGACGAAGTAGATGATATTTATGTACTGCATAGATAACACGTACTTTTATATTTATGTTACGTCCATCATACTACATGAATAGATGTATGGGGCTTTGTAGAAAGCTTGCGCATTATCTCCTACTACTACTACTACTGTTTGGGGGTGCCATGTTATACCGGCGACTTATGAAAATATTGTAATGAAGGTGTTAGCTGTGTGGTGGAGGCACCAGGGATGGTGACAGTGAGGCTGGGTTTGGACTTGTCACGTTAGAAAATGTTCTCTATGCTGCCGAAATATAAGTACCATATCCCATTACGTCCCCTTGCCCGCCGCCTCACGCATCTCGACGGCCTCAGTCTGGCGGCAACCCACTAAAGCTGACTCACGGGTTTTTTTTGCATTTCAAGTGGCAAGGAATAGAGAACACGTGGTGAAGGTGGCTGGTTAGGACTTGTTGCAGAGTGGATTGGTTTCAGATTTCTTGCACTATGCGTATACAGAGAATCCTATTGGGAAAATATTTAACATCCTTTAAATACCCGAAAGTATACAGCTTAAACAAATCAACAACCCAATCAACTCATCTAAAATCCGTTATAGTAAATGAGTGAGGGCTTTACAGTTCACGGGCACAGAGATACAAGCCATTAATTAGCTTTAATACCATAATCGTAGGCTGTTATTTTGAAACAAACTCAATAATATTAGTTCTTAGTGAAGGTCCATTATAATATCAGATTATCGTGAATCTTTGGTCGACAAGATATAGCTGAAATGTCTCTCTGAAGACTTCGTATGAATATTTCAATGTCCAATCACTGTAGTAAGAACGGGATGTTAGGGAAAGGGGGAAGGGAACCTGCACATTCACTGAAGCTAAACGAATCATTGAAAGTATTACGATATCCCAGAAAAGTCTGTCATTTCCATTCATGACCTCTTGGTAGGATTATCAGCATGACCAAATGCAGTGACACATCAACTGCGTATTGTTGACAGCTTTTCAAAAATTTAGTTCATTTATCAGACGATCACAGTAGTCTTCTAATTTAACGCATTAAAAAGCGAAAAAAAAAGGCAAGACATTGTCTTTTACAGCACGGAACAGTACTCTTTAAACCTGTGCTCCACGTTATCACGTCTCTGGTGTAACTTTATATCTTCGATTCTGAGGACATAATCGAGTTATAATGGGATCCATGGCACGTATGTCAATGTCGCATTTTATGTTGCAAAATACCCACACTGCTTAACTTTACACGTATTAATTATTCAGTCCCAGTTTTTGCGCCTCCCTGGTTCACCTCGATAACAAAAAGACTTTACAATCAATGACTAATAACCAAGTTTACCGTCGAGGGCCCCAGCCTTTTGTGTTCGGAGGGCGAAGAGTAATCCTCCGTTGTGTTATGGCAAAGGTGAGCTCCCCCTCCACTTGCTACACCCGTCACGCACTACCTCTTGAACCACACTGCCCGCCAACCAGCATGACTAACCTCACCACCAACCTGCAACCCTAGCCAACCCTGCCTACTGCTGCCTTCCTCACCTGCCACCATCTCTTGTACCCTTTCACCTGCATGCTTTACCACATCCTGCATCATAACACTAACATATTGCCTTCAGCTGCATCCATCCTAACAACATCCAAAACTAAGGTAGAGGAATTCATTTAGATTCTAAGAGAATTATACTGAGAAGTATTGATAACCCTTTGGGGTTAATAATATTGTATGGAGCATATTTTTAAGTTTATAGAATGGGGAGCTCTTGCATCATACCACAACCATCCCAACCCTGTAGTTCCAGTCAGCTCCAGCCTTCATGTGAAGTTGAAGATATTAATTTACTCACATTGTTAAAACAACTTTTGTCACCAGTGACATAGTCTCTTAAGTTCTCATTTGTCTCTTGCTCACCAAATAATCTCTTGACATCCATGGGTTGGGCCCAAAGTCCTAAGACTGGTTGAGGTTTCTTCTTATATTTACCCACTTCACTGTCCCATGATTTGGAGGCTCCCCCACCATTTCATGTCTCATTGAAACTATTTTTTTCTATTTCTTTGTCAGCAAAAAACTCACTGAGACCAGGCCACCAGGCTTTATATTGATGTAAGAGGACTAAGAGTAAGGTTAAGAGAGGAGAAAATATGTAGTTAAGATTTTGGAGGAATTGTAAAATCTTTGAGGAAAAACCCAGTGCTTGATGATTAGAAGAAAAAAAATCAAACCAATCATGACTTTCCCCAATGTAGCTGTATAAACTGTTTACCAAACACTCATTTGTGTTCCACTCGGTATGCCAATGAATAAGCATGATCATGATATGATGATGGTACTCTGACATTTTTATTTCATCAAAATATATAAAGATTAATGACAAAGTAATATGCAGTATACAGTGCTACTGATGCAGGGTACACAGGAAGAATAAAACCAGTGTATTAATATCAAATATGCATTTTCAAGTATCTAAAGCACAAATAATTAAAATATATATTAATTTTTTTTCTTTTTCATACATATTTGCCATTTCCCGCATTAGCGAGGTAGCGTTAAGAACAGAGGAGTGAGCCTAAGAGGGAAAATCTTCACTTGGCCCCCTTCTCTGTTTTTTCTTTGTTTAATAATATCATCATGAAACCCAAATCTTATATCAAGCATATAAGAGTATTCACTCCTTCATGAAATAAAAAGCTGATAGTTATACAATAGGAATCTTCCACAAGCACTTATTCTATAATGCCTTCAATTTTGCCAAAGACTCCTCTAGTTCTTTGTCTGACATAACGTTACTTCGACTTGTCTCTCCAAGAGCATCTCTTCTTGCTTCTGGTGCTCCTGCAACCTGTAAAATCAGTAATGTTAAAACATCTAATTTTTGATACGTTTTTAACCATGAAATAGGCAACACAATTATGTTATTATAATCTTTATAGGTAATATATCATACACAGTTCAAAATCTGGTTGGAGTCATGCTTGAAAAACATTGATGAAGAGCTAACTGTATGTATATAGTGAGATCAGCAGTGCATGCGTTAAATTACTTTGTAACTAACATGACTGAGTAAGATTACTCTAGCAAGCAATGCTTTTGACATGGGGATCTCTGCACTTTGTGTGTCAAGTTTTATATAGCCATCTCCCCACCACAAGAGTTGGGAAAATGAAATGTAAAGAACAATTTTTCTCCATCAATACAAAAACATGAGCAAAGGGTATCTCTGTAACCCTTAACATGTTGGAAAGGACAGAAAGCTTATTAAACTGACAACTCTTGTCAGTTTATAATCTGGTTGTGGATATACCAAAGTGTGCAGACTTGCAAAAAGACAATGAAACTATAAGACCAGACTTACCTTAGCACCAATTTCAATGCCAATTTCGTCAAGTACTTGATTAACAATTGCGTCACTCTCTTCCTCATCTCCACTCTCATTTAAAATGTCATCAAGTGCATCATTCACTGAAAAAAAGGTAAAAATACATATATATTGCTGCATCCCATGGATAGGGAAAAGAATCCTATCCACATATCTCGTGTATATTGTAATAGGCACTTAAAAGGAGTGGGAAGTTTATTTCTTTATGTATGTAGGAGCAGAGAGGAGTTTTCCTCAAAGGTTCAGAATATCTGTTTGTAATGCAACCACTCCATATGTTCAAACATTTCAGCACACCCTCTTCAGCTCTCTCACACATACCCTTCTTACTACCACCATTCTCTGTTTCCTTATTATTTCTTGTTTGATCACCCTTCCTTACATCACCTGATGTCCTAACATTTAATTTCCAACATATCCATCCTTTTCTGTACTATTTTACAAAATTACATCCTATTTAAATTTTGCATTGATTCACTATACTTAAATTGTAAGTGTAGACATTTAACCTACACTGTAAATTAAATGTTATTTCCCATATTCAAAATGGGCTGCATAATTTCTCAAGTATTTTCATGTCTACCTATTCTCCTAAATGATACATTTTCAAGATTCAAGAGAAATATCAGAGATACCTGCATCAGAAATGTACTTTGTAATTTTACAAAAAAGAGAATTCAGAAATTCCATGTTACTTACTGACTTCTTCACTCATGTCAAGTTTGGCAGAGGCCTGTTCAAAATCCCTCATATTTTTTGCTATGTCTTCTGGTTTCATAATCTGGTTCATGTTTACCATAGTTTTTGTGGCACTGCCCATGGCACCAGCAAGCTTTACATTTGCCTGCATAGATTTTTGTTGTGCTGCAACTGATGATATCTGAAAAAAATCAAAATGAGTAGCAAGAGCTAAGTTAGAGGTCAAAACATCCTAATCTCTCTGGAGAAATTCTTCACGGTATCAATTAATACTCCTCAGTCCGAGAATAAAATCCTTAATTAGGTATAATAATGCACAAACTTGACAAATATTTGTTTTGCTTTGTTTATTTTCTTTTTCCTGTAAGTTGCTTCAGTTATTTATTAATCTACTTGTTCATTAGAACATTTTTGAGTATATCTGTAAATATTATCTACCACAAGATGAGAATGGAGCTAAATCAATTATAACTTTGAGAAATATCAATCTGACTACGATTGTTAGTCACCTCTATTCTTTCAAAGAGAATGAACTTAATTTTACAGACAGTTACTTTGAATTGCTGGACCTCAGACACATTTAAATACCCTCATTACTGCTTGTTAATCCTCTGACACACCTTTATTGTTTTACCTTCTGTATCTAATAATATTCCTAACTTTATTATCCACCCTGTCCAATTTTAACCCTTAAAGCACCCACCTGTGAGTCTGAGCGAGTCAAAGAAACCTGCAGGTGAAAATTCATCTTTGGCAGGGCTGTATTGCTGTCATTTGACAAAACAAAATACACTCTCATCAAAGAGCTTTTTGCTTAAATTTTAAGTATCTCATGGTTTTCATACACAAACATATCTATCATTAAATGTACCCTCCTCAGGTTTTCATATAAAAATACACACATGAAGTATTGTATATAAATTCAATATTGGCTTTAATGCACACTGCCGTCTATCATCTGTGTTATTTTCACCAATGGTGGTTGGAACCCATCATTACAGCTGGCATGTTAAGGTTTGTCTCATTACACTCGGAGCAATGTCATCATATGGATGCAGTTAATATGTCTGTGATTGTACAGTACAGATGTTTTCAACACATTCTAGAACTGTTACCTCAGTATCAGAAAATTAACATATCACTGAATATACTGTATGAATAATGGTTTGTGACCTTAAGGCATCTACACTGGGTGTGGAGTTTTGTGGTAGTAATAAGTGGCTGAATGAGACAGACCTATGACATAAGCAGGTGGAACTGTTTTAACACTATCTATTCTCATATATTTATGATTTAATTTGAATGACTGTTGAAAACTGCATAACTGAAAATATTTCTTATTCTTTCATACTTGTTCACTCTTTTCAGTGTTAGTGAGATAATGCTAGGAACATATGATGAAAAGCTTTGTCTCCCTCTGATATATTCTCTAGCTGCTTTTTGTCATGCACCAAACCACTGCTATGTTTTCTATGAATGACATAATTGTAAGTTTTATGTACACACATTCAAGAATATAATTTTTCTGCACACTGTGATTTCACAGTAATATCTATTTTTCATTGTTGTTTATTAAAAAAGAATTTCTAAATTGGTATTTTAGGATTATTTTGGTACAAGAAAATATTCCTGTCTTAGGTACAACATATTTTATCGAAGATATAAATAGGGCACTAGTGTGAAAGAGTCCCCCAAGCTGTGGCCCTGAATGTGTTAACAGAAGTATACTAACCCTACTGTTAGCAGCATATGTTCTTGTCTTCTGTTTTCGTATATTAACCAACTGCTTGGCTAACATGGCAACAGCCTCCTTGTTGCCAGGTGATTTTGCTAATCTCTTAATTTCATTTTCTAATTTTTTCTCCTCTTTCTCCAATTCCCGTCGATCTCGCTCCACATCTCTTCCAACTTTACGTAGTTGTCGTTCATTGGCCTTCATCTGCTCTGTAGTTATCAATTTACATTAAGAAATAGAAAATTTAACACTGATGTAGTTGTAACAACCACTTCTGTCATCACACTGAAAGACAAGTAACTAAAAAGCTGGATTGAAAATGGTGAGCAGTAGAGTATATTCATATCTTTAGTGTAACCTACAAAATTGACAGGTAAGATACACTAGTCCTTTGGTTAAATTATAGTCCAGTGTATTTAAATGTCGTTTAGGGGGTGTTCCTTATCCAATGATAAACTAATGAAAACCAAGTAAAACAATGTTTAACCTAGAAAATAATGCATCTCTAAATTTGGAATATTCTGTTAGATAATTGCTTTGCACATATATACTTTCCTTTTGCTGAATTATAATTGGACTGACTTCTCTTGAAGGAAAGATGTTTTAATCAGTATGATGATAATGGAAGCTTTTGAGATGAAATATTTACACTATAGTATGAATCAGCCAATGACACTTAGAAAATAACCTTAATTATCATATACTTAAATATGGAGCATGCATGCTACCAACCAAGGCCCTTTCCCTCTGCTCAGCACCCTCCCTCACCAATACAGAGGAAACTATATGACCACCTTTTTTTGGTATTTTCTCTAATGAAATATGATAGAGAGATAATCTTTGAGGAGGAAGATTTTTTTCACTGTGGGAGCATCATACCATATGAATTATGTACTTTAAGGGTTCATGTAAAAGTAGGAAGTGCACTAGCAAAAAAATATGTACAAAACAAGTGTGGCCTTTTTTGCCTTTTCCTAGTGCTGTCTCATGGAGGGAGGGGCGCTATTTCATGTGTGGCGATGGAAATAGATGAAGGCAGCAAGTATGAAGATGTACATGGGTATATATGTATCTGTCTGTGTATGTATATGTTGAAATATATAGGTATGTATATGTGCGTGTGTGGGCGTTTATGTATATACATGTGTACGTGGGTGGGTTGGGCCATTTTTTCTTCTGTTTCCTTGCACTACCTCGCTAACATGGGAGACGGCGATTAAGTATATTATACATGACAGCTAGAGACTGAGTGTGAACGAATGTGGCCTTTGTTGTCTTTTCCTAGTGCTACCTCGCACACATGTGGGGGGAGGGGGTTGTCATTTCATGTGTGGCGGGATGGTGACGGGAATGAATAAGGGAAGATAGTATGAATTATGTACATGTGTATATATGTAAATGTCTGTGTGTATATATACATATATGTTGAGATGTATAGGTATGTATATGTGCGTGTGTGAACGTGTATGTATATATATGTGTATGTAGGAGGGTTGGGCCATTCTTTCGTCTGTTTCCTTGTGCTACTTCGCTAACGCGGGAGACAGTGACAAAGTATAATAAATAAATGAATATATAAACTAACCTTACCTAGTTACCAAAATTATACTAGAAATTTACTAATTTTATATGTCTCCTGCTGCACATCACATGACCACTCAGTGTAATCTGTTTGTTGACACCCAGTGCCATGTAGGTAAGACATTTCGTACGTGTCCAGTATATTTCGACAAGAAAATTAAACTATGATAAACCTTGACTGATAAGGGGGTTAGGCTTTCGTTGGGTCTTTTGATTTTTTTCTTATGTATTATCAGTATCTACATTAATTTATCTCAAATTTTCCCTGATGGACTCTACTGCTACCATCATATTTAATATCATTCAATACTTAAGTAATTCGGTCATCCACAGGTATTTCTGTACTTGAACTATATAAAGAACCTAAAACATAGGTAGCCATTTCTCATATAAGGTCATGATGCAAATCTGAAATAAAATTTCCTAAAATTTTACGATTAATTTAGAATACCAAGGGAACTAAGATGAGGTTTTCATGGGATCTTCATGTACATAATCCCAAGTTTTCCCAGATTTTTAAAGCCTTCCCCATTAATGAATTATCTAATAACCTGTTGTGTTAATATATAAAAGTTCCAATCACGTTTGTCCTGTCCTAATGCATTTTTCATATAAAGTACAACTATTCCATGAGATTATTTATGCCATTCTACAGTTAATACAGTGACAGGTTCAGGGAGAACCAATCGATTACCACCCTGGTACAAGGAAAGTATATAACCACCTCTCTAAAACCTAAGGATATATTCCAGGGTTAAAGACGCGTATCAGAATTAATTGCAAGTACAAAAAGCTAATACATAATCGCACAAATACTTCAGTTGAAAGACCCGCCCCCCTTAACCTACATTTTCAGCAGTACATCAATATCGTGTGCAATCTTGAACTCGAGAGTGTTTGCCCTAAACTGATAAGCCCTTTTCTTTTCAATTCCTAGACAAGAACACATCCTATCACCTTTTGAGCATGTGCGCACCGTTGTTCATACCTTTAGCTGATGGTTTTTTGAACATTGTGAAAGTGTAAGTTTACTCAAGCTGCGGTAAGTAAGGGTTGTGAGAGCTGCGATGTGGTAGGCTGGATCATGCGTCAGTGTCAGCTGCTCCACCTGATGTAAACATACCATCCTGCTAATAGACATGGACTCAGCATTATATAGTTGTGTTGACTCAGTAAAAGGATCTGTTAATGCATATGTCCATTTTATGTTAATATTTCTATCGTTTTTGATCCGTCATGGCATTGTGAAAATGATAATCTTGAAGGATAATTGTACGTGATAATGTCTAATATGTAGTTTAATGGAATGATATTTGATACAGATGAATTCCATAAATTCTAGTCGTAAATAATTGTATTATATATTTTATATCAATACTATTCCATAAAATGCCATGTCATTTTTCAAGGAGAATGCATATAAAGGAGGGTTGTTGTGGTTGATGGTGGCCGAGTCATCCTCTCCGTTCACTTCAGCCGTATACTTTTACCGCAGCAGTTAGGATGAGCCGTGATACTGTGGTCAAGAGCACAGTCTCAACCTACGAGAAACTTAAAAATGAATGGTCGAAGAAAAACAGGAATCTGGAGACGTGTGGAAAATATCTCTCCGACATAAAGGTGAGCCACACGAAGTTAACTTCCTTGGGACTTGTGCCTCATGTACGGTCTGTAGTGAGGTTGTTTTTCACATGAGCAATTACTTTCTAAAATCAGAAAATTGGGTAAAGGTATAGTCACCACAATTTTTCCATGTGAATTCGAGTGAAACTTTCATATTAGAACCCATCCTAAGGCAGCTTGTCATTCAAACGTAATGTAAAACCTCTTATCCAAATTGGTGTTAGAGAAGGTTTCACAAGGCGAGTGTCTTAATGTATGACTTAGATTTTGAGAAAAGTTAGTATTTTTGGTATGTAGAGGTATAATTTTAAATCAAGAAAAGTTAGGGCCTGAAAGATGAAGGAATATGTATATTTCAATGAAAAAGTAATCTCATAATTTTAGAGTAGCCTAACCTATTAGTGACTATGGTTAGGAAACATGAGTTTCATGATTTTCTCTTTCATAACGCAATTTTTATATTTGGATATTTCCCTGAACATTTGTGCTGGGATATGAAATGAAAGTAGTCATTATAGGTATTTTTGGCATACAAATAACAAAACAGAATGCGGGGATGTTACTTTACCCATAGCCACTGCCTTTGAAATGTACTACATTTATGTAAGGGTAGTCTAAATGTGGTTGCATTGGTGTTGATGTTGGCATTCATGTTCCGTATAAGTAAGGTTTACACAGATGTCTAATATGCTCAGCCCTTGCATAAACAATAAAATTTTTATTTTTTATGTGAAATTAAACTGTTTTCATGTGAAATTATCAAAGATCCCAAAGTTGATATTTCTATTGAATAAGAAATTTCTTTTAGGTCGAGCTTACAAAGCTGAAATTCTTGCCATCAATGGGGCACAGTGTCTCAAAAGAGGAGTTGCTAGTTGCACGTAAGTTATCATATGTTTTGTATTATTATCCTTGATTATTTATGATCATACAGTCATTAGGTGAGCCACATAGTACTTATAAGTCAGTGCATGATTTATAATTATGGGTGTATGAGAGTCAGGAATGGGGCATAGTGATATCAGTTCTACCCCTCTGCTTTTAAGCATTAGAATTCTTTACTTTTTCATGCCTTTCTCCATTTTTTACAAGATAGAAAAAAGCTAGTTTTAAGGGAAATTGATGTCCAAAGAACAGCATTTTGTTATTTACTCAATCTTCTTTTTATTTCTAGGAAACACCCTTGAGATTGGAGCATTATGGAGTATTGCAAACAAGGATATTCCATCTTTTGAGCGTTATATTGCCATGCTTAAAATATATTATATGGATTACAGGTATGTGGTTAAAGATCATAGCATACATGCATATTGTGTAGGCAGTCAGAAATTTCAAATCACTTTCATTTAACAGAAAAAAGGATTGCCTCATGGTGACATGAGGGACAGTAGAGGAAGGGAAGCAGGTAAAACAAGAGTAGATGTAAGGGAAAGGGAAAATATACAAAACTGTCATATAACTACATTATTTGAAATGAATATAGAGGATGACTTGTGTTAGTGTAATAAGTAGAACTGCAGATAAGTAAGAAATAAAGCAAATGGGTTAATAATTTTAAGTGGACATGTCTACCATATGACTGTCCTCATGGACAGCTGTGATAGCTACCTAATGTTGTTATACTTTGTAAATAGCTCGTGATAACTGACAAATGTCGTTATACATTGTTTGTAAATAGCTCATGATAACTGACAAATGTCGTTATACATTGTTTGTAAATAGCTCTTTCATCACCGTGTTTCACGTATACACCTCAGTAGACCTTTCTTCACTTTTAGCTGTCTTTTCTCTCAGTAACACTGAAATCCCTCCCTCGTACTCCAGCAAAACTTGGAAGTCTTTGTGGTAATGATCTGCCATGATTTTGCCCAACTTCCCTTTTTTCTAGTCTCATTTCTAAACTTTGGAGTATCCCACAATTAAGCTTTTGTATTTACTTTCATTCACATGCCCTCAATCTCCTAGTATCTGCAATCCTCTCATCCATTCATCCATCTTTCAGTCTGTGCCATAGATTCTTCTTATACTTCAGCCCATATCTCTCTGGATTAAATGTTTTTATTTATAGTTCTGACCTAACAGCCAGTGCATAACAGGGCAAGGCTAACCATATAATTTCAGTCCCAAAAATGGAATAACACCGTGTTCATGGAAATTGGTTATGTTCATCTCACCAAAATTAGACACATATTGTACACCCTCATCTAAATTGATATTATAGGTATGTTTATGTTCTGGAGAAGATACATGGCCATCCAGCTAAAGTGTAGTTTGATTCAATTACCATTTGTAGTTGCAGAAAGCAGTTTAATGTTACCATAAGTTTGATACCTTATCAGTAAATGCCAGTATCAGCTGCAGTACTGTATATCCTTTGTTTCCTCTGTAATCATTGTGTCGTGTGATTCATGTCCAGACAAATATCAACATATTTGTGTCTCAGAGTACCACCATTTTAACTTGTAACTAAAGACTGTTGATTTTTAGAAAATGATTGCAGTAATGTCCCCCTTTCCATTATGTTGTCATATAATACCTCATCATGAATATTTTCTTCAACAGGGAACAGCTGCCAGAATCTCCATATATGTATGAGCTCCTTGGTTTAGACTTGCTATGCCTGTTGGCCCAGAACAAAGTTGGGGAGTTTCACACTACTCTGGAACATTTACCACCGCCAGCTATTACTGATAATGTTTACATCCGACACCCTGTTGCTATGGAACAGTACCTTATGGAGGGAGCATACAACAAGGTGCAGTATTTACTTACCATACACTAGTTTAGATTTGGAACATTATATGGAGATCAGGCATTACATTCCCAGTAAGCCTTCACAACTCTGTTCCCCTTTTGATCTCAAACTTTAGTATTTATTTGTGTAGTCTCAGGTCTTGTACTCTACCAGTGCCCTCACTCATGCATTTTACTGTAGGTAGTGCTTTATGCCTTCACTAGTCTCACTGTAAGAGATTGTAGACACAGTTATGATTGAATGAAGCATTGTTAAAAGTATAGAGCATCATGACTTGAAATGAAGGTAGTGTAATTTGATTGGTTTTCCAGCCAAACATAAAACCCAACCTAGCAAAGCTAGCTTTGCTTGCTATGCTTAATATAGTATGGCTCTGCCTGTTTGTAAAATGAGGCAGGCTGCAATGATTAATGAGGATTTGTAGCAGGAAAGTATATGAGCGTCCATGCAGAAGATATATGAATATTAGTTCGTTCAATCGTTAAAGCCATACCAACTCATCATTAGAAACTCTGTATATGTAACAAGCACCAGTTGATTTTGATAGGGTATCATATTCTTGTGTCTGCTCAACAAAGATTTTACTCTTGAAATATATAAAAGCACTAAAGCTCTTTAGTAAATTTGGTTACATTATTTTGTTTTTAATTACATTATTTTTAAAGTAATATGGATTTTTAATAGAATGATCAACCCATATCTCTTAGTTGTATCTCATATTATAAATTTTTCCTTTGCTTCTTTTACCATCTGCCTCAAAATCATTATTTGGTGCTAGCCTTTATACTAAAGCATAGAATGAGTTATAACCTGCTTTCCAGCAATTCTCAGCAGACATACAGGCTTGTTTAGCGAACCAAGTTTCATCTTCTGTTTACTTTGAAGTTTCCAGTATAATTGCAGCATTAAAAAATTAATATGATGAATGTTTTGAGCATTTACTAATTTGACTTTCACTATTGAACTTTCCTATCTCAGTTACTGAATTTGTCATGTATCTTATGTCTTGCTTTGACAATCTCTCAAACCATAACATGCAGTTACTCTGATGGCTGCACCATTTTATTAGTACATACACAGTCTACTTATATAAAGCATTCTCAGAAACTTGAGTGCTGACTGGACATCATTACATCACCCTCTCCTCTACCTGTTTGTGAACACATTCTTGTTTGCAATAAACTCAAGAACAATACATGTTGACTTTCACTACTGAACTTTCCTATCTCAGTTACTGAATTTGTCATGTATCTTATGTCTTGCTTTGACAATCTCTCAAACCATAACATACAGTTACTCTGATGGCTGCACCATTTTATTAGTACATACACAGTCTACTTATATTAAGCATTCTCAGAAACTTGAGTGCTGACTGGACATCATTACATCACCCTCTCCTCAACCTGTTTGTGAACACATTCTTGTTTGCAATAAACTCAAGAACAATACATGATAGAAACGATTATGCCATTGGTACTCTCCTTTGAAGTTGACCAACTTATTATATTTAAGGGATGTAGTTGCATGAATTTTTATATTTCCTAGGAAAACTGATATTTTGTGATTGATTTAGAAATAAGTATGCTGAATGATGGGAGGCTTTTAGATTCATATGGTATATGTATTAGGCAAAGACTGATACCATTTTTTTTTTTTTTTTTTTTTTTTAAGAAAAAGACATAGGAGGTAAAGCAAGTGCCTTTTGTTATATTTTGGGATTATTTGCTAGGTTTTTTATATTATGGAAAAATCTTGTTTCAACAGATCTACTTGGCAAAGGGAGAGGTTCCAGCAGAAGGGTACAAGTTCTTCATAGAAGAGTTGTTATCCACTATACGTGAAGATATTGCTGACTGCGTTGAAAATGCTTATGACCGAATCAGACCAGAAGACATTGGGAAAATGCTGTATTTGTCTAGTACTAGAGAAATCCTTCAGTATTGTGAACAGGTATGTTCTGCAGTTACCTCCAGAAGTTTACATATCCTTATTCCACATCAGATTCATAATGGAGTACCATCATGTAAGTTGATCTGAAATTCACAACATGGGAAAATGGGGTTAATTCTGTTGTATGTACAGAGCTGGTAACTGTTGTTTGAAGTTCTTGATTAAGATATCACTTTTTGCTTGGTAGCATTCCTTTTAATGAAGCTGGGAGATTTGTCATCCTCAAAGCAGAATATAGCTTAAAAGGTATTAGCATAGCTTTTGCTTTAATTAATTTTATTGAAAATTTTTTGCACTGCTGAGTTGGTACATCCTGTCAAGGGGGGCTTGATTTATAGCCTATTCCTGCAGAATGCAAAGTTTGTTTGTTTTGTAGCTGGTAATGTGTGAACCCATCTTGTCCATACCTTGAATACCAAGTTTTGCTGGATGTTTAATCAAAACCAACTTATTTAAGTAGAAGAAAAGGAAGCATTAGTTTTGGACATATTGCTTCCCCAAACCTTTTAGATTATTTTCAACTTTTTTATATTGCCACAGAGCTCATTAGTGTTGGTCAAAGCATCTCACTGTAGGTGCACTGACTGCCGTCCCTGCCCAAAGGTGAACTCTATGACTTATTGCTTGCCGTTCACGAATGTCAGCAAGTGGAAGATTGGCATCCTTGATCATAACATGGCCAGGGTGTTGACCTGAGTTTGCATTATTTTCAGCTCAGTATATAGGCTTGTTAAGGCTGTGAATTTCTGAACTGTCTTGAAGATATGTCGATGAACATCTTTTTAAGTTTAGGCAGCTGGATGTTCATGAACTGAGTCATATGTATGTGTGTTCATTATGCTAGATTTCATAAGAATAGAGGTGGCAGGACATTTTCACTTTT
Source organism: Panulirus ornatus (assembly GCF_036320965.1). Classification (NCBI taxonomy): domain Eukaryota; kingdom Metazoa; phylum Arthropoda; class Malacostraca; order Decapoda; family Palinuridae; genus Panulirus; species Panulirus ornatus. The sequence continues at coordinate 12,888,814 of NC_092259.1, forward strand.
TGATACTGAAATTAGAGCTCTCAGTACTAAAGTGAAGTGTAACCTGAACAAGAATGATTTAGCACTTACTGGGCAGATGGCCTGAGGTGGGATGCTGCCATCAGTTATTAGTTTTCGACAGATTTATGAAGGTTTGTGTGTACAACTTGTTTATTACTCATTGCTAATGGTCAATCATTTTCAGTAATTGTAGATCCAGTACAAGTTTTTTATTCGTTCTTATTATTGTGAAATTCTTAGTGAAAGAAAAGAGAGATGTATGGGTTTTGCCAGCTTGGAAGGAGTGTGAGAAATTGTGAGATGCACAAGGGGAAGCAGTAGGAGGTCAAGAGGAAGGTGTTGGAGCTGAAAGAGAGAGTATCAGCACACATCATGGAGTGAGTTTTAATGGAGAGAACCTAGAGGCAGTGGAATGTTGTAGGTATCTGGGAGTGGATGTGGTAAGAGATAGAACCATGGGAGCTAAAGTAAGTCAGAGGGTGGGTGAGGGGGCCAAGGCCCTGGGCACATTAAGTTTGTAGAAAGAAGCTTTTTATCTGTAAGGACAGTGATGGGTATGTTTGATGTATGGACGCAAGGCATGGGCTGTAGATGAATTAATGTAGAAGTTGAATATGTTTGAAATGAAGTGTTTGTGGACAGTATATGGTGTGAGGTTCTTTGATCGAATAAGAAATTATTTGGTAAGAGAGGTGTGGTAGTAAGAAGATTGTATGAAAAGCTGATGATGTGGTGCTGAAATGGTTTGGACATATCAAGGAGATGAAAGAGGAGAGGCTGATTAAAAAGGTATACTTGTTAGAAGTGGAGGGAACAAGAAGGAAATGTTTTAATTTTTTTTATTATTTTCTCATATTCATTGTTTTCAGCGTGGTTGGCAAGTGGGCAGTGATGGTTACCTGCATTTCAAGAAGGAAGTGAGGAAGAGTGATGATAGTATCCCATCTAAAGAACTGGCTCACCAGATGATTAATTATGCTAGAGAGATGGAACAAATTGTATAGGTACTATTTGCCAAATTTTTGTCATATATACTTCCTCTTTTAGTTTCTTGAGAAATGTAGTGTAAAGTTTTAAAGGATTTGTTATTCTCATTCAGTTTCAGATACATTTGAATCAAACTTTTTAGGCTTTTTTTTTATGTAACTTTTCACTGTACTGAATTTATAATAAACATAAAAACTAAGGAATGACTGATGTTGTTTACACAAAATGTTTTATTATACCACAACGAAGTGTGTTGGTGATGTCTTGGCCTGTCCACACAGCCATTCATCCAGGTGAGTTGTCATCTGTTCTTATCATAGTTAGTTTCTCGGTGATGATTTAAGAAATTCATTGCAGGTCTTTACTGAGGTTGGTAGGTGGATGCTTTGACAAGACTCTACATAGCATTTTACAGCCATATCCAGTCTCATATGGACTTAGGTATGACCTATAAGATTCACTGTTGTTTTTTTATTTGTAGCTTATGTTTGAACAAGCAAAAATCACTGCACCATCATTTTTGATTGGTAGGTCCTGGAAAATACAGGGATTCCCATTTACTGAGAGAAAATAACAAGACTTTCAAGTGGGGTCATTTTTCATTTGAAACTAGCTTTTTGGGGGATGAATTTAGATGATGAGGATGCCTTTTCACATTGAGTTGGATGAAGTGTTTAAACATTCATATGGAAAGCTTATGATATGGGTAAAGTATCAAAATACTCCATGACTGCCATCACTAGGGTTCAGATTCAAGGAAACATTAACACTTTTATGCTCATGAATTGACAACAGCTTGTTTTAACCCTTTTTCATATACTACTTGTAAGTTTGTTTAGAAAGATGGTATAGGTATAATTTCTTGCATATGCTGTCCGTTGCTTCATTATTTGTATGATTATCATAAAACTTAAAGAATTGTTAATGTTTTTTCATGTTCATCATTTCCCATCACAGTGAGGCTTATCTATGTTTCTGCTTAGATGGTTTTAGAGATGTCGACTTCAGATAATGGAAATGGTTATATTTTGTTGGGACTTACTGACTGATGTTCAACAAATAATCAGGAAGTGAGCAATTCATGGTAAGTTTTGTGCTTACCCCAGGTTGCTGATAGTCTGAATTTTCAAGTCAGTCTGAATTTTCAAGTCATAGTCCCTTACTTTATAAGTATATAGGGATATCTCTGTATACCACTAAACAGTTAAGGGAATTCTTGACATTAGCTGCTAGTCTCTCTTCCATATTGTTTATTCATGGGCTAATATTGTTGGTTTTGGTTTTATCTTAGGAAGTAATATTGATTGGCTTGAATACAATGAAATTATGCATTATTTAAAACAAATTTATGTTGTTGATGGGATGAATGCACACAGTGCTGTCTAGAAGACATGATACCTTACATGTATATTTGATTAAATTCCAGCAGTCAAATTTTTCTTTTAGTATTGACATTATTGGTGAGCTTGGTGCTAACTTGCTTTCACTTGGCACATCAACTTGGTGCATCATTAGAAAACTGAAGCACTCTATGGGGACTGTTATTTCATCACACTGGGCATGACTTGAGGATGTCTGATGTATGGAGGATGTGGATTCTGATCTACTGCATTAAATTGGGAATGGAGTAATGATAAATGGAAGTATTTGGAATATCAAACAGTGATAGTGTACTGGCCAAAGAACACTAACTGGCTTGGTGGTGGGAATTAGGGCTTTCCTTATTGCTTAACCTTACCACTAGATGGCAGCATTTCGTCTTCAGTTACCTTTACCTAGGGGAAAGTGAGAATTTCTTGTCCAACTGATTATCTGAATTAGAATGGAAAACACTTACATAAGCAGTGAAAGGAAACAGAGGCATTTAGTTTTTCTTTTATAGATTTCAGTGTGGGAATGGTGACAAGTTTTTACCGTTTTGTTTCTTCGTTTTTATTCTTACATAGACATTTATACTGGTTTTGCAAAATTTGTCATCCCTTAAACATTCCCAGGCCTCTCACTTTCCATGAATCTCTCCAATGTGTCACTTCATTGTAAAATCTCCGAAGCATTTCATTTCCCTTGAACCTCTCCAAGGCTTCTCACTTCCCAAAAGCCTCCCATTTCCAATGAACCTTCCAAGGCTCTGCACACTTTTCCCTCATTTCTAAAACCTCTCCCAAGCCTCTCGCTTCCTTTGAACCTTTCCTAAGCCTCTCGCTTCCAGTAAACTTTTTCCAAGCCTCTCTATCCTTGAGCCCCACCAAAGTCTCTGCACACTTCTCCCTTATCTCCCAAGCCTCTCATACCTCATCCAAACATTTTCAACCCCTTAAAGCTTGGCTGGGCATCTATTCCTGTGAGCCTCTCCCAACTGTCTCATCTCCTTTAATTCCCTTACAAGCCTTTCACTACCTGTGAACCTCTCCCAAGCCTTTTCATACTTTTCCCTCATCTCATAAACCTCTCCTAAGCCACTCACTTCCATTGAAGCTCTCCCAAAGTTTTTGCAGTTGAACCTTTCCCAAGCCACACTTCCTTTCCTTGAACCTTTTCCATACCTCTTATTTCACTTGAACATTTAACACTCTCTCTCTCTCTCTCTCTCTCTCTCTCTCTCTCTCTCTCTCTCTCGTGTCCTCCAGCGGCCCGTGTGGACCCACAATGAATCCTTCAATACATCTGAGGTTATTTTACAGCTGTGGGACCAACAATTTTCACATTATTACAAAAAAAGTCGTAAAATTTTAACCAGTGTAACAGCTGACGCCTCAGGTGAATGTGGGTAAATGATGGCAGCAGCTGTGATGGGTTAATAATTCACGTCTGACACTACTGACCTGTCAGCTAGTGGGCTCAGTTGGAAATGTCGTGCAATGTATGAGTGTGCGTTTGTGTGGAAGGTGTTTGCTTGATGTTGATATGTGTCATGTGCATTGTGTATGTATATTAATGTGTATGTGTTGGTGTTTATTTGTTTGTTGAGTTGCTGTGTGTCGAGAAGGTATGTAATTACTTATTTCTGCAACAAGTGGGACTGAGTAGTACACTCGTGGGCCTCCGTCCCTCTCTCTCACTTATGTGTGTAAATTAATAAAAAGATTGAATTCAGGCAGCCATTCGCCTGAAAATACACAGTTGATTTGGTTCAGAACTGGAAGGTCACATTAGTAACTAGTTAGCTAATCGTAAAAGAGCTTAAGGTCAATATAGGGCTGAATATTTCTACGCCACGGATAATCGCACGATTGAGGTACATCGGCATAGTCACAGTGGCAAATAATGCATTTAGTGATGATTAGTTTAACAGTAAGTGATGAATAGTTTACACTGAGTTATAGTAATATGTTCGTGTGTTTGCTGCAGTCCTCTTGGCCTTCAATGGTGTGTTCAGTCACAATATATCACCCCGGCTCCGTCCGAGCTGGCTGTGCATGTGTCAACGCGCAGAAATTATAGTTTCTCGTCAAGCCCTGTGTTTTAACTAGTTTACAAATCCTGCACTTTACTCCTCATGGCCAAAGCTACTTCAAGGGAAAGATTATTCGAATGATCGATCCGGTAGTTGGAAATGTTTTGGGACTTGTTAATTTGGGTACTATCGCGGGAGTGACTCACTGTTTATTCAAAAAAATGTTAAGTTGAGAGTGTAGACCTGTAGGAACTGGTGAAGCCATTTTTCCTTGGTTAGTTTCACAATGCTTTGTTTAAATGATTGCGGAACCAGATTACACATCTAGGTAAGATTATTGTTAAGTTTCATTTGAGTAAATATATAGATTGCTTACATTTAAGTATGTATTTGTATCGTAACTTTATGTCCATTTTTTCTTTTTAAATTGCAACGATCCCCAACCCCTTCCCTCAGAAAAAAAAAAAAAAAATTCTCCAGTGTCTGCAAGTTTGGTTAGGTTTAGGTAGGAGACATTGTGCAACACTCAAGTCGAGTCGTTTCTCAAGTGATGTATAACTACTTTGTATGGTGTGAAAATGTATTTTATCGATTGCTCAGTACTTATTCTTAACTTTTGCATTTACTTTCCTGTTTGAAATATTAATCGCTTGGCCTTAAAAGAGAAAGCGTTGGCAACAAGCTGGTAGGCACATATAGATACCCTCTGATTGTGGCGAAACATGCGTACAATACATGAATTATACAGTGATACTTAACCGAGTTGTTCGTGGGAACGAAACCTGACATGTATGAACACTCCGTCCTCATCGTCTTTTCACCCTCATAGCATAATGACGCTTATTGCTTGTTTACTTATACCTCCATAATGAAATGGTATTTAAGACCAAAGCCTCCAAAGTGCCCTTGGGTCTGTGTAATTGATATCTGTGATCCACATGCAGCAGAGCGTGTGGTGATATCTTTCCGAGCAGAAAATATTTATGTATTTCAGTCTTGCTGTTGACATAATTATACTTTTTACATAGTCACTTTACAAATGAATTAACAAAACGTGTCGCATTCACGTGTCTATCGCATAGGTTCGAATCTTGGGGCAGTCGGTCCAGTCAACCCAGTTGTTCATCCACATCTAGAAGATGGTTGAGATGGATACCTTGATCAGGCTAATTATATATATATATATATATATATATATATATATATATATATATATATATATATATATATATATATATATGGGATAGCCTTGACCAGGGCCTCAGTTGCCCCTGGCCTCTGAGCTAACAAAGAAAATAAAAAGCCAATTTGCTGTGCCACTAATGAAAATCTTGTTAAGCACGAACCAAAAAGGTGTGTGAACATGGTATACGGTGTTACCGTGTGTGTAGGCTTGGTTTTTGGCAGTGGTGTGTTGGTGTGGTGGTGGTGTATGGGCGTGGTGTGGATGCTCATATTGTGATAGTGGGTGTGGTTTGTGGCTCGGCAGTTAAATACTGATGTTCGGGTGGACAAGTGTCACACGCAGCTCCACCTCTGGTGAGGAGAGAGAACAAGGGTGTCAGTCCCCGTCCCCCCACTCTACTACTGTCGTGGGGTTCGTCTCTCCCTGCTGTAGGTGGGTAACCTCTCTCTCAATATTTGTGATAACATCAGGCAGGTTTGGCAAAGTGATATATGTTTTAGGCAGATATCAAAACCATTACAAGACGTCATAAATGTAAGATGATAAGGTCCTTAATATATTATGATGTTCGTTAGTAAAGTTCGTGGCTGGCGTACGTACATGGCTCATTCATTTCCTGAAAAGTGGTAAATTATGACGAGGTTGGATATTCCATATACCTTCCACTTGTAAGCTTGAAAATTTTTAAAATGTTTCAAATTGATTAAAGGAATGTTGACAGCCTAATTTTTTTTTCTTTGACCGCCACATCAATAAACGAATTATAGATAGCCATATTTTCTCTTCCACGAAAACTTTTTGTTTATAGAGCAGTCTAAAGGCATTCTGCGTATCTTCATTTAATGTATTCACATAATTCATTGATTTGTAGTAAAAACAAGAAGAATATTGGTATTTTCCGCCATCATGCTCTCCTGGGTATCAGGGCAAGACATTGTGTAAATACTTAAACGTTTACGAAAATGTGATATATGGATCCCGTGACGTCTTGGGAAACCGTGAGGAATTCGAGTCATTTGCTTGCATGACGTATGATATGTTTGTTGTTTACCTTGGTGTGGAATCCGGCGTAATAAGTGGAACAAAGGCTTTTGGCAAATATTAGAACACCTTTATTTATTATTTACTTTATTGTACTTTGTCGCTGTCTCCCGCGTTAGCGAGGTAGCGCAAGGAAACAGACGAAAGAATGGCCCAACCCACCCACATACACATGTATATACATAAACGCCCACACACGCACATGTACATACCTATACATTTCAACGTAAACATACATATACATACATAGCCATATACATATACAGATGTACATATTCATACTTGCTACCTTCATCCATTCTCGTCGCCACTCCGTCAAACATGAAACACAAGGAAACAGACGAAAGAATGCCCCAACCCACTCACACACACATATACACACACGTCCACATATATGCCTATACTTTTTTTTTTTTTTTTTTCCAAAAGAAGGAACAGAGGAGAGGTCCAGGTGAGGATATTCCCTCAAAGGCCCAGTCCTCTGTTCTTAACGCTACCTCGCTATCGCGGGAAATAGCGAATAGTATGAAGAAGATATATATATATATATATATATATATATATATATATATATATATATATATATATATATATATACAGACATATGAATATATACTCATGTACATAATTCATACTTGCTGCCTTTATTCATTTCCGTCGCCACCCCGCCATACTTGAAATGATACCCCCCTCCTCCCGCACGCGCTCGATGTAGCGCTAGGGAAAGACAACAAAGGCCACATTCGTTCACACACAGTCTCGAGCTGTCATGTATAATGCACCGAAACCACAGCTTACATGTATTATTTTCGTCTTTTGTGTCGATGTTTTTTTTCGCGTAGCTCAGGGAATATGTCATTATAATCTTTCTTAATGTCACAGCCAAGAACATAAGTCTGATGTAGTGTAAACATGGAAGTAATCGTCTTGTTTGGTGACTTTGTACACTGCGTCCGGGATTTAGGGTTGGGCTTAAGCGGAAAGGATATCGAACGCGTAGATTATTATATTTTTCTTGTCACTGAAGGCCGTAAGTCAAACAGTGAAGTATCTTCCGTAATTATATGTTATGCACACGTCATTGTACCGACAATTAGATAATATGGGTAATGTCCATGATGAGAAAAGTTTTTAATGAGATACGTTATGAGCGGATTTTTGTTGGAAAAAAATGGAATTATGTTGGTCTTTTTTTTTTTATGTTTAAGGCTCCAGCACGGACAGAAGTCTACATGAAGAACGGGCCTTAATTGAAATGCAAAATTATTAATCGGAAAAAGGAAAGACAAGGAAAAAAAAGTATTTTCGAATTTTTGAGCAAGTGGAAAACCTGTCTTATGAAATGTGCCAGGCCATAGTTATTGGGAAAGACATGAGAAGGTAGAGAGTTCCAAAGCTTTGACGTGTAGGGAAAGACTCGCTTGTCAAAACGGCCCACCCTTGAGTTGCTGATGGCGTCAATATTCAGTTTCTCTGTTTATCATTGATTCTTATGGTCTTTATTGAAATAAAATATGCTTACTAAACTCCTTATTAGTGTTTTGTATAATATAATGATTCAAGATTTTTATGTGTGATTGCGACACCATTGACTGGTCACTAGCTGATGGAAGGGGCCTGAGTTTTTTCTAACGTAGTATGAGTTTATATGTATGAAAAAATGTTGGTCAAGTAGGTCTCACTTCTTACTTTTAAAGTAAGCATTGCCGTATTGTTCTGCCTGATAAAGCCTCTACTTGTTCGCAAATCTATTGTGGTGAAGCATTATTCTGCTCATAATGTGCCCCGCGACTATCACCGTATGTTATCTTCACAGTTCAAAGTAATTTGACTCGTTTCTTCGGTTTCCAATGTTGTTTGGGGGTATTCTAGGAAATTCCCTGTTAATCGCAATAGTAAATCTTACTTTTTCGATTCAATCCTCAACATCCACGAGTCGTATCCAGATAAGTGTAAGCGGTCTGTAATTTAGCGTCGAGGTGGTGGTTTTATCCACCATTCTCTACATATATTTTTAAGAGATTACCCTCACATCAAACTGTAACGCACATACCCAGACACCTTTACATGGGGAAAGGTTGTGGTACAGCCAGTGATATCATTTATATTCTCAAGTATTAAACTAATGTATCATTCAGCACTGTTGATGTCCTCTCTTTCATCAGGAACCAATCTTGTGACGGTTTGTTAACATTTGGAAACTTTGATAAAACAATTTTTTTTCCCGATCGTACCGGCATAATTGCAAGATTGTCAAAACTGTGTTCCAGTCAGTAACCATTAAGAAGACGGAAAAGGATTTTTTTTGCGAGGCTTTTCAATAGATTATTTATATATTGATTTTTTTTTGTGTGTGTGTGAATCTCAGGAAGAGAATGAACCTACGTTTATAAAGTCCGTATTACACGTCTTCGTGTCACAGGTCCTCGTTTGATGACTTTATGTAAGCATCCGTCTGGTTACTATGGGGTGGACTTAGATACAAAAGGAATGGCAGAGCGTGCCAATATTTTTTTGTGGTTAGCGTGCTTCCCATTTCGATGGCTATAAATTCAGCAACCTACGAACTCTTTGTTTTATAGTTTGGGTTGGTGATTCCTTCAGCAGCGAAGGTAAGGATAGCTTGTAGAACTAGTGGGGCTGGAATTATCAGTGCAAGCATGTTAAATGACCGACGCCCAGAACTTTTGCATGCAACGTGTACTTAATGGTTTCTAAGATTTTAGTTCGCACTGCTAGACAAGGTTACGTAACAATTGCACTTAATGTCTGTTATTAGTTACAGGTATGTTTGATTGTACCTTTCATGATTTATGAGGAGTTTTACACTGCATTTTCTATCTCATCCTTGAATGTTCCTCCATTAAGTACGAATGAATTTTTCAGTAGTGGTCGCATTTACTTCCTTTTTATTCATTTTGTGACTCATGACCACGACATTGTATCTAAAGAAATGTGTCCTTATGGTGGATGTGTGTATTGTATAGATATCCTTAACACTTTATAACATGACAGGCCTAGCAGTTATCTATGGTTATTTGTTTGTTGGTGAGTAGCTTCTTCCACGTAAACTTGCATCAGCAGTTAAAGAAAAATGTTCCCAAAGCGTGATTGAGATTTTCTTCTGTGATGTTTATGTTAGGTTTCATCTCAATAGTAAGTAAAAGCATTCAGGTGAAAATAGTGTACAGCATGATAACAAAACGGGCAAAGGCACATTTCAAATTAAAATATTGTATGAATGATTGCTCTTTTAGAATAAAGAAAAGAAGAAATGACCTATTTACTCTGCCAATATAACAATTAGCCAAAAAAAAAAAAGGAAAATTTCGTCACAAAAAAGTTTTCAGAATATACCCTTATATGTATTAGATAGGACTAGTATGTTCAATAATCAAATATTGGTCAATACTATATGTTTTACTGCTTCAGTAATAAGCAAAACCATTTAAGATTATTTACGATTATAGTATATAATTTTTGATTTTGATATCACAACCAGCACTTCTGTTGATGCTAGGCTGAGGTGCACCATTTCTTTATGTTTCCTTACGTCATCACAACACTTCCAAGACAATAAAAACCCTCTCACATCCTTCAGCTTCATTAACAGTCAGTCCTACCAGCCAACCAACAAAAGCATTTAATGCTAAGTCGACCTGAAAGTGAATGCATTTGGTAACTATATTTCGCAGTCATTGCAGGAGCCATCATAAGATGTATGTATGGTAAGGTAATAATGTTAAAACTTCAGCAGTAGGTAAGAGATTACGTAGTAAGAGGATGGCCGCCATGCGCATGCGTTTTCCTTCTTATAGGGGGTGTTACCCTGGGTGCCGAGCCGTCGTCCGCGGTCTGTCCTCAGTGCTGCTTGTCCGTCAGTCGAAGTTGAATCTCTCTAGCTCTTCCTTTTAATACGTGATTTTTTTTTTCTAATCTGTCAAGTATCTACACCGTTGTGCACGAGAGGGTGAGCACACCTTTAGTTGTACCTTTTACATTAAATATGGTATTTTGGTGATTTTTTTTTTTTTTAATATTTTTGATATATTTTGTTTTTCATTGAGAATTATTGTAGCTTGAATGCTGTGGCATAAGTATACGTGTACAGTAACATCTATGCTGCACCTAACTACTGTTTCACGGTATGGTGAAATTTTGAAATTCGGGTATTATTCAATACTTATACTTCCGGGTTTTCTTGTATGTTGATGCATGCATACGTGTCTATATGGAGTCGCGCTAAGCATACGCAGTGTAGTTGGCACAGGGTCGAACCTTCACCGAGAGGACGGGATCCCATCTGTTGTCGTCTTATACAGGATGATCAGTATTACCATAGATTAGGTTTTGGGGAAAAAATTCCATGTCAGCCAGGGAAGCTATCCCCCCTATTTACCCAATTTACCCGAGCGCATGTTTCCAGGTGATCAGTTTCCAGGTGATCACGGGTCCACTTACCTGATGTATTTATTGAGTGGTTGAGAAAGTAACACCGCAGTTTTGGCTAGGTTAGAATCAACGTAGTTGCTTTACCGGCTTGTCTGTACTGGTGGGTCAGTTGTACCTAATGTGTATTCTTGCATCAACACTGGGTTCCTTCGAGACAGGTTAGGGTTAACGTTGTGCGTACATATTTCATATCCCCATGATGAGGTAGACTAGGACCGGGGGCTGTAGAGCCACATTGTTAGGAATTAGTTGAGGTTGGTTAGTTGGTTCTACTTGTTTGAATTAATAGTTTTTCTAGACTTCAAGACGGCAACAAGTATGATGTGCTCTTTAAAGCGACCCCATTGGACTCGGTACAGTTACGAGTGATCTTTTCGCTCATCAGAATTGATAATGATTGCATGAATAGATATTTACGAAAGTTTTTCATGTGTTGGAAAAGTTGATAAATCTAGTTGTAAAGTAGAAATAAGGAATATTAACTCGTGCTGTATAGTATTTGACCCACCCACCGATCTCAGAAAGCCAACAAAATAACTTCTAAAAATTAGTCATAGGAGGCAATTCCAAGAGAGTTCCAACACTTGTCATTGTGCACACTTTAGCGACAAACCTCAGCACATGTGTCTTAAGGGCTCCACTAGTCCAAGGCTGCTCTGCCTCCAGTTGGATATATGTGTGTGTGTGTGTGTGTGTTAGGTTGGCAAAGAGGTCGTGTCAGAAGTGGAAGGGAGAGCAAATTGGAGATGGAAAGATGCCATGAAAAATATTTCAAGTCTTTGGGGCTAGAACAAGCAGGAGGGTGAGGGGTGATGTGGTATACAGGGGACAATCTGCCGTCAGTGAATTTCACTCGCGGTGTAAACTGCAGGCGGAGCCTGATAATGCCTGTATGTTATATATATATATATATATATATATATATATATATATATATATATATATATATATATATATATATATATATATATACTGTGTTTCCAGGGACAGGACTAGAGTGATGGGTTCCTGCGAGACCATCGCCACCTCCTTGAGGGTGGCGAGTGTCCTTTGGATGGCGGCCGTGAGCGTGAGCGTCCATCCTTCCGTCAGCACTGGGCCAGTAATGAGAGGACCGGAAGGCGTGGGTACGCTGCTGAGTCTGGTGGTAGAGCAGCACCTTGAAGGGTGTCACTTGGTGCTGCTTACCGCCGGGCAGGACAGCCTTGTATTCAACCCTATCGTGAGGTAAGACACCGCCAGCTCATGAGTTCATATTTCCGGGTTCCTTATGCATAAGTTGTCTGTTGAAAAAAAGAAATCGTTTCGGAATCGGTTTTGAAATGTGTGTCTTGTTTCCAGCTTCATTTAGTAATAATTTGCTTACGCAAATGTGTAACGATAATGGATATGAAACGTTGCTTCCTTTTCCTGTTCCCAGTTGTAACTGATTGTGGTAAAAAGTATTGTTTCCTTTAATGAATTAAGTATGCTCCAGAGAAGTGGGTTTCTTGTAGTACAGACAGTGTGCTTCTGTGTAATAACAATACTTGCTGTAGGAGAGTATATATATCGTTTACTGAAGGTTTTGATTATCGCTATTCAGGGCGCTGGCAGAAGATTACCAGGCAGGGCTTTTGGTGGATGCATGGAGGTTGTTTTTGACAATACCAGAGGACTCGATCCTTCTGCAGCACTTAAGGGAGGGCGACGCCAAGTTCCCTTGCCGTGCCGTCATCATCGACTTTACCAACGGCGGTTCTACCGAGGAGGTTTATTGGTAAGGGAGATTGTATTGTTCAATGATCCTTTCTGAGAGGCGCTGATGTAAGAGGAGTCTTTCCTACCTGGTCGAATCTTGACCTCCAATGCGGTGTATTTATGGCCTCATTGAAGGATGGAAACCTCAGAGGTTGTCTGGAAATATGAATCTGTACAAATGCAGAAATGAAATCAAACAATTGATGTATTGTACAAGGTAGCAGAACACAATACGTCGTATTTCCTATGAAATATAGGTGGTTTCATGGTTGCATTTTATACCGAATGTGCATTGGATAAATGTGTACTGTCTGGATGATACAATGTACTTGTATGAATGTTGTATGTGATGGATGATACATGTAATTCGTCTTATGTTAAACACTGTGGTTTGGTGGATGATAAATGTAGTTAGTTACATATTAAACACAATGGGTAATACATTGTGGACGGTAGCTTGTACACTTTTGATTTCCGGTCGTATATTTTTACACAGCATGGTCTGTATTTTCGTGTGTTGCTAGGATACACGGTCATCACGTCCCGTTCACAGGTTTCTAGAGGAGAGTCACCTGTACCTGTGGCCAGAGACGCGGGTGGTGGTGGTGGGTGATGTTAACCACGTCCACATGGTCCTCAACCACCGCGTGTTCCGCAACACTGCCAACACTCTCTACCTCGCCCTCCACGCCCACGCCCTAATCCAAAACTCGCCCCCACAACTTTGGGTCGACACTACTGCGAAGGCGCAGACGCAGAATAACTGTACCGCTCAGGACCTAATTGCTAAAGGGCCCCGTGGTAAGTAACATTGATAATTATGAGAACAAATCCAAATTACATACGCATGTATAAATAAGTAACATTACTAGTGATTACGGTGGTTTTAGAAAGTGGTAATAACGTGTATCTAGAATTTTTAAAAGCTTTACATTTCGAGCGAGGAAGACAAACAGGATTTGAAAAGTGAAGTATATACAGAAAACACATCTTTAGTGATGGCATTTTAGATACTTTATTCATTCCTCTTCATTTTTTGGGGGGGAAATTGTAGGATCTCCCAAGGGCTGCAGAGAAGTGGAAGCATATTATCGTTGTCTTTACTGTGATCAGGGAGAGCCAGCCATCCTACTGCTGGACCGTTGGACGCTGCAGGCGGGCTTCCGCACCAACCGCGATCTCTTTCCTGGCCAGTCTTATCCCCTGCGCAGCCTTCCGTGGTCACTGTAGCAGCCACACACACACACTATTCTGTGTTCGCCTACCACATTCTTTTGAATCAGTCTTGCTCACCACACCCTCTCCCCTTGTTAGGAAACACCACGTCGTAATGAAGTCACTCTTTTTGCTTGTATTCATGATGCATGGTGTAACACATTCATAGTCACCTCTGTTTTGTGTGATCTGTATGTTTGCATCTTGCGTGTAAATGGTTATATATATATACATATATATATATATATATATATATATATATATATATATATATATATATATATATATACATATATGATATAATTCGAGAAAGAAATATGCATTGGTTAACTAAACGCATGATAATGTCACTGTGATGAAATAATATGTTCCTACTTTCCTATCAATTGCATGATAAAAAAAAAAGGCTAATTCCAGCAGCGATGATGTATTTCAAGCAATTACTTTTGACATGAAAGGTGGACAATTAGCTAGTATCATCACACAGTCGACAACTGTAAAGTAATTCTGTGAAAATTCCGTCGAGGTTGCATCTGTTGATATGTAACGCGACTGCGTTGTTATAAGTAAATTGACTTCAAGAAACATAATTAGAAATATTCTAGTATTGAAAATGTCAAAATATATCAATTTCTGTAATGCAGGTGTAGTATCCATCATGCAGCATGTCATATTTAATGTTTGTTTTTCTCTAAAAATTACTTTATTCTGCTTTTCATCTGTACGAACTTATGTCATTGACATTACCCGTCTTTACAGACCAGTTCCAGAACTTTCAAGGGCACACCTTCCGGATAGTATCAATGAAATGGTTCCCCTTCCTGGAATTCACGTTGGACAGCAACGCCTCGGCCACCACCGTCACCCCGCGGGACTCTTTGGACTACCGTTCCCTCACCTCCATGTCTAGCATTCTCAACTTCACGTTAGTGTTATTACATTTTATAGTCATGTTATCTGGGACATCGAGAGAGATAGATGCCTTTCAGAGTATTCTACCTAGCGTATAGGTTTCAGAGCTGTCTTGTTTTTGTTTTTAGATTAGTCTTGTTTCACTCGTCAAACTGAGTACGCTGTATTTCTGCAAAAAGCTATGCTGATAGAATGGGAAGTAAACGTTTATGCAAACCAATATGAACAACTTGAACTGGGTTTATTTCATTGAAAAACTTGGCGTCATTTATTGATGCTTTATTTTCAGTTTACTCATACTGTGCAGAAACGCAGAACCCTTGGAGATGACCCCTGGCGATGTGTAATTGATTTTGTGTTGCTATTACAGTGTGTGCGTGGTCAGTTGTCTGTAAAGTGGTAGGATCGCTACCGATAACAGATCAAAGGGAGGTTTTTGGTATATTTTTGATGACTGATACAAAGACTATTAGTCTTATAGAAAAAAAAACAAAACTTGGAAATGCCAGGGTTTATATCGAATTTGAAGACTAAATGTTCCCCGAATTCACAACTGTCTGTTTAAGGAAGGTAAACGGAAGCTTAGATTTCGTAAAGCGTCGTATTGAAAATGATGGCTAGGATATTTTATATAGCTTCGAGGAGGCAGTGACTTGGGGAACTGAATAATTTGTTACGAGGTCATTGGTGTATATCTCAAGTGATATTTTGAAATAGTATATTACATGCTTTTGAATTTTTATTAATGGTAAAGCCAATGTTAGTCAAAATTAGGTGGTGTTATACTTGTCTAGGTAAATCCTCAGCGAGACAACAAAACGCATTCGTTGTGTGTGAACATCCCAAATTGATATAAATTTACGAAGGACTGTACACATGTGGTACTATGCATATGAATCGTGGGCACTAAGAAATCGATAGAAAACATTTTCAAAACTTTTTCTTTCATTATTGTATGTTGTGCCAACAGATACGTGATGCGAACGCCCTGGGACAGCCAGTGGGGCGTATCTCAGGGCGACGGTAACTGGACGGGGACGGTGGGTACGTTGCAACACCACCAGGCAGACTTCTCCATGTTACTGTCGTGGCTAGGCTCCCGTATGGCCGTCGTCGACTACTCACGAGTTTATGTGTCGGAGCCGCTCGTCATTGTAACCTCCAAGCTTGGACCTCTGCCGCAGATCTTCGCCCTTGTCAGGCCATTCCCAGGTACACGACAGTTTATAGAAAGCTGGAAGTGTCAAATAATCAAGGGCGGGCTTTCTATAATCCATATGAAAGTCTATGCCTGTACACGTCAGAAACAGCATTAAATACACTCCATATATCGCTGAATTTAGTAATATATTATTCAGTGTTCTGGACTTTCATTGAGGATGTTTTCCTTGCAGTTATGTTGTGGATGGCTATACTGTTTATGTGTATGGTGATCGGTGTGACTATGTGGATGCTGCAGGGGCTACGGACGCGGGTGTCGGGAGGTAGGAGGATGGAGCTGAGCTTTGCGCTGATGCAGGCGTGGGGTATACTGTTAGAGGACCCTCCTCCCAGGCTTTCCACCAACATCACTGGACGGGTAAGGTAGAGCTCATGCTTGCATCGCGTTTGGTACCGGGAGCAAGAATCATATATTAATAGGTAAAGAGAGACGAGTTACGTGATGTAGTTTGTAGGAAATAGTTCTGAAGCTTTAGGGGTTGTATTTAAGTGTTTGCATTTAAAATGTTTGTGACTTTTGCGTAATGTTTGAGTGACTTTTGCGTAGGAGGGCAGATATGAAGTTTCATGAGATTTTCATTAACATTTTTTATCCCTTGTGTTTTACTATCTGGGGCACGCTACGCTACGGAATAAGTTTTGTTTTTCTATTAGATTTTTGAAATAGTTCTCATTTAGACGCAACTCAAGAGTGTATGCTCTTTGCTGCAGATGTTGGTGGGGTGGTGGTGGGTGTTCTGTATGCTGATCACCTCCGCCTATCGATCCTCCCTGATTGCTCATCTTTCCGTACCGGACAAGTCGCCCACAATCGACACCCTAGAGCAACTGCTGAATCAGGATGGCTGGACATGGGGTATGGAAGGCACCTACGGCATAGGCTGGGAATGGTTCAAGGAGAGCACCTTACCCACAGTCCAGCAAATATACCAGCGTATTAAGGTAAGTCCGCCATTATGGGGTGTGATCACAGCAACAAACATTTGCGAAAATTTCAGTCACGAAATGATTAGAAATGAAGAGACAAAGAATTTTAGTTAATTTGTTCTGAACATCTTTAATGGAGTTAAAGATGGGCTTTAACTAGTACAGAGTACCGTAGATTTTTTTTCCATTAATCGTATTTCCACTTCCTCAGGAATTTTCCTTTCTCTCTTGATTCGCTATTGTTAGTTTGCACGTTCCGCATTATAGAGTTTAGTCTGTATTGCAGTTGTTTCCTTAATTAGATGATACAGTAAACTCTTATTTGTTTGAGAAGATGGATCATTATGATTCTGTTTGAAGTGAATCGTTGGAAAAATACCTGTTTGTAAGTTTGTAACATTAGATTTTTGTTTGTTACAGAAAGAATTAGGTTTATCGTACATTATCAAACACCAAAATTTATGATACATCATTCTTTAGACTTTTTTTTGAATCTGTAAATACCGTAACACTTCATACTCAGTATTAGACCACGTTACTGTATCATCATGAGTGCTCTCTGAAAATACTATTCAGAGAAGCGTGAAGATTGTAATTCGATTCTTTTTTAGTTCAGCCTCATTGCAAGCAAGCATTAACTGAAAGATCATTGATATTTAGCGCTAGATCTCACAGTGAACATAGTTAATTCCTCAAATTAACTAACTTCTGTGGAGTATTAGAACAGATCTGTATATCTTCTTTCTTTTCGATGGTCAAGTATTAGTAATGTCTTGATTCTGTAGAAGAAAAGTCCGCTGTGCAGCTATGACTTTGGTGTGAAATATTAAAAGGAAATATTAGATTTGCACATACTGAACTCGCCTAACTTTTTCCGCGCAGGCCATGGATGCTGACGAACACCTGGAGCGGGTGTTACGGGGACGGCACGCCTTCCTCACCTGGAAGTACTACATACGTACCATCATCGCCTCCCGCTTCACCGACTCTTTCGGATACACGCCCATCTACACCGGTCGCAGCGAGTACATCAATTATGGCGGCTACGGCTGGGGATTCAGGTTGGTCCTTGCCTCTTGCTACCATTACAGTGCATTGGGAAGTGGTATTTGGGTTTACTTGTCAGGTCAGATGATATCTGAGTGTTTTTGTGGTTTTCCCTCTGTACCCATTGATACTAAAGGTATCTGTTGCTTTCTGACTGAGTTAGAGACGCCATTCACGAGCGAAAGTACTTTCATTGTATTTTATCTTCACTAAATGTGGTGTTATGTAATGGGGATAATCTAGCAGATCTCATGATTTTTATAGTGAATCTTAAGAGTGAATATATATATATATATATATATATATATATATATATATATATATATATATATATATATATATATATATATATATATAGATGCAAAGAAAAACAAAAATACATACAATCGTATTTTTCCTTCACACGTTCCATTTTCCCACCTCAGTGAGGTAGCGTCAGGAACAGACGACTCGGCCTCTGAGGAAACTTGTTCGTCTAGCTCCAACTGTTTCCTCCTTGAGATAGTCATACAAGAGGGTAGAAAATCCAGCCTTCCCGCTGCTGCACTTGCATAAGTAATATCTTTCGTGCATACACCCACCCCCTCAACACACGCGCACACACACACACACACACACACACACACACAGTAACCGGGTTAGTGGGGTAGTGCGTGAGTATGGACGCATGAATATTAAAGCCTGCTTATGTAACAGGAAAGGCGCACCGTTCCGGAAGCGTATCGATGGACTGAAGCAGCGGCTGCTGGAGGGCGGCCTCATCAACTTCTGGATGAACGACCTTATCCTGGCGGCGTCCAGGGAGGCACGCCGGAACAACGCCAAGAACGAGGCCTCACCACGGGTAAGTTGATCCAACTCATTCATAGTCTATTCTCATTGTTATTACCTGTAGGTACACCTGGGTTTCAGGCGCGACGTCACTGCCCCCCTCCCTCCCCTCCTCCCCCTCACTTTTTTAAGTGTCATGCCTCCGTTGTGAAACCCAGGGTGCTGGGGAGACATCAGTGTCTCCCCTCCACTGGGACAGTCAAGGCAAAGAACTTTTAGCTTCAAAGGCGTCCATCCCATCCCCTTCTACTTGAATATAGCACAGCCTTGCAGCTGCTGGGTTCTCAAGATAACTCTTCCTAGGGTTATGTCCCCAAAACACTCATTTTCAAAACGGGTTTTGAGGCTGTGAAATGATAGCGATATACGTGTGTGTGTGTGTGTAGTGTACATATATATGTAGGTGTTCGTGAACTCTGCCTGCAAGTGGTAACACTGCGAATGAGACGTCATCTTCGACGAAGCTGTAGTGTTATTGTAAGTTGACGGAAACGAGTGCAGTTTTGTTGAAGATCTCCTTGCCCGATACAGTGTTTGTTTGCATAGTCTTGCTGCCTCAGACTTAATCTTGCTCTAACGGTTTTAAAAGTCAGCTTCGGACGTGCAAGAGTTTCAGATATTCTTTGAAAAAAAGACATTCACAAGGGGTTTCGATGATCATGTTTGTGCTATTACAAGCGGTATCTTAAGAGAACAATATGTGTGAAGAGGCAAGTACTGCTGCTTTTGGCCTTTGTGATGTAGACTGTTTTGCATGTGGGATATAATTAGTTAGATTGGACTTGCAGAAGCTACAAAGGTGTTGTCGAACTTGTTAATGCAAATTGTTAATGCAGGAGGGTTGTAGGATGGTGATACTGTGCACACAACACCTCTGCTTGTGATTGTTTGTGTTACATGAGGTGTCTTTCCAGTTTTTGCTGAGCCTGCAGCTGCTCTCTGGGTCTGTTGATTACCCACTTTATGTAAACTGTTGTTCTATGATGCTGGTCATGCAGCAGTTACGGGTGAACATAAATGATCATGCTGGTGCAGTCTGTTGTTTCAGAAAGGGTGTCTGGCAAGGTTGAAGGCTTCAGAGAAGTTAACGGGTTTTTAATGATCCTGCTGACGTAAACAATTGTTCTGGGAGATTCTTGCCTAGGCAGCACAGAGCTTCCAGCAGCTGCAGTAGGATCGGTAGCTCTGATACTGAAGGAAAGGTCAAGCAGGGAAGGGCGGGGAATGCAGCTATTATTTTTTTTTTTCCATAACTGACACTCGTCAAAAGAAGTGTCTGGCAAACTAGTGTTATCCCACAAGTATTGATGACTCGGATGTTCCACACAGCAGGTGTGGTAGGTGTCTAGCAGGGTGGTGTTGCATGTACGACAGCAGCTACCTGTGCGTTGATGCCCCCAACTGATGTGCATTGTTGTTGCAGGAGGTGTCTGGAAGGGTCGTGCTGGGTCTACAGCATCTACAGGGTGCCTTTTACCTCTTAGGATTGGGCTTCTTCATTGCTTCACTCGTCCTGTTTGCTGAGAGACTTACGATTAAGTTCCTCTAGAGGAAGAGTGTGTTATGTAAAGATGGTAAACTAACCCTTGCATTCCTTATGAAATGTTAGGATGCTGACTGATTAAAGTTTTAGGGATGAATATTCTCCCATTAAGCTTTTGTTGTCTCTGCTCTGATCATAGTTTTATTGGATGCATAATCCACACGATCATGTTGTAGAAATTTTGCAGTATTCATAATGAAAGGTCCTTTATATGGCTAGTGTTATCATACGGTCATAAGGCGCTCTTGAGAAGATGTTTGTGTTTCATTTTTACCTGATAATGATGATTCTTACTCGGCTGTACCCCGTTCTTTCTTACCACACTATGTCTGGCATGAACCGTGGCCTGAAGAAGATTATTACTTGTGTTACTTTGATGCTGTGTTTTATAACAACCCTGAAACTGCATCACAGGTCACCTGATATTCCGATATTTTCAACAGATGTGTTGGATTAATATAGGCAGTTGTTTAGAAAAAGAAATCAATTTTCAGTCAATGATGATTTGACAAAGTGTCTAACATACCGTTGGTTTAAAATCTTTTGAATTAGATACTTTTCTAAAGTATGGAATGTGGGTATGCTGAAAAGAATGAATTCTTTCGTGTTGTGATGTAATAGTAAAGGAAAATTTCTTGTGAATTGTTTTACTGTAAATGTTTCTGCTTTCATAAGCATTAACACTTAACTTGTGAATTGATTTGATTATACAGTAAAGTTGACCAGAATTTTAGATATATTATCATTATGATTCCTTCTTAAAAGAACGATGTTTACCACAAACAGAAGTCATTTTGTTACATCGAGTCATCCCTTCAGGTTAGGTGAGCGCTGTGCAATAGCCATGCCTTTTGGCAAAATGGTAGAAGCAATAGATGGAAGCAGTAGGTAGGAATATTAGACAGGGACATAAGGTAGAAGTAAATGGCCTGGTAAGGGTGAAACACCAAAGGCTAAGAAACGCATCTGGGGTTCAGCAGTTGTGTAGGCTCGTTTGCCATGGCCACCCCCTTGAGGAAGTTCCCAAAGGGAACGGGCGTCAGATAAAAATATATAGATAGACTGATATTTGCTTAATGATGCCTGGAATAATGATTTCATTTTGCATTAACTATTCAAAGTGATGATCAGTCGCTGGGGCTTGGCTGAAGGAGGGTGATGATCCCCTGGTATGTCACAGTGTGATCAAGAAATGCTATCCTCTGTCTTCCGTCTGATGGAACATTTATAGCAATTCACGTTAGTTACATTTCATGGTAAAGGTTGCTTGTGAGTCTGGCATCCTCCAGTTCATAAAGACTTCGTTGGCATAGCGGTATGTAGTGCAGTGATTTATTTAGCACAATATTTTTCACATTGTTCGTAAGACCAGCTGTTCATAGTAAAGTAATGGAGCCTCCAGTGTCTTATGTGCTTTGTTCATGTGAATCATCAGATCATGTTGGTCATTGTAGCTACCAGGAACGGTGTACAGGAGTGAGTTTTTGCCTCGAAAGTGTAGTATTATGTGAATTGTAGCAGCAAGGTCACGTGAAATGTAGCAGCTTACTGTAGTGTTAGGAACTATAGGTAAAATGTTGTGTCATGAGTTTTATTCTCTTAAGCCCATTCCAGTTTATTGTAGATGTCACATAGTGTTGTGTATTATAGATATGTAGTCCACAGTGTTTCAGTTATCTTCGTTGGAATTGATACATACGTATTTCAGATGAAATTTGCTTTCTTCTTGTTTTTAAATAGTATATCACAAGTATTTCTGATGTCTTCAGAAATGTCAGAATTGGTTATATTTGTATTACCAGATATTTTAGATTGCATGTTTTAGTTTCTGTATCCAGTGTTCTGTTCTGTAGCTGCCTCTTCCAGTTTTGTAAGCTGCAGGTGTTTGATCTAATTTTGACTTTAACACTGCAGTTTCAGTTGGCCGGTGAATTACTCTAAAGTTTTCCTTTATTTTGTGTATTTCAACTTAAGATTTACTGTGGAATAAAGGACTGAGAAATAATCATTATCCAACATCAGAGTCACGTAGCCCAAGTTTGCTTATGAATAATGAATACAGCCAGTTGTCTAAATATACAATATATATTAATAATCATCTACATTTAAAGTACATAAAGATCTCAACACATGATAAAATCAGTAGAAACATTTTATAAATCTTTATGGGGTAGTAAGTATATTATGCTTGCTGTTGTTCCATCAATGCGTTGAAATATCATACATAACATTATCCTCGACTGAAGTTCCTACGTACCTTTGAATGGACGCACTGAGAGCACAAGAGCTGCGGTTAAGACGATAATGAATAGAGTCTGAGAAATATCACATTTACCTCAGCTTTGTGGATGTTCGAATAAGGTCGTGTGTGGTACCTTAGTCCAGGGGGATGTACAGTCTGTGTGAGCGACCACTACAACACCCTCGTTAGGTTGTCCAACAACGTCCCATTAAGGATACTTGCCTACACCTCCACTACTGTCGTTCCGAATCAGTGTTGCTCCACATAAAATGAAATATGTACATGATAACTAGATTGCCATGGCATGACCTTCATCCGCTGTCATAAAGTTAGTGGGTCAGTCTGTACTGTCTACCGAGCAGGACACATTAGTAGGTCATTAATTGAACTCTAATCCTGTTACTTCCTCGAAGTTGCATGTCCAACTTCTCTGTACAAACAGCAAGGACACGAGCCCTGGGATAGCTTCTCTACCAGAGCAATAAAATAATTTATGTCGGACTGCATACAACTTAATCCAAGGCAGGCAAGAACAGTAAGGTTAGTCAGTTAGTCTGACTCGAGGTTTGAAGGTGCAAGTCTATGAGAGCGCCGTAGAAGTTTACTTAACATCTATGTGGGGTTTTATGTACAAGGTATGACGAGAACATTAATCATATGAATACAGTTAATGCACAATAACAGGAGAGGCGAAACAATTCTATTTGGTTTGAAGACCAGCTTGTCACACATGATTTCTAACTTGCAACAGCGTTGGCAGATTCGCGTCAACGCAGGCAGCGTACTATCATCTCGGCTGATGCAGACATGAGAAGCAAATGAGACCAGCCAATGATAACTGACTGTCCAACTCGTTACGCTTCCTCGTTTTATTCTTGGCATCAGCATGTGCAAGAGCCCGCCAGTGTTTTCACAGTCACAACAAGCTCACCATATATCTTCACGTGACGGTGAGGTGATGCTCCACCTGCCCAACTAAAGCATCGATTTCAGTATACGTAACCATTCCAGGTAGTCGTCAGCAGTGGCAGAATACCATACCATAGTGGTAGTATTGAAAGTCAGTTGCATATTAACACACCACTTCCGTATTCGTCAACACTGTGTTCTGTCTTGTGAGCCCCTGACATTCCTGTCACTATTTACACCCAGCTAGGCTGCCCACTCTAACAGACAGAGCACCGTTGGCTTGATTCCTTCTGTGCTAAAGCCAGCTCAACTGGCATTAGCACCTCTACGTTTCTCTACCCATCTACAAGACTAAGACTCAAGCTAAATTAGTGCGTGTATATAAGCATCACTTATAACCCTCCCCTACATTTCCTGGGTATTGAGGTCATCCTTGTATTCAGCACAGTCCATGCATTTGACGAGGCCAGACTCATCGCAGCTGGAGCACTTAAGGGCCACAAACTCGAGGGTGAAGTCGTTGCGATGGACTGATTTCTTGGAGCCGTTGCAGACGGAGCAGGGCAGGAGGCGGAACCCTCCACAGGTGTCGCAAAGGACGCTCGTTGTTGCTGCCTTCTGTAGGAGAGATTGTTTATTTAGTTTATGCAGTGTGAAAGGGTCTCAAGTGAATAATTGTGGTTATTACTAGAATTCATCCTCGTTTAAAATACCTTGTGATTTTCATAACTACTTGGCGTCTTGAAGACAGTGTTTAGGTTATCGTGTCAGTAACCATGTATGGACTTAAAGTTCAAGATATAAAGTTAATAGATTACTCAGTTTCGATAAGATCCGTATCTAGTATAATTATCAGTTAATGGATTAGTGATACTATTCATTGTGCTAGTGAATTGTAAGACCAGGTTGGCTGATGTCTGGTGTTCGTGACCTTGAAAAGAGGGTTATTAAAGTACTATGATTACCATTGATTTTAGGGGAGCGCATTGGACATGAAGGTTAAGGGTCAGTAGGACTCTGTAGTACTACCACTAGCCAGGGACCTGAGGTTCGGGGGGACCAACTTACCCTGTAGGGCTGGAGAAGTCGTCGCAGTTCCCCACACTCGTTCATACGTTCGATCTGCCCGGCGTCCTGTGGAAAGAACAACCACATGTAACTGGTGTGTTCCTGCCTCCTCCTCCTCCTCCCTCCTCATTTTGCTCTTACCTCCTCCTCCTCCTGTTCCCGTCTCTTCTCTTGCTCACCTCCCCACACCTACTCCCGCTTCCCATCAGTCACACGGTATGAGCTGGGCTACTGCAGTACGGGCTTTCAGTTGAGGATGATAGGAATAACATTCCATTCCACTTAAAAGATTTACCCCGTGAACTGGAGGGTATGACCCTTGAGCACGACGTCGGCTCGAACCATAGGTATGGTGGTCTAACACTTGACCTAAAACTTTATATAGGGTCAGGTCGTGTCCAAGATGCCGGGGGGGAACCATGGAAACGTCTGTGGGGCCTGGTTGTTCATAAGGGGGCTGTGGTTTCGGTGCACTGGACATGAAAGCTATAGCATGGATGCGGGAATTTGTTCGTTATAGTGGGCAATTTATAGTAATACTGTTGGTACTTGTAGTAGAAATACTGGCATCACCTTTTAAGGGCAGGACTTACCCCAAGGTACTGTCCCTCCAGGAAAACGTGAGGTACGGTGATGTTCTTGCTGCGGAGTCGATCAAGCAGCTGGAGCTGGGTGTCTCGAGCCATGAAGACGTCTCTCTCCTCGAACCGTACGAGAAGCGTCCACAGGATCTTCCTGATGCGGAGGCAACGTTCGTATGTGTCGCGCACGATGCCCAGCGTCGTCACGTATACGACGACCTTGCCCCGCTCCCGCTCCATGAAGTGCTGGAACGAAACATGGGTTTATATAGTGATGATACAAAATGAATTCATGTAGAGATGGAACGAAAGAAGGGTTTATATGGTGATGATATAAAATGGTTTATGTAGAGGTGGCACGAAACAGGATTATATAGCGTTGGATCGAAACGTGTGAGTTTATGTAGTGTTTCAACAATACGGGTCCGGTTAGTGCAGTCTGGCAGTAGCTGTTGACTGCGGCGCAAATCAATCAAATCCGATGTGGCAGAAAATGTTGACACTAACGGCCGCGGTTACGAGACAGTGCGATGACAGAGAACACAAGTGAGAAGTTATTGTAGTGTTTGAGACAGTCCGATGACAAGAGAACGCAAGTGACAAGTTAGAATAGGGTCTGGTAGTGTTTTCAAACCACTTGATCATAATGGTGATGTGTTGGGTGGGTGTGTTGGCCTGGCCTTTGTCCTTGCCCTTGGCCTTTAGGGTCGATTCAAACTCAAGGCCATTGTACACAAGGGTACTAACGTCTACTCAAGGGGCGTACCCTCGTGATGAAGGGGTTAATGGGCGTTTAGTTTGCATCTGATACAAGTCACTTCATTGGCGACATCGAGAGATAGGTATGGCTGTAAAATATAGAAAAGTCTGGTCTTTTGGCAGTCAGGGAACATTGACTACATTACAGAAGTTCGCAATGCCATGAAAAGTTTCGTAACAATATTTAGATAACAGGTGGGAACATTTAGAAGAGTTTGGTAGCAACATTTAGAGGACATCTCGACGGCAATATTGCGAGTGCAGCTCGCCACCATCGTTTATGGAACGAGTGAGGTAGCAACATGAAGAGGAAGTTCCGCGAGGTTACTTGCTTGAGTCAGAAAAAAATACGTGAAAAAAAACTAGGCCTCCGTTACCCACGTTTTCAGTATACCAGTAAAGCAAAATATCCATTGCAAGCGTCAGAGCTGGTGTGACCACATAGCAGCGATCCAACCGTTAGTATGTTTTTTTCCTTAAGCTGAAGCGGGATTGGCAAGTGAACTCCCTAATCAAGGCATCCATTAACCGTGCATACATATAGCTATACCGACCCCGGGTGGAGGATAAACAGCTTGGGTGGATTTCTGGCCGACTCCCTCACCCGTGATTCAATTGAACCCATTTGAGCTTAACTGAGGGCCGACTGCGTGCATGCATCATGCTATATACTACACCAGGGAGGCTCTAACGCGTTTTAACTGCTTTTAAAGTTGTTAGGTGCTTTACCTTGAGAAGTGGGTTAACTTAAGTCGCTCTGACACTGACTTTTGTACACACACACACACACACACACACACACACACACATGCACATATCCTGACGATATGATCATTACACGAAAGTGCACTTGGGAACTTGTGTTATATTTCCCTTGTGGTTATCAGCAAATCCAAGTTCGCGCATCACTGTGACCTCCTCTAATATATATATATATATATATATATATATATATATATATATATATATATATATATATATAATATATAAATATATATATATATATATATATATATATATATATATATATATATATATATATATATATATATATATATATATATATATATATATATATATATATATATATATATATATATATATATATATATATAATCTGATACAGGTTGCTCACTAATTGCCATGAACAGTTACAGCAGAAACTTTTAAGCCTTTAATAGTTCTTAAGCCATGGAAACATGTTCTGAGGTGGTCTAGAACAGAAACCTGTCATCAGTGTTGAGGAAGCAGGCTCAGAGTTGGGTTGGACCGGCTTTTCACCAAGTGACCAAAAGAGCATCGCTTGTGCACTGGGTACCCGAGGCCCGTTACCCTCAACACCTTGGCTATCTCGCCTTCACACGTCAGTTCCGCAAACATGGTGTCAGCTGGGTGGTTGATTATAGTGCTGCGTTGTGTAAATTACTCGCGATATTGTTTATGCAAACAGTACATGACTCACCACCTTCCATAGTACTAAGAGTCTGTAACAGAAATTGTACACCTTGAATTACATCATTGAAATGTTTTTACGTAAATTTTTTTTTTTTTTTTTTTTGTCACTGGTAACTAGGTCCATCTGTTGCATTACCGTTAAAGTCTTGTTTTAAGTGGGCGTGTTTTTTTGGGAGTAACGGAGAACTGCTCATGTTACTGTCTGTGTTATAGCCTTAGTCGTACCTGTTCGTTCTTATCGTGGCTACAGTCGCGATATGGTCTAGACGACCTATTTTATTATGACATTCATTTTGCCTTTAGATATTCGCATATGAGACAGTGATCTATGAACGGATTGCACGATAAGAAGAGCCAGTCGAAGCCATCTTTAATTGTGCGAGATCGACTGGAGCAAAAAGGAAGAGACGCCATATTTGATAGTTGAATTTATTTCGTGCGTTTTACACGGCACGAATCTGTAAAACAGGACGAATATATTAGTCGTGATATTCATCCTTAACGAATAAAAACTAACGTAACCAAACCTGAATATAACGTTTGCCTTGGAAAATACCGACCTCGGAAAACATAAGGCGACCGAGATTGCGAAAATCGGTAATATTGTGAAAATCTTAATCGGTTTAAAACAAGCACATGTTATTCTGGTTATGAAATTATAAGATGAATAGGTAGGAAAAGATAAGAATCTTATGTGAGTGTAGTACGTACGACGACGCTCTCTCTCTCTCTCTCATGGCTTATGGTATATATGGTTTCATGGCTGTCAAACGCTGAGTACATCGGTCGCAGCTACACTTCGATAACCACAAAATGAACGTCATTAACTATACCGTTGCAGAACAGTTTTCAGTCTCAGAGAGTATTGATTTGGTGTGCGCTGTCTCAAAAGATTATGGCGGTGGAGATTTAGGTAGAGAAGTATGTTTGTTTAATGACCCGCGTGTGAAATTGTTCGTGGGTATTTGAAGGTTATAGGTTTTGCCTGTGTACATTAACGTGAAGTGGTTTTGCGATGATTTGCATTCTCAGTATAGCAATGACTCCATATATGAGTAAACTGTTAGAGGTCGGCATCGCCCCGCTCACTGAATGGTGGCGGGGGAGGAACTGGTGCGGGTGTGTGAGTAATGTGCGGGAGTTGTCAGCAGCATGCTGCACACGGCACACATGCACCCCTCACCATCCACACACCACATGCCATGCACACACTCTACGCCATCCACACACACGCACACACCCACAGCACGCCACGCCATCCACACACCCCAGTGCCATGCCCACACCCCATGCCTTGCAAACACTCCGTGCCCTCACTCGCTCTACGCCAAGTGTACACCCGACCAGTTCTTGTTGTCACACACTAACCCTCGCGTTCTCAAGAACAGTGTGTTAACAATACCGTGATGAGGAAAACTAAAGCTCAAGTCTAACAACATACAATATCCTCTTGACTTATTCTTAAAGTCGTAATTGGCTCTCGGTACCTTTTAGCAAGCACATCATCAAGGCATGTATCGATGCGTTAGATCGAAACGGGTCAGGAGAAAGGCTGTTGTAACTTTTATTTCACGTATGTGATACAGATTTGGGCTTGACCATTCAGCTATCGTTAGCCATTAATTCGAACATAAAAGATATATTTTCCAGCCACAATGCAGGGTCTGTGCGCACGTGACAACTGCTTCTTTTGCGCCTTAGCGTCACCCTCCCCCGGAAGTAGAGCCGAGGGAGCCTGGCCGCTCCCCACCAGGCGGCTCTCCACACGCGACCTCCCACACCGCACCGCACTCGGTCGCCCGCCGCAAGCCAGGGCCTGCCTCACACTACCCGCATACACACACACCAGTTGACACAGTTACTTCGTAATAAACCCGCATGCGGGAGTCGGGCATGCATCTATGTACTATGTAGAATCTTCGAAATAATATTAGGGCATTTTGATTAAAAAGTCTGTGACAGATTGAGAATCGTGAGTTATAAAGCCACTGGCTGGGTTAATGCTTGAATGGGTTTTTGAATAAATGAGGTGTAGATACAAAGCTTGTTATGGTAAACTCACAGATATACCGATATCAGCGTCACTTATGTAAAGTCTTCCACTTGTCAGTTCATTATCATCTAAATTCATGCTCTGATAATTAACGTTAAAAAAAAAAAAGACATGCCATCCGTTGAAGACTGATAATGGTAATGAACCTGAGGCTTTACTGTCGACTGAATTACATTTGCGTGCTTGAAGTTAACTGTATCCATAATTTTTCGGAAATGACATACTTCCGAATACGTTAAAGCGTACCTGCCTGTTACACGGTAGGACCGGGTTCGAATCCTCGACGCTCATCGGTAAATCGTTATCATATATATATATATATATATATATATATATATATATATATATATATATATATATTCCCATGGAAAGTCAGTTAGAGTTTGCTGAAAACACAATGCCTTCACGGTTTTGTGATTAGGTATATTATTGCAAAATTTCAGTTCATAATTTAAGAAAATCCTTTAGCCTTAACTCTAGTTCCTTGTTTGGTATTTTATATATGAAAAAGATTGCTCATTCGTATATGAAATTTCTGTGGAATAAAGATCGTTGCTGCCATGCAGATGGATAAACCTGTATTAGTCATTAATTAATCTGTATAACCGGCGGGAAAATGAATAAACCTAAAGGATGTAAAAATTCCTGGGCCCATCAACAGTGGCTGGGCTTTGCTGAGGGTAAACAAGAGTTGACCAGTGTCTAGGTAAACAATAGTGTCAGTGGCCACTCAGCACAACAGAATGACTAGTGTTGAGGTAAACAGTAGTGTCTGAACCCACCTGACGCAACAGACTGACGAGTGTTGAGGTAAATAATAGCGACTTCAAAGGTTTCTCAACACAATCGATTGCTCATCGTTGAGGTAAACAACCCAACAATAGTGGTGCAGGAACTACCCAGTACAGAAGATTGCTTAGTGGTGTCAAGGCGAAGAAGACATCGTCACGGTGTTGCTTATGTTGGCTAAATGCAGTTTCCTGTTAATCCAGATAGTTGGGAGGGAACATTTAGAAGCTTATCATATTGCCTCGCTTGTTCAGTGTCCGTACCGTCATATATTATAAGAAAGGTTTGTAGCAGATCACACCAGTCTTATATTACTTTGTACCATGAATTCTTAAACATAAAACGAAGCAAATCATCAGTATGATTAACTGTGCTGTTCATGTCTTCAACATTTAATGCCAGAGACGTTCCCAAGAAGGAGGTTCATGTAATGCAGTGACAGGTGTAAGAATTATCTAGTTCATCGGAAGGTGTTTGATTTTTTTTTTTTTTTCCGAATGACGTTGACGGCTTTAATGACCCTAGCAGACGATGAAACCCAGATACCCAGCCAACCATAGAAAGGTTCACAACTTCAAGCACGTTTGATAACAGCAGTAACTATCATCGTGAAATACAGTGTTACCATTGAATACACTGACCTGATTGGAAGAAATTGTAGTCCTGGATAATAGTATTTTGTCATTTAGGATATGGTAGTAATTGGGGATCGAACTATTCTGTGCTCTACCCAGGGCAATAACCGCCATATCTACGTTCGCGAGGCAAAACTGTGTTCTGCTCAGGGCATTAACGGCTGTTCTCAGGTCATACGTAGAAAAAAAAGTGCAGTTGGTTAACATGAAAGTAAACATTGAATGTGCATATTTCATGAGAACACACACCTTTGTGATAGTGGAGTATCCGGGTTACTCAAACTGTTCATTCATGTTGCCTGAATCTATCTGTGTTGTATTGAGTTTTGTGTAGGTTTCGCAGCTGTTGAGGAGCTACCCTGTTGGGCTCCTTGGAGATATTTACTCTCCTGGATGGAATCAGGCATGAAGACTATATAGAAAATATATTCATGGTTGGTTTATAAACTTGCGGTTCGTTTATAAAATTTGCCATGTAAAAGTCCTAGCTTAATTAAGCAGTTAGGTTTTATCCTAGCTTAATTGAGGACAAGTTTAGGTTGTCCCAATTTTATCTCCTCCAGAGAGAGAGAGAGAGAGAGAGAGAGAGAGAGAGAGAGAGAAATGATGTTAGTTTTCCTGATGTGTAGATATATAAGAGTAGTGGTGATTGGAGGGAGAGGCTGAACATCTGGTGCCGGCGTTCTGTCGGCCAGCGCCATCGGTCGCCCACTCCGCCTCGCAGACAAGTAACATAACGGAAGTTACGTATGCCCCTCCACCACTGCTGCTGCACTTGTTAGCAAGACTTGTTCTTCTAACGGCATTAATGCGAGTGATTGTAGGTTGCGTTATCATTTTATTGACTCGTCTACCTCATCTCCTTTTTTCATAACTCTATGTTGCAAATTGGTCACGGTGCCGTAAGTTCATTCCATGCTACCATTTCACGGGGTGAACGCACGGGCAGGGGTAATGTGAGTATGGTGTGGGTATATAGCGGTAGATGATACAGATACAAGACCGCCAGGTATAGTCACTAGGTACAGCCTTAAGGCGGGAGAAGAGAAGCATTTGATGATGACTCGAAGATGGTTGCGAGTGATGGTGGAAACTGGTAAATTTCTTGACTTTAGTCGGTGTTTTTTTTTTTTTTCTCATTTTTTTCAAGGTTCGATATTTTTTCCATTAACGTCAGAAAAACGATTATCGAACTCAATATCCGTCTTTGCAGTTACTTGCGCCTCGGCTCTTCAAGTTGTATGGTTGTATTTTTTAACATGTTGAGCACGTCGGTACGACCCTTGAGCACGTCGGTACGACCCTTGAGCACGTCGGTACGACCCTCAGGTACGATGGCTTGGCATGTGCCCTGACCCTCCACGGCCTTAATGCAGAAGATGAAATGTAAACGTCCACACACTATTGGTATTTGTGACCCTGGAGTTCCGGTGGACACACGGTTGTATATGGAACACAGTACCAAGCAGTCTGTGTTTCCTGTACTGTTGTGACTGGGTGTCCTCTGGAAACCTCTCGTTGTGTCGCATTCAAGAACCGAAATAAAACGGTTTCTTGACCCATCATCACCCTGAGGACATGTGAAAGTCGCACGAGTGCTCTCCCCAATCTGAGCCCATTTTCTAATATTCGTAGCTCATCATTTTGCCTGAAGGCCTCACTGTTCGGAGAAATCTTGCAGCTCCTTAGCGGGTCAAGATGAGTGAATGCGCCGCCATGACTTGGGGGAGGCTCCCGCACCATGTTCGATACGTGACGTATTTCCAGCACCGATTTCTGCCCCCCCCCTCCCCCCAATTGGCAGGATGGTGGTGGTGGTGCCTTGATGTGATTTACCTCCTTGAGGTGTCTTTCGTGCGTGGCGTGGACACGTGGCAAGCGATGGGGTGTAGATATGACAATGCCGTCTGTTTCCACGGCCACCGGTGACGTCACGATTGTGGCGGTTTTCTGTCTGTTGTCGACGTCATGATTGCAGGCGGTCTCCAGCCATTGGTGACGTCATGATTGGCGTTAGTCTGTTACTTGACCTTGGGGGTTAGGTCAGGGTGAATTCGTCCGTCATGCGGCTGGCTGCCTGCCTGGCTTATTCGTGCTTGTATAACACGTTTCACGCACAGTCAGACGAAGTGTTTCTCTAGATAGCCATCAGTTATCAGGATTTTGTTAGATACAAAGTTTTTGCTTGGAAATGCCCAATTATGAGTTACAAGTAAACCCACAAGGAAATTGAATGAGAGAGGAGAGGAGGAGGTTACACATAGGTAGTGTAAGGATGGAGGTTACACATTGGTAGTGTGACGAGAGGAGGTGTATGGGTGTGGCTGGATTCACACCATCATGATCAGTTTAAGGTTAAGTAAAGACATTTCTATGGCCATCGGCAACTGCTTTAACCTCTACAAGCAGACTTCTCTCACACGCCTCAACACGTGTAATTAGGTTCTCGAGGTGGATAGAGGCGTGATGGTGGGTGTTGACTGAAGTGAGGGGCCCAGGGGCGTATTGTCCCCGGGCACCGGAGCGGGTCGAGATGTGTGTGTGTGTGTGTGTGTGTGTGTGTGTGTGTGTGTGTGTTGCTGAGGTCGTCGCCACACTCCCACCCATACCTGCTGCCTGGCTAGGTTTCATCCGTTCTTCCTTCCTGTTATGTTTTTTTTTTTTTTTCCTAATTTGAACTCCTTTTCCATTCATTCCCGTCATTCTTCACTTGTTCTGTCGTTGATTATTGTTTACATTTGAACATTTTATGGAGTTTAGTCGTTTCCATAAAATGCCACAAGATGCATTCAGTACACCATTGTGTGCGTTAGTGGGGTTTAGACATTGCCATACTGGCGTTTCTGAACCACGAGGTGCTGGTAACAGCCTCTTTGATCAATCTATGTGTGTCATGCCTGCCCGTCACTTACACAGACACACAGACACACACACACACACACACACACACACACACACACACACACACACACACAAACACGCACACGCACACACCATAAGGTGTTTTTTAATCCATGTCGAAGAACATCTGTGTTGTCTTGGGATTTGAACTTTTACTGGGTCACTACAGATGGCATATGCCAAGACTTCACAGTCATCAGTTCTTAAGATTGGGGGAGTTGTGAAGTGGATTTATGTTGTGTGTGTGTGGGGGGGGGGGGGATATTCACTCATCCTGGTACGAGGGTTCGAGCCTTGCTTGGACACAGAGGTGTTTCTGTACGTAGTTTAGATGAAGTGGATAACCCCGCAATTCAAGAAAATCTTGTTCGTACATTACGGATCATAAGCATATGATATTTCCAGAACCAACTTCAGTACGATGACTTAAACACATGAGTACGACTCAACCCCTTCAGTACGACGGCTTGACCTTTGAATCAGTAGGTTACGTCGTCATAGTGAGAGTTAAACTGTCGTAATAAAATGACTAAGTCATCATAGCTAGGGATTGAGTTGTTGTTGTACTCAGGAGTCCAAAGATCTAGTTTAAGCATCCACCTCAGCGTGTGGAGCGGCCATTACGTAGGTCGCTCGCAGCTGACGAGAGGAAGGCGGCATAAGGTAGTAGGGACGGTAACCGGAGCGAGTGGCCACAGCTGGGTGCGTGCTACCGCTGCTGGCTTCCAGGGAACTCCACCCACGCGCGCCACCCACACCTCGCAGGTGATTCATCTCTGGTCCGCACAACGTTATTTTCCCTCTGATGTTCGGTGGCAGTTAATACCGACGCTTCTTACTCAAGTCATGTATTATCTGTCTGGTGGTCTGTTTATATAAGTTGTTTATAGTTCGTCGCGTCCACCGGGTGTAAACTGGGGATTCTGTGTTGTTCATATACCTTCAGTCTGTCTTAACTCTGCGTGCTGGCCCTGCATAATGGCAAAATCTCGTCGCACGTAACCGAAGGCATGGTACTCTCCCTGTCTCTCCCAGGAACCAGATTTAGAGAACCACAACATTAGAGAGATGTGGCAGTGTTACTGAACCTAGGGCTGTCGACCTAAGGAGAAAAACTGAACCAGAACTAGTTGGTACCGGAGGCCTCTGTATTCGGCGAGCAGGCGAGGCTTTGCCCCTGCGGTACACACTGCACTGAATACACCTGTTTCCTTTATTACTGGATTCATTTTCCTGTTGTGGGAAGTTATATTCGATAATGATAAAACTAATGATTGTGATAATGATAATAATGCATGGTTACAGATTTTTGGTTGTCGGTGATGATTAATATATGCAGTTATGTTGTTAGAGGCAACAGCTGGAAGAGAAGGAATATGGTAGAGCGGAAGACTTAAAAAGACTTGACCTGGATATTACAAAGGATACAGGGAGGGGATGAGTAGCTCTCCACCTAGCGGAGACCATCTTAACCCAAGATGAATTATTCTTTGCTGTATATTTACTCTATATATACAGAGTCATGGAATGTAAGATGTCCATAATAGAGCAGAGTGATGAAGATTCGGGAGTGAGAGCGGTCTTGAAAATGAATAATGAACTTATTGCAAACATTTTATATTCAAAGGAGTATTTTCAAATGGAATTTTTCGTTCGTTGATAACATGATGTCGAGCTCATATCGACTTCATTTGTGCTCAGTGGCTGATACACGACGTCTATGAGCGCCGTAGAAATTCTGGTATTGAGGCTAATGATGGCGTGATGGATCTGCCAGTTGTATCCAGACGTGTGGGGGAGGGAGCGGTCACTCCCAGATCACCGTGGTTAATGGCGGGTGTGATGATGGAGATTGTAATGGAGGCTGGGATGGATGGCTTGGGGTCTTGCCGGGGAGATGGAACATATTTTCTCTAGGCCTGCTGCGCAGGGGTCCCTCCCGGGTTCGATCCTGGCTGTTGGACGTTTGTATGTTCTGTGAAAGTGCGCGTTCATGTGCACTTTGTTCAGAACCAACCCCAAGGGGTCGATGAACAGCTGGGTTGATTATGGACCGACTTCCGTAACCTGGATTCGAACCTATGCTCTCGACCCTGGGCGGCCCGTGAATGCGTTACGGTTAGGAACGCTAACCTGCTGCCACATTCTTCACCACTCCTCCTCCCTCACTGGCTCCAATGGTGCATATTTTTTTCATCCTTTCCACCTCATGACACCTCCCTCACAGTCTTATCCCCCCCACCTTCGTCTTCTCCGCTACACTTCCCTCACTTTCTCCCCACGACATCTTGCTTCATTTTCTTATTGACCTTGGCTCCCGGCGTATCTGTTCGTGTGAGGACGAGAGAATTGCTAGCTTTCTATTTCAGTGCCTCAGGGTAGTTATCTGGTACCGAGCGAATGAGAATTTCATTATCGGTTTTCCTCCTAACTCAGAGGAACCAGAGCAACGTAACGCAAGATTCAAGGCTATTTCATTTTCAAGACTTCTTGTTTAGAAAAAGCGGTACGAGAAGACAGCATTTAGTTTTTTCTCCATCATAAGATACCATCTCTCACTCATATATATATATATATATATATATATATATATATATATATATATATATATATATATATATATATATATATATGTGTGTGTGTGTGTGTGTGTGTGTGTGTGTATACATAAATATTAAGTGTGTATGCTTACTTGGGGTAGACGTACAATGAGATCAATATGTATAAGTCTAAAATTTTTCTGCATGTCACTTAAGATGCCAACTTTCTTCACACTTCCTCAGCCATGCTGGCCAAGCTGGTCACCTCGACATGGACCTGGGAGACTCCGAGGCAGCTCACTGCTGACGGTGATGCTTGGGTGACGTAGGCAGAACTGTCATCGGATTCGACTCAGGTAACTCGTTAAGTTGTCGCTTTATTATAGAGTTATTTGGTGGTGGGAATTATCTCGGCAAGCCTGGGGTGGTAGAGCAGAATCATGTATTGGGAATCAACCAGGCAAGCCTAGGTCACCTCAGAGTTGGTGATGAGATAAATAGATACTCATGATTGACGATGGCTTGATATTTAAAGTTCACTTAGTTTGGATTTTTCGTGGTCAGTCGTCCAAAAAACAAACTAAGGTTGGCCTTCTAACCTTTTAAGGTTTTAATTATGGACTTTTGTGGTGTAGCGATTAGCCTTCTTGATCACGGGCCGCCCAAGGTCGAGCGCATAGGTTCGAATCCTGGTTGCGACAGTCGGTCCACAGTCATCCCAGCTGTTCATCAACCCCAAGGGCTGTTCGATGAAATAGTTACGGAGATCAGGCTAGGACATATATATATATATATATATATATATATATATATATATATATATATATATATATATATATATATATATATATATATATATATATCGTTAATAAGATGGTTTCGATTAGGGCTTCCCTTGCCCGTGCCGTCTCAGCTAATATAAACTGAAAGCTCAAATGTCTACACTTTCATCTGGTATCAGCGAATCCCAGTTCTATAAATTTCAACAAAAAGCTCAGACCAGACGAGCAAACTTTCGTCCGATACAGTACTTGCCTCTCAGTCTTGACGCGTCAGGTGTCTAACGAAAATTACTTTTCGCCGTTTCCGAAAGCTACACCTCAAAGATGTTTGGTACATTGCTTTAAAAAGTAACTGTCAGGAAGACTGCAAAGAAAATCCTCACATGCGATAAACATCGTGTGATTCTACTTTTTAATTGAAGTAGACATGAGGTGACAACAGCAAGACGTTTAGGTTTGTAATAAAAGATATTGTATTGACGGAGCGGCCGAGGAGACGTAGCCGGTCGGCAATGTTGCCAAGTTGGTGAAGAACAAGGCCAGTAATCGCTTCAAGATGTAGGTCATGCTTCTTTGCC
Source organism: Panulirus ornatus (assembly GCF_036320965.1). Taxonomy (NCBI): domain Eukaryota; kingdom Metazoa; phylum Arthropoda; class Malacostraca; order Decapoda; family Palinuridae; genus Panulirus; species Panulirus ornatus. The sequence continues at coordinate 12,926,602 of NC_092259.1, forward strand.
GCTTTAATTAAAGCATTATTAGAGCTTTACTTGTTTTTTCTTTGCACTGTTGTTTCGGCTCACGGTTGGTGCGAAATATGTTGAATGATAAAGAATATATTTTCTTACGCAAACCTTCAGGAAATGCGTGGGAAAGTGTGTCGAAGAGATCCGTTGGAAGGCACTGATTTCGTCGTTATGCACTGGAAAAAAGTGTGAAGACGTGAGTGTAAAGACCTCCACAGAACTATAATATCAAAACTGAAAATTGAATAAATGTCAGGAAATGACAGGTGGGGCTGGACTGTTAGCAGGTATACGTCTGTCAATTACTTGCCCGAAGATGTTCTGAAATGCAGCGTGAAAGTGATTTGCGGGTGGTGACAGATTTCTACTTTTGGAGGAAATGTTTGCTCGATGAAAGAGGAAGATACTATGTACCTGCCGAAACCCTTCTGTAAGACGAGCTGCTGCGTTGCAGAAGTATAAATGTAAACTGAGATGAAGGTTTAGGGAAATCATTCAGGTGTAGAGAATCTGGACAAATGGAAAGCTTAGCCCAAGGTAAAGTAGATTAGTCAGAGTGGATTTTTGGAGTGAGAGTTTTACACGGGTGGAGCCCTGGCTTTATATATATATATATATATATATATATATATATATATATATATATATATATATATATATATATATATATATATATATATTATATACCAGCTTACATCAGGTACCAAATTATTGTTCAACCTTAAAGCCAAGGGAGCATTGGGTAAAAACAGTAAAATAGCGAACAAAATTCTAGGTCTCATGGGTAGGTATTTAAATTCAAGTTTAAGGTTAAGTGGAGATTTGATACAGTTATGCAGATTTATCAAAGGCCTTGATAGCCCGTTTCTCAACAGTTGCTTAGAGCTAGAATTGTTAATCTCATGCATAGTAATGGGCAAAAGTTTTTCTTCAAAAGAGACGAAGTAATTGTTTTCCTTCAACGGTTTTGTTACCATAAGCAATGAGCTGTTCAAAGCAACTTTGTTGTTAGTGGCTTTGTTACAAGGTTTTTTGTTGAGCAATCAAATTAGGAAGCTACTCCAGTCAGGAATCTTTTAGCCAGTTAACTATTCATACCCGAATATGTACAGAAATAGATAGGCATACATACTGACTCTTACACGTATACATATGAAGGTGAGGGACACTAAACGAATGCACAACCATCGGAAAATGGCATGGGTATCTTTTTGCCAAATACGTCACACTATAATCTTGAAATGCTACTCTTAACAGACAACTTGGGGTTAGGATATTTACTTGAAGTTAACACGATTATATCGGAATATGTGTATACGACGTAAATCCATGATTAATCCGAATATATTATTAGAAGACTTAATTTTCCCGGTAAGGCGTTGTGATATATACATGTTTGTCCTATCCTCCTAGCTAGACTCGGCAGTGGCGAAGGAGTTAGGCTTCGCCAGGACATGGCCGACCGTCGGTTCACAGTGTATATATACAGCAGGTGTTGCAAGGGATAGATGCTCTCTCTTTATGCTTGGGTTGACACTGGTTAGGTTGCTCGACTGCTCCCTCCAACGTTTGGCTGGTGGGATTTTTTCTTCTTAATTTTCCAAGACAAAGAACATGATCATCAGCTTTCCAGATGAACCAGATGACCTGATTTTTCTACCGTGGCCTGACGTACCTCATCCTGATCCAAGCCACATTAGGCTCAAGTACGCTGATGGTACTGGTTTGTGAAATTCGCGGTCGGCTGGTTTTTTAAGAAAATTCCAGTTCACTTTTGCATGAAAATTAACTGGGGGGAAAACGTAATTGTTAGAAACCAAATTCGATAGTGAAAGACGTAGAACTAGTGGGTGTGGCACCCAAAACCAGTTCGATTGGATGTATTGACTGTTAGCGAGCTGCTCGCACGAAATAGACCACAAAATCATATAAGAAAAAAGTTCGACTGGTTAATACAGGTTGGCCATTCACTGCGGAGACATGGGCACGCAGACGCGATGGTGTTGTCGGCCTCAAACCTCGCGCACCTGGACACCTTATCATCATCGTTTATCCTCGTCGTTTAACTTTGGTTTGTCTAGTGTTTATCCTATTAGTCTGTCGTAGTAATGAGCATCCCAGAGTTCGGATGCAAAAAAGTAGCAGTTTCAACACTTTCTTGATTGTCGTTATTATCAGTATCTTTACTGTAACGTGAGCAACTGTGTAAGTGAAAGATAGGCTACAATTTAGGAGTATAACAGTGAACGCTTTATGGCGTTCGTTGTGTTCGTATGTAGGATATAATACTGTGCGATGTACGTGACATCCTTCCGTAATGGTCAGTTTAGAAAAATATATATGAGGTCATAAACAGCACGAGTAATAGCTGACCAGTATAGCGCATTGCTTCCCCCCGGGGGAAACTCTTCCAAAGTTCTCACCACTTTAGAGTTCCGTGTTTCGTCCCTCAGGTAAAACGCTGGCTCTCTTCACCTAGTTCGTGGTAACACCTAACTCCAGGCCCCAAGTGGTCAACCCGGTGATTACTTCCGAAGTGGGTGTCTAGCAAGACACGACTTTGGAGAAATAGCACAATGTCAAGAATATCAGGAAATGCAAAGCTTTGCCAAACAGTAGCGAGAGAATGAAAGTATATGAGAGACGCAGTTACCAGAGCCGGTTTGAGTGTCTTTTCGAGCATATTTTGTATAATGTATTAGTGTCAGGGTTACGTTTAACACGGGCCCTTGTTGGTATATAAGCGCAGTTACAATCATCTTTAGAATTTTTTTTTTGTCATTAAAGGCAGTTACAACCATCTTTAGAATAGTTTTTTTTTTGGTCTCATAACCGAATGTTGATAATATGGATAATAACCATGGTTACTTTGAAGTGATTTTGACACAAGCACATAATGTAGCAAGGTGGGTTGCTTTCGCGTAGGAGACAGAATATTTTTCCTTGCGCTTTACACGGCAGCAGTTGGTGAACATGAGGAACAGCGATATCCGGATATTCTCTCGTGACCCATAAAAACTTTTCCCTAACCTACCAGAGTCAAACCTGTACTTGAAAAGTCTGCCTGTGGAAGAAAGTGCCATTGCGCCTTATAGAACACCCACTGACGTTTAGGTAAACGAAATTCAAAGATCAGATATCTACGTGAATCGGAATATACTTTCATCACGGTTGAGTGACAAGTTACTGACTCAGATAAGCTGGTCGACAAGGGTGACACCGCCAGGGTAGGCAACGCCCCGCCCACGAACCTTAACTAAATGCACTAACTGTTTCCTGAGGAACTTGGAACAGTCATGCCCAACGGACCGAGAGATATATATATCCCGTGCACGAGTGGGTACAGATAAGATGAACACCATGGGTTATTAAGCCATATTTTACAGTTCACTGTCACACTTTAGTAAAGCATGTGTGAAGTGAAGCATGGTTTGTGGTGCACGCCCATAGAAAAGGCGTCGTTAATCTGGAGCGTCTGATCTCGACCCTTTTATGTTGCTGATATCCTGTTGCTTCCGAGAGAACTTGGATCGCATGAGGTCGCATCCATCGTCCGGTGAATGAACAAGAACTGGTTGGTCGTGTGATTGTAACAGAAAACGTTTTACCGCATTATGACGCGTCATGGGGTATCGTTTTACGGGATGTGTGACGGCGTTCTAAACGTCATGTCTCAACAGTAAGGTATATCGTCATGCATCACACCAGGGAAGCGCAAGATTGAGGATGTCATGTCACCGGTAGACGTGACGTCATGTTTGCCTCGTCACGGGAAGGCGTTACGTCATTTTTGTCTCGTTGTAGAAAGGCATGACACCGTCCATGTTTACCTGGTTACGTCGCAGGGGAGCATAATAACCTCACGGGGAGCTGTGACGTCACCGTATGACGCAAGGGGGGTTTGTCTTTGCTGCTGAGCAGGACAACCCCACCTTCAGATTCTCCATCACCCATCACCCGTGTCTGCCGATAGGCGACGGATGAGCAGCGTTAACTGCCTGAGTACGACCTAAGGGGCACGACAGTACGACCCATGAACACGACGGTACGACCGTTTGAGCACGGTAGTCCAGCCACTGCGTAACGTGGCCTACCCTTGAGGTTGTAGGAAAGGCATGGGTAACTATAATCGGTTTGGTTTAATGCAAAGGTGAAGCTATACGCGTACTTTGTGTGCCGATGGAAACTAGGATGACGGTGTAAACTTGGGTATTGACGTAAACATTGGGCGCAAAGGTAAACCCGCTTGTCGAGGTGACAGATGAAGACATTTGGATAAGCGTGAGCAGTTTTTTGGTATGCAGGTAAACTCGTGGGTAAACATGTTTAGGTACTTTGGTAGACCTGAGGGTAAACCTGTATAGGATTCTGGATGCTTAGGGAAACCCAGGGTTAAAAGCATCTCATTAGGTACAGAGGTAAACTCGGAGGCAAACCAGCATATGATTGGTGTCGTGAGTTGGACTGTTGCCACGAGGTAAACCAGTGAATAGTTGATATCCGTGGCAACCTAAAGATAAAACCCTCCTGGATGCGTGTATCGTGTGAAACTGACTGTAATTGCATAAACCTTGATGTTCATCGAACCTGTGATTTAATGTTAAAGAGCAGAACTGTTGCACAGAGTGGTTGGGGTAAACGTTTTAGCTAACGCTTGGTTAACGCACACAAGCTGATTGTAGGAGTTGTATGTAGAGGACCTGTTTGAGGAAGTCTCCTTTGTGGATTGTTTTTTCCTTCGGGTTAATCTAATATTGTTGTATTATTGTTGCCATATGCTTTTTTTTTCTACTCTTTTAGCTTAACTCGTAACTGAGGTATACAGTTATGCGTATCTTTGTTTATTTTCGTATTCGTATAACTTTTTAAGATATGTATTGTGGGTTCATTCGCATCCGTTATATTGTACGAGTTTAAGCACCTGTGTTCTTTACTGACCGGACTTTAGTTTTCTTTCTTGCCAGTAGTTGTTTAGCTTTCATTAATGTCAACAGAGGCAGTGTTAAGGTAGATGTCTCCCAGCAAGACAACAACAGCTCCGTTAAATATATTCTTCCCTGGTCAGACGATGAATGCGCGAAATTAAATGAGAAGACCTGTGAAAAATTCCCCTCCTCCTTTTTAGTCTTTTATAAAAGCACATTAAACTAAAATACTCTGTTCGATTTAAGACAGTAACGGGCGGATATTATGCCAAAGCCCCTTTGAAAATATTGTTCCATGTTTTTACCTGTGACGGAGCAAAGGAAAACCGAAGTACTTAAACAAAAAATATATTTTCTTCTCAGTCAGTTGTGGTGTACGTACGTCCTCCTGCTGGTCCCTCCCCACCGACCTTGGACTGGTTGATCTGCTTAATGTACACACACACACACACACACACACACACACACACACACACACACACACACACACATATATATATTATGCAAAAGATGATTAATGTAGATTGGGCCACACGAGTGTAGAACTGGCCCCTTGTGCTGCACAAAATTGTACCTTACTAGTAGGTAATCATACTCGTGCGCGTTCTTTACTCTCAGATTAAAATAGTTCTTTCTTTCACATCTCATAACAATATGTAACAACCTGTCCGCAAGAACATGGCCGGGGGGGGGTTGTGGCCTTGAAAGCCTCTGGTCACATGAAAAGCAATACCTGCTTTTACTCCCCCCCCTCCCCCTCCCCCCCCTTTTTTTTTTACTCGATGAATCGGGTCTTCTTGCCGACTCACCTTCCCTGTATTGATACAAGACCCGAGTCCTGTCATGGGAGACCAACCCACCTGCTGTAAATTATTTGGGTTGCATGTGAAGATAGTTTTGCCGTCATGTATTCATTGTATTCTTAAATACACTTCAGTCACCGTCATTAGTTACTCAAATGATAATTGTAGTTCCACAGATTTTTTTTCTTTTTTTTTTTCTTTACCCGTGACGAAGTAAACTTGTATTTCTTCAGAAAATACACTCGGGTAAAAGTCGTTATCATAAATCCGGGTTGGTAACGGGACTCGCGGGTCAAGACAAGGACGAAGGCATCACGGACAGAGAGGATGACGCAGTCTGCCGAGAGCTTTAAAGAATTACCCCACTGGTGCATCTGTCATGGTGTGCCATGACATGACAGCCCTGTGGCCTGAAGGACAGGGTCGAGGGAGTGTTATGATGGCTGGGAAAGGTTGCCGTAGGAAGTGGGAGCACGGTAACATGTCGGGTAGCACGACGGACGGTGTCGATATTCCTCTTGCGTTCGCCAGCTCGGAATTTTTTGGGTTTTGGCGGCAAACGGAAAAAATGAGTCGGCCTTATTTTCTCGTTTGTTTAGAGTCTTTTTTTGTAATGTTCGCTGAGACGGCACTGGCACCTTAGCTTGGGCCAGGTACCCATTTTATCGACCAACCCTTAGGGATGGATGAACAGCAGAGTTGACTTTGGACCAACTGCCGCAGACTAAGATTCGAACCCAATTCGCTCGACCCTAGGAGGCCCGTGAGTGCGTCACCATATACATACGTTGTATCACAGGAAGCTGTGGTGTGGGAATCCACTGCGTCTGGCAATATGTATAGGTCTCTTGCATAGTGTTAAACAGTATGACTGCCTGTGAACAAAATGTTCCTGTCATATACCAGAGGAACAAGGCCCAGACGCCCTTCCTTAGGAGTTGCAAGGGTGTCTTGGTTTTGGTGTTGGCCTGCGTAAGGTAGCCTCCCCAGGCGCGCGTGTAAGATTATCCTGCTCCAGACACACATGTGAGATAACGTTTACATGTGTCGCAGCTGTATTGTCCAGCTGTATTGTGCAGCTGTATTGTGCAGCTGTATCCCAGCCATGATTCTGTTAGCTTCACCCCAGCACGTCTCCTCCCCCGGTATTTGCTCCTCGTCTTTTATCAGCAACCTTCTTATGGCCTCGCTAGTCCGAGTTTTCAGAAAATATTTGCATAGATTACTTGAATTCGCATAGTTTGATGGTATTAACCCCGTGCGTGGAGACTAAACAAAGGTGTATGTGGATTATATTAGTGTCAGCCGCTTCTGTCGTAATTAAAACCCAAAGCACGAAGGTACGACCCTCGAGCACGACGACTCTGCTGCTCTTGAGCACAGGAAACTGTGCCTGAGCACGACAGTACGGCCCCTGGCCACGGTAGTACGACCCTTGAGCACAGCGGCACTCGTTGTATTGTAGGAAGTCATCGTTCGCGTCTGAATCCAGTCCAGGAATAATACTTGTTCACTTTCATCGTTGTGCCTCAAACTCGATTACCTTTTGTCTTACAAAAGGAAAAAAAAAAACAAAAAAAAAGTGAACAGTTGTCTTCTGGTTTACGAAACTAATTTACCAGCGTGAAGAAAGGGCAGGTGTCTCGATCCCTTACATCACTAGGAACTCCTGTTCTATCTGGTGTTCTCTGGGGTAATCGTTCTATCTGGTGTTCTCTGGGGTAATCGTTCTATCTGGTGTTCTCTGGGGTAATCGTTCTATTTGGTGTTCTCTGGGGTAATCGTTCTATCTGGTGTTCTCTGGGGTAATCGTTCTATCTGGTGTTCTCTGGGGTAATCGTTCTATCTGGTGTTCTCTGGGGTAATCGTTCTATCTGGTGTTCTCTGGGGTAATCGTTCTATCTGGTGCTCTCTGGGGTAATCGTTCTATCTGGTGTTCTCTGGGGTAATCGTTCTATCTGGTGTTCTCTGGGGTAATCGTTCTATCTGGTGTTCTCTGGGGTAATCGTTCTATCTGGTGTTCTCTGGGGTAATCGTTCTATTAGGCTTTGCACACACTGGCTCTGGGGGAGGTGCTGCTGATGAAAGATATTTCTCCCGTCTTTAATACATGATAATTTATGGAATTCATTTATTCTTTCTAGATTTCGATTTGCATTCGACTTTGATTTGGCAGAAGGAGGTGACATGGTTAACAGTTCGAACTGCCACCAGTGAACGACATTAATAGCTGAGTAGGAGCACTGAGAGGTCGTAGGTATGCAGATACAACCCATAGATGGCGTTGATCAACTGTTGCCACACGGATGGTGTTATTCCCGACTGAGGTTCATCCACGCATGACCACACGGTTACCGGCGGTCTGGGTGTTTCTAACGGGCGAGGAACATGTTTGTTGTCGCGAGCAAACATTACTGTCAGTATATTAACATTGATTAACATATTTCACATGTGTTCTTAAGTGTTTGTGTGGTAGAGATTTGATATTAATGGCTTCCCTACATGGCCTGGGTGAGGAATTAGACACATAAATGTCCCGTTAAAAGCCCCTTAGAGAATCAAGGCTTTGGTAATGATTCAGGGTGGAGCGTTGTGGCCGTGTAGGGATGTCCCGCTCGGACTCCTCAGGGTGTCAGGGGTTTGAGGGGGTGCAGTGCCTGGTCCTGAATGATTCAGGGTGCAGTGCCTGGTCCTGAATGATTCAGGATGCAGTGCCTGGTCCAGAATGATTCAGGGTGCAGTGCCTGGTCCAGAATGATTCAGGGTGCAGTGCCTGGTCCTGAATGATTCAGGGTGCAGTGCCTGGTCCAGAATGATTCAGGGTGCAGTGCCTGGTCCAGAATGATTCAGGGTGCAGTGCCTGGTCCTGAATGATTCAGGGTGCAGTGCCTGGTCCTGAATGATTCAGGGTGCAGTGCCTGGTCCTGAATGATTCAGGGTGCAGTGCCTGGTCCTGAATGATTCAGGGTTCAGTGCCTGGTCCAGAATGATTCAGGGTGCAGTGCCTGGTCCAGAATGATTCAGGGTGCAGTGCCTGGTCCTGAATGATTCAGGGTGCAGTGCCTGGTCCTGAATGATTCAGGGTTCAGTGCCTGGTCCAGAATGATTCAGGGTGCAGTGCCTGGTCCTGAATGATTCAGGGTTCAGTGCCTGGTCCTGAATGATTCAGGGTGCAGTGCCTGGTCCTGAATGATTCAGGGTTCAGTGCCTGGTCCAGAATGATTCAGGGTGCAGTGCCTGGTCCAGAATGATTCAGGGTGCAGTGCCTGGTCCTGAATGATTCAGGGTGCAGTGCCTGGTCCTGAATGATTCAGGGTGCAGTGCCTGGTCCTGAATGATTCAGGGTGCAGTGCCTGGTCCTGAATGATTCAGGGTGCAGTGCCTGGTCCTGAATGATTCAGGGTTCAGTGCCTGGTCCAGAATGATTCAGGGTGCAGTGCCTGGTCCAGAATGATTCAGGGTGCAGTGCCTGGTCCTGAATGATTCAGGGTGCAGTGCCTGGTCCTGAATGATTCAGGGTGCAGTGCCTGGTCCTGAATGATTCAGGGTGCAGTGCCTGGTCCTGTATGATTCAGGGTGCAGTGCCTGGTCCTGAATGATTCAGGGTGCAGTGCCTGGTCCTGAATGATTCAGGGTGCAGTGCCTGGTCCTGAATGATTCAGGGTGCAGTGCCTGGTCCAGAATGATTCAGGGTGCAGTGCCTGGTCCTGAATGATTCAGGGTGCAGTGCCTGGTCCTGAATGATTCAGGGTGCAGTGCCTGGTCCTGAATGATTCAGGGTGCAGTGCCTGGTCCTGAATGATTCAGGGTGCAGTGCCTGGTCCTGAAGGGACAGCGTCATGAGCTCGTGAATTTGATTGTCTGCCTTTGGCAAAGTTCATGAGGGCGGCGCCAGGGCCGAGGGGAAGTCCCGGAGGCGAGATCTTGCGTAACACACACACACACACACACACACACACACACACACACACACACACACACACACACACAACTCTGTTGTTGAAATCTGAGATCAGGCAGATAGAAATTGCCAGCCATCTGGGTCAAAGTCCTGACCTTCTAAGGTCACTAGTGGTGTGGTAGGTGTCACGGTCGTTCGATCTTGGTACATTTAGTTCCGTCGAACGTCGGATGGTATTTAGAAAAGCATTTGATATAGTAAATCGTGGACGGTGGTCAGAGGGGGCCCGACTCCTGCCTCACCATGATGTGTAGCGCTGGTTGTGATGACCTGCGACCTTGTGTAGGAAGTGTGGTCCCTGTAGTGTGACTCCCGCATAATGAGGGTCATACGTGTGACGAATGGTCAGTCTCTCTCTCTCTCTCTCTCTCTCTCTCTCTCTCTCTCTCTCTCTCTCTCTCTCTCTCTCTCTCTCTCTCTCTCTCTCCCCACATCAAAAAAGGTGTTTATATATTCTTTTAATTTCCCTTGGTCTAGGGAACCAGTGCTGCACTTGAAGGCCTTCACCTTTTTGGAAATGCAGTTCACATTCGAATCTTTGTCCAGCCATCACAAAGGGCGGCCCGTAAGACCTTATAGATCAGGTGTCGGTAAACTGATTTTGCGATTTTCGTTTTTCTCTCATGATCCTGTTCTTGCCCTACAGCAGTACTCGTCAAGAGGGATTTCGTCAAGAATGATCACGATTCTTTTCATTCGCGATAGAAATGAAGGTCTTTTAACCAGTCGAACACGACGGCGCGACTTTGTGCACGACATTACGATCACTGAGCACGACGGTACGACCATCGCAACGACAAGGATGGCTTCCCCTTATGACCTGACCCATAGGAGTCAGGTGAAACGTCATGCCCCTGGGCGTGGAGAGGTGGCTAACCAAAAGCAGCCTTACGGAACGAGTCTTCCTCGAGGTGGCCAGCTGAGTTAGGCTCACAGAACGAGTCAACATAGAGGGGGGGCTAGCTGCGGTTGGCTTATGGAACGAGTCTATTTAGAGATAGCTAGTCAAGATGCACTGATGGAACGAGTCTACATAGAGATGGCGAGAGGAGGTAAGGTAGCGGAACGAGTCTAAATGCACATAGCGAGACAAGATAGGCTGACGGAACGAGTCTTTCCTGGGTACCCCATGGAGAAAAAGTTTTGTTTACGTTTCCTAGTTCAGGCGGAATGGTGGTTGAGATGGAGAGAGAGAGAGAGAGAGAGAGAGAGAGAGAGAGAGAGAGAGAGAGAGAGAGAGAGAGAGAGAGAGAGAGTCCAAACAACACAGTGAGAGATGTGCAGGAACAGGTGTTGCAAGCCTCAGGCAATGAACCAAGATATCAGCATAGTTCATGTGACAGTTCATATTCACAACTTCAGCTTATACACTGAGGCTGCCCCACACACACACACACACACACACACACACACACACACTTTACAGAGAGGTCATGCAGACTGGTTTGGTGTATAGTCATGCAACATACTGCTCTCTTAAGTGTTCAGAGGTCGGGCAGTTTTTGCTAAGAAGTAAAACAAGGAATAATTTTGTAGGCTATATTGATTGGCCGGTGATAGCGGCCATCTTGTGGGTAGTGTGAGTGGGGGTCCGACACTAGCAAGTGGTGGTGTCATGGGGGATGACTCTAACCACTGGCGGTGTCATGGGGGATGACTCTAACCACTGGCGGTGTCATGGGGATGACACTAACCACTGGCGGTGTCATGGGGGATGACACTAACCACTGGCGGTGTCATGGGGGATGACACTAACCACTGGCGGTGTCATGGGGGATGACACTAACCACTGGCGGTGTCATGGGGGATGACACTAACCACTGGCGGTGTCATGGGTACGACACGTGTCAGTAGTGGTCGGAGGAGGTGCGTGTGACCACCGGTGGTGAAAGTGTGTCAGAAACCACTCGCTGCTCTGATGACAAATATGATTATTTTTTTGTCATGGATATCTCGAAATATAGGATGTTTATAGACAGTTGGATCATTGTTGATGATGACGTTTGTGTTGTTCAGTTGGTGTGTTGTGGTCAGGTTAGGCAGGGGAGCACTAGGAATTTGTACTGTTGTGTAGGATCTTCCAGCATTCCATGCTCGAGGGCTGGATTTTGATGATCAGCACCACCTCACTGTGGGGTGTGGGGGAAGGTGTTGCCGCAGACGGACGGGCAGCGTGGGTGAGGGTGTGGAGCTGGGTGTGGTTGTGTGAAGCAGGGGGACAGGGTGGTGGAGTTGAGTGAGGCAGGGTAAGGGTACCGTGAGATATGGTGTGGGGGTCGGCCTGGGGAAGGGTGTGGGGATCGAGGGAAGGGTGTGGGAGCCTGGGTGTGGGGTCGTGAGGCAAGGCGTGTGAGAGGTTTCCCTGACCTCACCGAACCCCAGGAAAAACAAGGTCAGCAGGGAGGGTCATAGGAGTCAGGATGGAGGACAAGATAAGAAGCAGAAAGAATAAAAATGATTTTCAGAGCAGGTGAGAGGAAGGCAGAGTAAACAAGTTGACCAACATCCCGCCCCACTTTACGAACAAGAATGGCAAAGTCGTATCGAAGAAAATAGACGACTGTTTTAAAAGGAAATGGCCTAAAAGAAAACGAACGGATCTTAGTAAAGAAAATGGGGTAATGTTCTGGAAGGAGGCGGGTGGGCGGCACTGGACTTGTTGACATTATGTTTGCTGGTGACATTTGCCTCAGCCGCTGCGTCATCATGAATCTTGTCAGCTTTACTGTACATCATGAACGTGCTGACGAACGCATTGCCTATCTATTTATCTATCTGCTTATCCATCACCTTTTATGTGGGAAAATGATTAACAGGACCGGACTTACTCGCCTGGTGGCTGGCATATAACAGAGGCGTGGTTGATAATGTTATACACGAGTGTTGGACAACGCTTTGTTAAGTTTGTCCGCGTCGGAATGACCCTTACTGAACGCGTATACGACTTTCCTGATGCCAGTCATCACCAGTAACCTTGGCACACATATGCTCTCTCAACACTGTTTTCACACTAGGTTATTAGCCAGGTATTTCATGCTATCTGATCTCTCACATGTTGCTTCAAGACACTAATTTTTTTTTTCCTTCTCCATTGTTCAGTGAAACTGTTTTTCTTCGTAAAATAACAGGTATGAATACACTGGGTTTTGCTGTCTGGGTGGCGTGTCTGTCGTGTGTTTGCGCTCTTTTTCTCTCTGCAACGCAGAATGAGGCTGAACTGTACAGTCTAGGAAGAAGAAGACTTACGGTAAATGATGCACGACGGAAGGCGAAGGCTATCAAGGACATCATGAAGGGATTAACAGCTTAACGAATTGAAGGAAACAAGAGCGACTGAACCTACAAGAATTCCTCGTAGATATATACCAAGAGTGGCGGCGGCAGACACGCAGTGTGCGAGAGAGAGAGAGAGAGAGAGAGAGAGAGAGAGAGAGAGAGAGAGAGAGAGAGAGAGAGAGAGAGAGAGAGATTTAAAGCTTTTTTGCTCACAGAAGTTAGAAAGAACAAGGACTTCCTCGAGAAGGGTGGACAGATGGCACGGGACAGATGAAAGCTAGGGAGGCAGGGGGTGTGGCGCGCGCCCGCGCGGCTTCGGGGAACAAGAGTTGTGGATCAAGCAAGAATCACTGTGGGCATAATTATACACACACGGTCTTGTCTCAGGCTCAATCCCAGTTGTACGTACTCGCACGTAGGCTCTCTGTGGTGAGCGCTACGCTCTAGCTTTGCACCTCGGCGCAAATCCCTTGTAGTAGGATTACCTGTAGATACGTGCATGCTCTCTCCGTCCATGACCCACCCACCCGGAGGAGTGAATGCAAGCAGCGCGCCAGGGGCGTGGGTATCTAGCCCGGCTGACCCCGTGCAGACACCGCGTCACTCTACCCCCTCACCTGGCCACACGTGGTTTTCCTACTAGCTTTTTTGCCGGCCGGGTATTCCGGAGTGCAGGGGGGCGGCTTGCGCGGGGGGAAAAACTTGAAATAAGCCCGGCACGGCCGGGGGTCGACCACCGCCCAGTCTGGTGTCATCAGGAGAGGAGAAGGAACCACGGGGGGTTGTAGGTTCCTTTGGCACGTTGTAGGAGAGAGAGAGAGAGAGAGAGAGAGAGAGAGAGAGAGAGAGAGAGAGAGAGAGAGAGAGAGAGAGAGAGAGAGAGAGAGAAGAAACTAGAGCAGAGCATCGCGCCACAGCCTCTCCATCTTGCTGCCTTGCCAGCAAACCTACGAGAAAGGAAGTATTTGCACCCGCTCTGCATGCAGCACCTCTTGTGTGTGTGTGTGTGTGTGTGTGTGTGTGTGTGTGTGTGTGTGTGTGTGTGTGTGTGTGTGTGTCAGCTCCGTCCCCTCCTCTTGCTATGCTACACACACAACGCTCACTCTCTCACCAAGCGGAAGACACCGGGGGAATTAAAGAATATGAAAGTGTGCAAAAACTTGACGCTGTTGTGCTAAAAACGTGTGTTGAAAAGATTAGAAGGATTTGTGAACCTAAGAATGGTCGAGGAGGAGGAGGAGGAGGAGGAGGAAAAAAGTGTTGGCTGACGTGGTGAGAACTGGTATTAAGGACAAGAGAAAGTGTAAGTGGACTAGTTTGTCTCAGGTTGTTGTTGTGATCCCCGCAAGCTGTACAACTGTTGTAATCCCGCAGGATGCACAGTTGTTGTGAACCCCCTTCCTCCCTCCCCCTCAGGCTGCACAACTGTTGTGACCCCCTAGGCTGTACAGCTGTTGTGACCTCCTAGGCTGCACAACTGTTGTGACCCCCTAGGCTGTACAGCTGTTGTGACCTCCTAGGCTGCACAACTGTTGTGACCCCCTAGGCTGCACAACTGTTGTGACCCCCTAGGCTGCACAACTGTTGTGACCCCCTAGGCTGCACAACTGTTGTGACCCCCTAGGCTGCACAACTGTTGTGACCTCCCCACTCCCCAGTTTGCACAACTGTTGTGACCTCCCCACTCTCCAGTCTGCACAACTGTTGTGACCTCCTTGGCTGCTTCCCCATTCGTCAGACAACCAATTAATATGGAGCGAATAATCATCACAGAATCTTTTTCATACATGATAACGGTCGTTGTTGACCCGAATACATTATTTCAACCTGAGATTCGTATTCGGCATGAAGTTACGTAATGAACTGTTTCCATATGTGGAATACTCGTGGAGAATACTCCATCATTCTTCCCCAAGTCAAGAGATATCTTGAAGATACCAAGTGAATTATTACAGTCATTCAGTACAGGCCTTAATGACCCCCAGTCCCTGTTTCAACCACACCTTCGTATTCATTATGAAAAATACTTCTTACGCTGACGTTCTGAAGCCAGTATAATGGAAATATACCCAAAATTACAGGGTATTTTTTCTTTTTTCTAGCCCCCAAAACTTGTTGTTTTAGAATTGAAATATGATGGATTGCTTTTATAATTTGAGTAATCCGGGAAAATACCTGTTAATATTTCCCCCGTCAACAGATTTCTTATATCAGAGACTTTAGTTCTGAATTTTTCTTTAGCATATTGTTCTCTCAGACACTTGGCTCGCTGTACTTTCAGGCCTGAACGCAATTCATGGATTTAAAAAAAAGATGATGTTGGTTAATGTAAAGCAGGTTGTAGCTTTTCCAAGGCCTTTGATTTCCTTTTAGTCATCGGAGTGTTTTGTACGAGTGCTGGACACATGGTTGTTATAATTACACACGATTTGAAAATATTGCTGGTCGTGAATATTTCACAGTGTCGCCATCAGCAGCGGCCTTTGGAAGTGAGCAACTTCTCGTGTTGCTTTGTTGGATACTTCTGGTTTCTTTGTGAAAGACGAGGATGAGTGATGTATGGCTGTTGGCGCCACTGCAAGATGAAGGAAAGGACGACCATCCGTTCTGTTTTGCTTATTTACTGTGGCAGGATCATTACTTGTGGCGGTGTTGAAATCACCCGTCAGGTGGCGGGAGCGAGGTGTGATAGAGGCCATCACGGGCGTTCCCCTCCTGAGGGAGGGTGAATGTCCCTCCTAGAAGACCCCCAAGTCGTTCAGGGGACTGATGCAGTCACCA
The DNA here is from genome assembly GCF_036320965.1 of Panulirus ornatus. Classification (NCBI taxonomy): domain Eukaryota; kingdom Metazoa; phylum Arthropoda; class Malacostraca; order Decapoda; family Palinuridae; genus Panulirus; species Panulirus ornatus. The sequence continues at coordinate 12,942,354 of NC_092259.1, forward strand.
GCTGAAGAGCCAGGTGTCTGCTGTCACCACCACACTTGCACTTATCCAATCAGCGGTAACTTTTCATCGGCTGTTGAGGCTCACTTTCTCCCCGTCCCCATCTGCCACCACCCGCGACCACACCTGGCACATCCCACAGACTTTCAAGAATTATGTGGTAACACCGGGACTGTGATGACGTCACTCATGTAGAGTGACAGGACCGTCTGGTAGAACGTTGTGGTCCCTATTCTTTGTCCCTGGCCTGGGGTGAACGGCTGGAGAATGAGGTGACACTCGGGCGTTCTGTCTCTGGTCTGGGGTGAACGGCTGCTTGTACGTTTCGACTGCCTCGCGTTCTTGCAGTCTCACTGGAGGACTATGGTCGTTCTACTGGGCATTTAGCTCTAGGTGTCTGTTTTAATGGAGTGTCAATAGCTCTTGTGTGACCCTGATTGGCTTTTAATACCCTCTCTTCACCTGCGTCTTTGCCATCATTACTTACAAACCCGAGTTTTACTTCCATAAATAAGAGGAGGCATCTCTCACCCTGGGTGTTTGTGGACTCTTTCACATTCCTAATTCTCATGATTTTCCGAAATAGAAAGCTATTGGCGTGTGTTTTATCACCCATTCCCAATACCTCATCATCCCCTATTCTCTCACTAGATATTTGAAGTTTGTACCACCGTCCAGCCTGTTCACTATACATACGACAAAAATACGTATCTTCCTCGTCAAGCTTAACCACTGTTTGTCGTAGTCTACAATTTCAGCTTTCTCTTCGTGCCAACTCTTCCAAAATCTCTCTCAGTATGTGGAAATTCACGCGCACTTTCAGCCACTAGAACATGATCATCTGCAAGCATCATTCTGATGCCTCTGTCTTGTTCAAGTTCTGTTCATATTGTATTAACATTATATAACTTACCGTAACGAGTTCTGTCCATACAGACGGTGTTTTAGCAAGCTTTAGCTCAAGCCATGATCCACCTACACTTCGCTATTAACGTTTAAAAACACTTCATGACTTTCCAAACTCTCTGACCAACTGTGTATACATTCACCCCGCATTCATGTATCCATTGTTGTCATCTCTGTCATATGACGTTTTCAGATAGACGAAAACGGTGCATTTACTGGCTGTAAATGAAGTTCCTCATCGTTCGGTATACTGAGCTATTGATCATAAAAGCAATCATACTTATGAGTCATTTGATATCAGTTACTTTTGCAGGCCATTTTTAGCACACTTTTCGGTGTAACCAGCAAATGAAAGTAATGACAGATGATCCTTCCTGCTATCGTAATCTGGCAGATGAAGTTATTAAAGTTGTATTCACTGTAGCTATTAAAGTTGTCTTCATTGTACCTCAGTAGGAGAATGGATCGAGGAATTAGGGATGTCTTGATTCTAGCCTAGCTAGGCTGCTGAAGGGTTATGAGTGGTTTATGTCTTGTCTAAGCTTAGTCAGATAACTTAGAAATGTCTTCTTCATTTTAGCGTATAAGGAATCGTGTTTTTGTGCCCAGCCCATCCTATTGTAGCACGTTAGTTGAAGGTTAGAAATGTTTTCGTTTAGCTAATCCCCAGGTCGGCAGCTGAAGGGTGAGTCGTGTTTTTATTCTTGCTTTGTTCGCCTTCATATTTCAACAACTGGACAGTTACTAATCCCACTGCCTTAGCACTTTTATGCCCTGGTTAATATATTGTGGATAAATTGATTGGTTTTAGATAATGATAATGATTCAACCGCGAAATATTAAAAAAGGGGGAAGTATTTTGGTCGGGGATATTATCATTTATTTTCACAACCTTCGTATTCATACCGAAGAATGATCATCATTATAGTCATGATAGTAAAAACAACAATAATGTTATTGTCAATAGGTAAATTTCATTCCGTGTGGGTGGGGTGGGGGGGGGGGGGGGGCTGCGTTGTCCAAAGCCGCTTTTAAAAACGTGCCTATCACCCTCGCGTCTCCAGACGACAAGGGCACATCATTTCTTGTGGGTTCTACAAGTATGTTCACACGAGAAGCATCACCACCTCCTCGTTAAAGGTCTGAGTTTACAATGGGCACCGTGTGTATGTGTGTGTGTGTGTGTGTGTGTGTGTGTGTGTGTAATCGATATTGAGGAAAAAAAGAATTAATCTTTAGTGAGAGAGAAAAGAGTAAACGAGTCATATTTTTTCCCCTCTGTATTTCACCAAAGCTTAGGGCAGGAAGAAATGGCCTGATTAAATGTTGAATTTTCTTTGCACGATGCAGAACTGTGCAGGGCAGTCGTTTTGTTACGAGGGCACAGTTACACAGTTTTTCAAAAAATGTTTTCTGGGACTGTTTCGTATCCCAGTTGGCTGTTGGATATTGAAAAATGGCATCACACTTGAAGTTATTGGAAACCATGCTCAGAGGGGAAGGAATCATGTCGATTGCTTCCAAGTCTGCTATGTTTTAGAATTTTGAGTATAGATTAAAAAAAGAAAATTCATTCGGTCATTGAGTCATGCATCTAAGCTCCGAGCTGGGTCATCGTGACAAGAGCTCAAGGTGTGTTGAAATACATCCGCTGGACCTGTAAAAGTTGCCATTATGATTTCAAGTCTGAGAGGGAATATTCTCTCTCTCTCTCTCTCTCTCTCTCTCTCTCTCTCTCTCTCTCTCTCTCTCTCTCTCTCTCTCTCTCTCTCTCTCTCTCAGTAAAGGCTATTCAGAGATATATTCTTGAAAATGCGAGTGTGACATCATCAGTTTTACATCACTCAAATTTCTTTTTATCTTTCATACTAATGAAAAGTCCGTAAATTATTTACATAAAATCTGAGGCGTTTTTCAGTCACGTTTCCTTTTTTATCTAATTGATGAAATACTAATGTTGGGAAGTAATGGAACCTTGATGATGGTGAGAATTGTGAAAGCAATTAATGGTAAAATGTAATTTGAAATTTTTGAAAATTATTATTATGGTTTTCTGTATTGGCTTGATTATACGTCATGCTCTGTTGAAATCATGATGACAGTTGATATTAAGAATAAACGCGGTATTTACGAAAGGTATGAAACGATTACAAAAAAGAATTGTCGGTGATTGTAATGTATCAAATATGAAATTGGAAAACAATGATAAAGTGACAATTAATCGTAGACATGACAGTTTCACAGAATTTAAAGGAAAACGAACGCCAGAATCGTTTCGCATTTCATATTTCTGTTCAAGATGTCTGGGTGTCACGCAGTATTTGTTTACATGTGAGGAATTCGTCACCCCAAGCCTGCAAAAACTGTAATATTACTTTTGTTTCAACAGTTTTCTGGTGAAAGTAGTGTCATTGTGGGTGCATTGAATGAATATACTGTTTGAGTTTTGAGAAATGTTTAAGATAAGCAAGTGACGTGGAAAATATTGAGGAAATGTTTCTTGTCTTTTTGTGTGTGATTTTAAGAGGCTCAGGAACGAGAACGTTTGTTTCACTTTATCCGAGCTAGAAATGATCCCCATTTGGATATTTCCGAATACACAGCACTGTGTAACAAGAATGATTAACTGCGATAGCCATGGAAGGAATAACTGATGAAAACATAGCCAAGTAAGGAATAACTGTTGAAAGCGTAGAATAAGTAACTGCGGATAGCCTAGTAAGTAGGAGTAGTAACTTAGCCGAATAAGTAGGAGTAACATGGTAGCCTAGTCAGAGTAACTGCGGATTGCTAAGTAGGAGTATCTGTTAATAGCCTAGAGTTACTGCTGATAACCTAGGAGCCTAGGAGTAATTGTTGCTTGCATGAGTAAATGCTGGTAGCCTAGTAATTAAAGTTACTTTTGATCGGCTAGTCTCGTTTTCGCGCGCTCCTCAGAGATATAAAGTAAACTATGCTGCTATGACTATTCCTGCAGACACTGTCATCAATGAATATGCTGAAGTTTAATTTTCTTATCCTCACTCTTGGACCCAGACCCGCGGTGAAAATGATTTGCTTAAAAGTAAGTAAACCACAACACTCCGTGAGAATAGCCAGACAAGGCATGCTATTCCTCGTTGCTCGGGGAGACGCTATCTCTTGTCTGCCGAATGTTCAGTATACAAGATATTAGTGTTCCTTTCAGTCAAAAGTTAATCTCCAAACTGATAACCAACCACTACAGCGCCATCTGGCGGCGAAGTTCGGAACTGCAACGAAATTTTAATGAGTTCATTTAGTTTTTCGTTCATTTGCGAACCTATCTCATTCCCTTCTGCCCATAACTCTCTAATCCCTTCTAATACAGCAGTCGCTCTGTAGTACTATAGTCTTCCGATCTTAACATCATTAGCATACTTGGTATTAACACGATAATTAGGCTTGATCACCTTATTGCTGAACTTTGTTTGGTGACTGTAAACCTCTCCTATACTTCATGAAATTATATATATATATATATATATATATATATATATATATATATATATATATATATATATATATATGATTGATATTACCTGGACAACGGAATTCTCCCTCTATAACATCCCCCACCCTACCCACCTTCTCCCCGTGACCTACCCTTCCACCGCACGTTTGTTAAGCTCTGCCGTCTTTCAACTTTTCCCACCACTCACTTGTGGTCTTTAAAAGCTCCCTTTAGATATTCCAGTTTTTCATATAAATTTACGTTTCATGATTCATCCATCAGAGTCATCGCACCGAGGTATCGGGACGGAGTAACCAATATTCACCACGCGTAACAACCACTCGAACTACTGCCTACGCTTCTCTGGGCATCACCCCCCCTGTGTTGATACAATACTCAGTACCATATTAATCTTGTGTGAAGCTTCGTCATCATCAGTGTGACTATAACATGGTAACATAAGATCTACGACATATGTTGGCCGATGTTTTTCGTTAGAAGAAACAGCATTACAGATTTCTGAGATGGTTTTGATGCGCTCCCACATACCAATCACCCTCCCCCTAACCCCGGATGGTTCACATCCAGTGCGTTTGCCCTAGTGTTGTCATTTCATAAATCAAGAATTAATTGCTAGTGATATGCAAATTAGCACTGCATGTTGATACAAATTGATAGATACTTTATATGATAATTCATCGCTGTTTAATAAGGCTAGTATATAACACTCATAGTTAAACGTCGACGCAGTGTTGACTTTGCAATGCAAGCTTCATGGACGTACTGAAGTACAGCTTTTGTTAAATTTTTAGGATGAAATGATATTCTAAAATGTCAATCCTTCACGGTATTAGACGAGTTATAGGAGAAATTGTATGAGATAGGTTCGTAATCGAACAAAATGTAAAGGAACGCTGGTTAAAAATTTCGCTGACGAGCAGGTGAGGCAGCGACTTGTCGTTCCGTGCGTCGCTGCCAGGCAAAGCTGCGGCAGCTGCGTTTGAACGTTGTAGTTCCGGACGTCACCGCCAGGCGGAGCGCTCACAGGGTGCTGTGTTTGAATTCAACTGATTTGAAGAGGAACTTTGACCGTGGATGTACCGTAAGTGATGACTGAAATGACTTTAGGCTTCTGGATGTGATTAGGAATCAAAGGTTGCTGCTGGTTAGTGAAGCGTAGTTTTTTCATTTTCAAATTCTTCTCGGAGATAAGTTAAGAAAACCACGGTATGTATGCTAAGTGACTTACTTATTTATATTTTGGTATGTACATTTCATTTGGATTCATAGTATGATATAATGTATTGAAAATGTACACATTGTTTATTTTGCCTACTGGTCGGCACAAGTGGATCATATTATTTGGCCAAGATTTTTCATTTTCACCTACGCTGCCTCTGAGCTACGTCGCTAACCGAATTGAGGTTGGCTAGTGTTGCATTAAGGTAGGTTAGTGTTGCATTGAGGTAGGATAGTGTTGCATTAAGGTAGGCTAGTGTTGCACTGAGGTAGGCTAGTGTTGCGTTGAGGTAGGTTAGTGTTGCATTAAGGTAGGCTAGTGTTGCACTGAGGTAGGCTAGTGTTGCGTTGAGGTAGGTTAGTGTTGCATTAAGGTAGGTTAGTGTTGCACTGAGGTAGGCTAGTGTTGCATTGATATGGGTTAGTGTTGCACTGAGGTAGGCTTAGTTTGTGTTAGGTAATTAGTTTTACATTTATGTCCAGGTCATTTACTATATGCAAGATTTCAACGAAAGGATTATGAATGCATCTCTAATGCAAAGCCTTGTTCAATTTTAGAAAACTTAAAATTGATGGTTACAGGTGCTGCACCAAAAATCCCACCCCCTGTGTCGCCTCAGCCCGTTATATAACGTAAACTAGAAAATTGACGATGTGATTATCAGTGATTATGCGAGATGAACAGTAAACTAGAAAATTAACGATATATGATTATCGGTGATTATGTGGGATGAACTCAACTAAGCACTTCCGTAAGCTAGAAAATTACCGATATGTGATTATCGATGATTATGTGGGATGAACTCAGACTAGCATTGAACTAGGCCGAACTTTTATATAGGACAGTAACCTAACATTCGGATTTCTACGTATCCCAGAAACCTAACAACCCACGGATTAGTGCATATCCCAGTAGTCGGGCTTTTAGTACATAGTTCACGAGTTTTGACCCAGGACTGGTTCATATCCCAGGAGCCTAGTCGGGACTAGTGCATATCCAAGTAGCTTAGTATCGGACTAATGCACATCTCTAACCTAGCGATCGGATTGTGTTTACCCTATTGGTCTAAATCCTCAGACGAGTGTATACCCTAATAGCTTAATCCCTTAGTCGCGTTTATATGCCCTCAGGCCAGTGTAACCCTAATAGCCGAATCCCTCGGGCGAGTTCATAACCTAGTGGCCTGGCATTTGGCTAGTAACAGCCAAGTGCTCCGACTGTTGCATTATACCAGTCAGGAATTTGCTCCGGCAGACTGTTGGGGTTTGTTTTTAACTTTTAGTGATCGTAACCAGAGTATGTCATGAAGGATGCGTAAAAAACGAGCCGTTGATAAATTATAACTACTTTAATAGCTCATAACTTATAGGCGTATGACTCCCGCGATTGGAGTCAAGGTAAAAAAAAATAAAATAAACCGGTTGTAGAAAAAAAAAGTCCATCTATCGCAGCAGATGTTTTCATAGTATCATAGGAGTTCGGGTAGTGTTCGTGACTTTGGCACTTACAAACGTCACAAGGTTTCACACCGCGGGATTTGATGGATCTCTCGTTTCACTTTTGGGGTTCATGCAACATAGCAAGGTTCAGTTTGTCTCTACGGAGCTTGAAAATACTTCGTATAATTCATTCTGATTTATGCTATTTGTGTTATGTTTATTTTAGGAGCGAATAATGTTTACTGTGAGAAATAGATGGCTTTTATCCACACACCCACATCTGTACAACAAAAGATGAGGCATCATCTAATCGGCCTCTGCGGAAAACTCCCGTGCAAACCTTGCCAGCCGCCCCCGCCGCACTCATGCCCCAGCAGCCAGCTCCCTTTGGCCAGTACCGGTCTGCCGGCTTCTCCCCGACTGACGTATGGATTTTCCACTGCGCATGCAAGTCATTTGCATCAATATGCGTGTTGAGAGAATTTTCTCGCCCCGATACGCAAGACTGATTCATACTGAAAGGGAGCACTTGGAATGCATTTGTGTGAGACGAAGTGTTCAAGAACAAGATATTACACAGATACAGGTAAAGGGATTTGTAGAATATGAATATTAGGATGTGTTGGTGCAGTATACATATACAAATAACTACAGGAACATACGTAAAAGGAATCTAGTCCGTTAACAGCAAGTTTGAGCAATTACAAGCAAGGAGCATCAGTATTATGCAATAGGGAGTGATGATATTAGGGAGGAAGTACTAATATGAGCCAGTAGTTACCAAGATGAGGAAGGATCAAATGATACCATTATGAGAAAGTAAATACGGTATAAAGCAAGAAGCCTGAGCCTCAAGCAGACAGGATGTTCAAGGGCAGTATCAGTTGTAGGCCTTATCAGGATCAAGGAGTAAGTGGGAGTATTAGGGGAAGGCATATGTAGGATTGTCTGGAAAACGCAGTCTGTAGTAGAATCAGTTAAGATGATAATGTGTGTATCATAAGATAAGGCACAATGGAGGAGTATCATATTAAGGAAGAGTAACTGGATGAGGCAGAATGTAGGAGTATCAGGATGAGCAATAGGTATAGAGTATCAGTTACCCGTATATGATTATCGTGGGATAGAGTGAATGTGTGTGGTTGGTGGTCTACAGGTAGCCATCATGCTACATGCAGGTCGTTGCCACAGTGAGAAAGTGTCGTGAAATTAAAAAATGTAAGGCGTATGTGTGTTGCCACGTAACACATTTACTGTGAAAGAATTGAAAGATTGAGAATGCCGAAGTACTCTATTCTTTCACTGTTTGCTACCCAAGTATCTTCACCGGAGTGTTTGTTATGGCTTTCTGTTTACTTAGTTGCAACCTGTTGCCCATTGTCCACACAGCGTTGTCAGTTACCCATCAGTACTCGTCACAGAACTGTTGGAACTTTATCTGTGGTACCGCTAAGGCAACGGATCCTTGCTGGAAGTATAATGTAAGGAGGCTTCCCGTGACATTCTTGAGATCAGCTGACTCGTGTAAACAAGCTTCCGGCGGTTAGTTTCATAACATAATATTGTCGTGTTGCCTTTTTTTTTTCTTAGCTTGTCATGCGCTCCGAATTGCTGCAATCTTAATATTCATAGTATTCAAGCAGTGTAAAATCCTGTTATATTCATTGAATTAAACGTTGAACTTTGTATATTACTAAATTATGAAGTTTCAGTACATAGATTAATATCTTGTTATTGTATTAGTACGTAGCAGCTGTTTAGTAGTATATAAGTGAATCGTTATTAAAACTAGTTTGAACTTTACTGAAGCAAGCGATTTAGCTGTATGGTTGGCGTTTCACGTACATCCCTCCTTGCCAGCCAAACCAACTCCCCTCAGACACAGTTCACCACGTGAAAATGTATCAGAATTGTGGTAAGTCTGTTGGTCACGAGGGTAACGAACGGTGAGCATGAAGCTGCGACCTTTGGGCGTGGGTCAGACCAAAGGCGAGTCAGTCAGAGTTGCACCGTCGTTTTCAGAGTTCCAGCCATCGTGTTGAAGGGTCACATCGATGTACTCAAAGCTTGTTCCGTCGTGCTCGTGGGTCTTCTCGTCCGTCTCAGTGGCTTAAAACCAGTCATTTCCTTAGTTGGTCGCGTAATGAGGAGGCAAGCATGGCTAACGGGTGCGCGGAGAGGGAGGTGGGCAAGAGAACCGGCTGCTGCCATTATTCGGTACCACGGTTCCTGTGTCTTGGCTAAGGCTAAGCCGCCCACGTCGGCCAACAGGCAGGCGCCGATCCGTTATTCTCCTCTCGTGCTTTTGTCTTTTTTGTTCATCACTTTATGCCATTATTATTTTTCTCTCTCGTTTCTTCCACTGTTTTCGGTAACGCACAAAGCAGCCATTCGCAAACCGTTTTGTGTGTGTTTTCAAGGCGATTGACCAAGGGCAATCAGTTGTCATACACGTCTGGAGACTCGCTTCCTGTTTCCACAAGACATTTATAATTAACACCCCCGACCTTCTCGATCTTAGATAGACACCTTCTGTGGACGGAGGTCTCCTTTGTGAACAGTAGATGAGTAATCTCACCACTTGTCTCAAGTTCGTGCAAGACAAGAAATTGTTTGGCCATGATTTTATTCTTTTTATTGATCGTTATAGCAAAAGAAATTAAGATTTTTTCTTTCCTAATAAAAAACTTTGCTCTGATAAGGAAATTACGAGTCAGGTTTATTAATTGGGCAAGAAAGAAGTCTTCACTGAACTGTTTGATACGTGTATTTCATGAACATGACAGTAGGACCTGTGAGGAGTATCTAAAGGTGGCATACTCGTTGTGCTTTCCTGCTCAGGGGTCGTGTCATCGTGCTTAAGGCTCGCACCTTCGTAGCCAAGAGTCCGGCCAATTGCCTATGGGTTCGGATCGTCTTACTCAGGGGTTATGTCATTATTCTTAAGAATGCTCGCACCGACTCGTCGTACTCCAGAGTCTGGCCGATGTGCCCAAGGATCGAACCGTCGTACTCAAGGGTCCAACCGACGTGCTTAAAGGGTACGGACCGTCGTACTCAAGGGGCCCTGCCTTCGTGCCCTAGGGTCGTTCCGTCTTGCTGAGGGGCTAATGTTTCCTGGTAGTGGTTGGGCAAGCAGGAGGCTGGGTAACGGCAAAGCCCAGATATTATCAGTGAAGCCCTCAAGATCTGGGAGTCATGCTTCCCCAGCGGTATTTCCTGTTGTGTCGTAAAGGGAGAGAGAGAGTGTATATCTGGTTTATACACACACACACACACACACACACACACACACACACACATATATATATATATATATATATATATATATATATATATATATATATATATATATATATATATATATATATATATACTATGTTAGGATGTGCTTATGAATGTTTATATGTATGTATTGTGTTTTGTGTTTTTGGGTTTCGTGAGAGAGAGAGAGAGAGAGAGAGAGAGAGAGAGAGAGAGAGAGAGAGAGAGAGAGAGAGAGAGAGAGAGAGTCCGGACGATGCAAGATTTGTTAAAAGGCCTGGAAGGAGGATTTTTAGGTGGCAGTGTCAGAAGCTTCGTGACCAGTTAGGTGAAGTCTTGCGTAGCGAGGGAGGCTCTCGTTGTCTTCATGTGCGGGTGTGGAGGTGGTGTGACGTCAGGAGGCCAGACAGCTGAACAGTGCGGAACGGGTGAATTAATGAATTATACTTGAGAGAAATGCCCAGCGGGGGGGGATGGGGGGGGGGGAACTGGAAGTTGGTGAATGTTCAGGTGAGGAAGTTGACAGCTGTCCGGTTGAGGAAGTGACAGGTGAGCAGATGAGTGTACAGTTGAGGAAGATGACAGGTGACTGTACAGTTGAGGAAGGTGACAGGGGAGTGTACAGTTGAGGAAGATGACAGGTGACTGTACAGTCGAGGAAGGTAACAGGGGAGTGTACAGTTGAGGAAGGTGACAGGGGAGTGTACAGTCGAGGAAGGTGACAGGGGAGTGTACAGTTGAGGAAGGTGACAGGGGTGTGTACAGTCGAGGAAGGTGACAGGGGAGTGTACAGTTGAGGAAGGTGACAGGGGAGTGTACAGTTGAGGAAGGTGACAGGGGTGTGTACAGTCGAGGAAGGTGACAGGTGGATGTCCACATTAGGAAGGTGACAGGTAGCATCGCTAGGTCTCCTGGTGCGCCAGGCAAACATTAGCATCATCAGCTGAGTGTCACAACAACGTATGGTGCCGCATGAATCATGGCAGCACGATACTTGGGTACAACGGAGCGACCGCTAAGCTCGACGGAACGATCTTTGAACACGACGGAACGACTCTCGAACATTATTTTTATGACCCTTGAGCACGACTGTGCGAGCCTAGAGCACGGCTTTACAGATCATTACTGTGACATACATAATAATGTTGAGTGTAATGTGTATAGTACAGAATATAGTGAAGTCATCTTACGAGTCTTGTTTTCTTTAAGTTATAGAACTTGATATGATGATGTAAGGCCCATTGGCCTTATCTCAGACATCAACTTGGTTTATTAAGGCGAATCTCGCTGGACACTTTGTACAGCTCATCTGCATATCGTTGCGATGTGTTATTTGTTTGTGTGTCTTTTGCTTGGCGACGTGAGCTGAGGTAGCTTTAGGAACGGCCACGTGACGGCTTTAGCTTTCGGTACCCACATGGAGTCCGTGGGTGACTTAGCTTTTGGAATCCACAACTGGCTTAGCTTTTGCAACCCGTGGGAGACTTAGCTTTATGAAGACCATGGCTGGCTTAGCTTTTGCAACCCGTGGGAGACTTAGCTTTATGAAGACGATGGGCTTAGCTTTTGCAACCCGTGGGAGACTTAGCTTTATGAAGACGATGGCGGGCTTAGCTTTTGCAACCTGTAGGAGACTTAGCTTTATGAAGACCATGGCTGGCTTAGCTTTTGCAACCCGTTTCTGACGTAGCTTTCGAGGTTCGCGCCGGATCGTGCTCGAGGACTGTTACCTTACCTTCAGGAGCCTGTGGCCAGTCCCGCTCCTCAAACTAATTACTAATTTACCTTTTGCCAGGCATCCTGTCACCCACACAACACAGCGGTAGCACGCCAGTCATGCCCACCCTGGGATGGCATAATGCCAGACATGCCGTGGTATTGTAAGGTAAATAGATAAATGTAATTAATGAGATACACGAAATAAGAGGACAGGGTTGCCAGATATAACCGGGTAAGATCTACTTCAGGTTGAGGCCTGACCCAGATCGTGGACGTCTGGTGAGTTTTTACGAAGTCCAGACTTAAAGTTCAGCATAAAATCCCCAGTAACATAAAGGAAAATAAATGCAAACTAGTTCACCTTTGGGTTCATCTGGTAGACACTGTTCGTTACGTTTGTCAACTGGCTCGTTCTAGTTCGGCAAGTGTGGCCATCTTGATGTGGCCAGGGTTCCCAACTTGGATGGTGTTGTCACGGCTTATGGCCGGAATAGTGATGCTTCATCTCTCCACTTTCGACGTAGCCCGTTAATGCCCTTGACCACGACGGTACGGCGAGCACGGCGTTACGACCCTTGAGTACGACGGTACTATCCTTGAGTACGACGGTACGACCCTTGAGTATGGTGGTACTATCCTTCAGCACGACGGTACTACCCTTGAGTACGACGGTACGACCTTTTCGGGGCTACGACGGGCCTGGAATCTGATGTGACCTGACCAGGGAGGGGTCAGGTCAGAGGCCAGGCTCTCATGCCCAAGGGGTCTCACCGCCGTGTTCAGGGGCTGCACCTTGGTGCTTGTTGCCACCATGTTCAGGTTGGGTCAGACAGATCCAAGGCCGCACGGGGAGGCTACCCAGGGTTCCCCTTAGACGTACATGTAACCCGGCGCTTTGACCCCAGACCGTGGCTAGAACGGTCCCCACGCCCGCCGGCCGTGGCTGGCCACTCTGGCCGCCCGCCCGCCCCCCACGCCTACCCAGAACATGGACGATCTCATTGGTCAGGGAGGCGTGGGTTGTCTCGGTGTGACGAGAAGTCTTGGAGGAGGCGTGGGCAGTTTTGCAGGAGACTTGGGTATTCTTGGAGGCGTGAATAATCAAGGTAAAGAAACGTAGTCGTGTGTTATCGTCGTGTTAGGTTCAAACCACATTTGATCAAAGAGGCGCTCAGCGCACTGCCCCCATCCAACCATCCCCGTAGACCATATTCCACACACAGCTCGAGGATGAAGCTGCAGCACCATACCCGCTGCCGTCACCTCCCACTACCCGAGATCCCTCGTTCCCTAGGCTGCAGTTCGGCACCCGCAACCTCATCGGACCCATCCCAGCTCGTACAGACAGGCGACAAGAAAAGCCCCATCCCAACCTCCGTGAACATCAGCAGGAACTTTCAGCACTCTCTGACTCTCACTCTCGTACCATCTAGCCCCAGTGTTCTTATCGTGTGTATTTTCTCTTCGTATTTTCAGCCTTCGGCTGCATTTAATCGAATAAATCGTGTATAAGAATAATAATGATAATAATTATCATTACTGTAATTACGTTTATTATCATCCTCATCACCACGATCTGTTCCCGTAGCAGATGACCTCATCGTCACGTGACCATCATGTCAGGTCGACCTTGATCCCCACCTGGGGGGGGGGGGGGGTTACCGCTGCTTACCCTCCACCCCTCCAGCTGTGGTGGTGAACCTGTGAGACGCCCAGGTGACCTTTCTCCTGACCTTTTCTTGCAAGCAGGCAAGGTCACGGGGCCTACGTGCCGGCTGGCACACCTATAGCTTGTCCAGGTAACACCGTCATGTAACACGAGCACCCAGGTAACACGTCCACGTGTACGTGTTGAGCCGGGCGACAATCATCGCACGTGGTGACCCGGCTATCGCTGGCGTTGAGGTCACCCATGTACGGCTGGCGTGACGGCGGCTCGTGTAATGCGGGCATCACCATGGCCCTGGTAATGCGGGTGCTCCGGCGATCCAGGCGGAGCAGGCTTTATGGCACCGCCCGTAGGACGTCGGCGTTACGGTGGCCCGCGTAACGTCGGCGTTACGGTGGCCCGGGCAGCAGTGTGGTTTGCTGGTGTCACACGTGAGGGAACGCGGCCAGTGTGAGAAAGATGGCCACGCTTTCTCGAACGAGCGGTTCCCCCATGTGTCTCATCTGGTTCCCTTATCATTCAGGAGGTGGTACGGATCTTTCTCATGCGTGTATCTCTCTCTCTCTCTCTCTCTCTCTCTCTCTCTCTCTCTCTCTCTCTCTCTCTCTCTCTCTCTCTCTCTCTCTCACGCGGATGTTTGCTCCTTCTCTCTCGTCTTGTGGCTTGCCTGGCCTTCTCTGTAGGCGAGGAGCCCCTCACGCTCTGGGTGCGGCTGCCCTCAACAACGGCCTCCCAGTGCGTCGTCGGTGTTCAGCCGGTAAGGCTAATGTAATGTGCTGGGGGAGAGAGAGAGAGAGAGGCATGCAAGCAAAAAGTTTTTTTTTTTTCTTTTTTGCTCCATTAGCCTTGGAAATAGTTTTCCAGAACAGTTCACTTGTAAGTTCTCCCAAACACACACACACACACACACACACGTACGTACGTACACTGGACCGGTAACGTGAGGATCTAATTGCCATAAAAAAAGAGACATTATTGACGGGGTCGGTCGAATCCGCAGTAGGTCCACAGCCGACTCAAGCTGTTCATCATTCCCTTGGGGCCTGGTCGATAAATGGGTGCCTTGCTTAGGCTTTATGTGTGTGTGTGTGTGTGTTTACATGCATGCATAGGAGTAAACAACATTAAGAGCACACGGGAGTAGAGAGAGAACCTCATGCCTCTAGAATTTAGAAAGGTACACTGAACTAGTTTACCTGGCGTGTTTGCCTTAAACACTGCCTTTAAAAAGCGAGTGCAAGCAGAGCCTGGAGAAACTGGGACACTCGGGAGAGGGTGGAGGGGGGGAACAAGAGACGTCAGCATCGGACTCGTGAAGGACGTCCTCATTGTGTGTGTGTGTGTGTGTGTGTGTTCCTACAGTCGTCACTCCGGCTGATCGGGGATTTCCTAATCCCTCGCTCCCTCCCTCCCCGGACGCGACCGACGGACCTGCTGGCATCCTTTAACTCACTCGTTCCCAAATCGTATCTCTACTTCATCTAATTCGATGTAAAAGAAAGAAAAAAAAAATATATTTTTTTTTCCTACGTATGGATCTCCTCAACGTGCCATTACCCGGGCTAGTTTTTCAGGGGGGGTGAGACACAGGCGTCATTTTACGGTGGAGCGATCCAGCGCAACAATAGATTGGAGGGAGAGAAGTGACTCTCCCTGCAGATCACAGACTCACCGACGTCGCTCACGGTGGGGAAAAAGACTCTTCTCTTTTTCTGTTTTTTTCATCCGCCTGAAAAGGCATTAGAGACCAGCGACCAGAACGTCGGAAGACATGGAGGGGACGGCAGCAAGCCAGGGACCTGGCGGAGCTGGCCGTACCCCTTAGTGACGCCAGGCATCTCGTCCCCAGGAGGACGGACACTTGCCCTGCAGGAGTCTCCTGCAGTAGGGAGAAGAAGACAATGGTGTCCTGTTGCCTCCAGGGACACAAGGAAATACTCTCCTTAGGCGTCCGGGGAAACAGGGAAGTCCTCTCCTTCAGCGTCAGGGAACAAAGGAAGGCTTCTCCAATAGCGTCCAGGGAAACAAGGAAATTGTTTCGGTGTGAATATTTTTTTTTCCTTTGGTCTCCTTGATCCTTTGTGCATCATGTTAGGATATCAAAGCACACTGGGGCGGGCACAAGGGCCGCTCTGGTGATGCTTTCACTTACCTCCTGACTCACAGTGCCTGGGTCAGTCACTCAGCACGCCCCCCACCACCTGCTGACACACCCACAGCACGCCCCCCACCACCTGCTGACACACCCACAGCACGCCCCACCTCCTGCTGACACACCCACAGCATGCATCGCCATCTCATCCACCCACAACACACCCTACCATCTGATCCACCCTAAACACGCCCCGCCATCTGATCCACCAATCATATAAGCCTTATGAGTTATCATCTGAATGCTTATGAGTAATCATCCGAGCCTTGCGAATAATTACATGAACCCATACGAGTAATCATCGGAAGTCTTTGTGAGTAATCACTCACTCTTGCTTCCATTAATCACCTAAATCTTTCAGAACTCTCATTCAGACGCCATCAGGATAATCACCTAAAACCCTTTGATTAATCATCTCAAACCTTTTGGGTACCCGTTGGAACCCCTAAGTCAATTTGCAGCTCTCAGATTAATCATATGGCTTTGTTTACTGATGATCATGGGAAATGGTGGTGATGTTCTATAGATATTGAGATTTCTTTTCTTTAGATACAAACATATGACTGGAATTGTATGCCATCTGTGTAACGTGTAGGGAGGGTTATCATCGTGAAAGTGATAGGGGGTGTTGTGAGAGTGATGCGTTGTTTTGAGTGTGATTGTCCTGAAAATGAGGATGTTCTCAGAGGAAAAGGGTGGTGTGAGAGTGTGGTGTTGTAAAAGTGAAGTGGTGCCATTAGAGGGGCTTGAAGATGTGAAGGAGGCGTTGTTGGGAGAAATGAAAGTGAAAGGGTGTTGTCAGGGATTTAGTGAAAGTGAGGATAGTATTGTTAGGGTATGATGAGAAGGATTGTTGTGAGGATATGCTGTGAAAGTGGAGGAAATTTGTAAAGATAATGTGTAAAAGTGAAGGGGTGTTGTAAGGGGATGTTGTGAAAGTGAGGGTGTTGTTAGGGGGTTGTTTTGAAAGTTTGGGTGGTGCCAGGGGGTTTGAGTGAGGATGGTGCCAGGGGGTTTGAGTGAGGATGGTGTCAGGGGGTTTGAGTGAGGATGGTGCCAGGGGGTTTGAGTGAGGATGGTGTCAGGGATATGTTGAAAGTGAAGGGGATGTTATGAGGAGATTTGTGATGGTGATGGTTCTGTGAAGAGTGTCGTAAAGAAACGCTGTGGAATTGAAGGGGGCATTGTTATGGGTTGTGAGAGTGAAGGGGATGCTGTCAGGAGGTTTACATGAAAGTGAGGGTGTTGCCAGGGGATGTTGTGTAAGCGGAGGAGGTCTTCTGTTGAAATAAGGTGGTACAACAGGAGTGTAGGATGTAATGAGTGTAGCCGGGAGGGAAGGTGCGAGTGTGGGCATGATGTGAGAGTGAAGGGAATTTAGTATGAGGCGTTGTGAGAGTGATGGGATGTCGTGTTGAAACTCCTAGGAACGTGACTGGTGGTGCAAGGACACCATCAGGTGGGGATCCGTCTTTTACGAAATTCTTTAGACCAGAATGAGGCATCATGTATGAGGGTCAAGTCCTGTGTGAGGCTGATGGACCATGTGTGGGTCTGATGATGGGTTCTGTGCCTGGCTGATGACGACTCTGTGATGTGAGATCTTGCATGACTCATGGTGGATTGTGTGTGTGTGTGATGGGTCATGTGTGTGTCTTATGATAGAGTCTGTGTGAGTCTTATGATGGATTCTGTGTGAGTGTGACCATGGGTCATGTGTGAGTCCTGTGGTAGATGGTGGGTCGTATGTGAGTTTTGTGATGGATTCTCTGTATGATGATGGGTTTTTGTGTGAGTCGTATGGGTCCAGTGAGTTCATATGATGGATCCTGTGAGAGTAGAAGGAATTCTTTTTTGAGACTGAAGGCTTCTCTAGGAGATCTGATCCTCTGGTGTGAGTTTTGAAAAATCCTGTTGAAATTGTGTCTCATGGACTTTGTAGGAGTGTTAGGGGATTGTATCTGAACCTGAGGGTTATTACAAAGGTGAGAGTAAAACCTGTCTGTACAGGTGCCTTGCGTGGACGTGACTGGCCCTTCGTTGTGTTAGTTGCTTTATATGACATCATACCAAGGGAACTTCTGGGAAAGTGTCCTGTGTGAGGTTAATACTGGTTTTTACTCGTTCCTTGTATGGACATGATCGGGGTTCTCGATGTAGTAGGTACCTTCATACCATACCAGGGGAAACCTTTGGGAAAGTTGGGCCAGTCACTGCCCAGGGCGTTAGTGGACTTACCTTGGTAATTCTTTGATCGGAGGTGAAAGTGGCGATGCCTGCCCGAACGCGGTTCTTGACGCCCCGGACGGTGCCCTTGTAACTCTTGATGGTGGACTGCTGCTGGGGAGCAAAAATGTCCCTGATTCCGGCAAATCCCTGTCCGGCCGCCTCATCTCGGCACTCGTACAGGGAACGGGTGTCGTCACATTGACTCTGGCCCATCTGGATCCCCATGGGGCGCCAGCCTTCAAGGTACACTGGGGATGACCGGGACGAGTCTAGCTCCTCCTCGAACAGTGACAATGAGGAGGGGAAGGTTGAGGAACAGCGCGAGAGAGAGGGACTTGTTGGGCAGGAGTGGCGCTGCGCGTGCCGTCCTGCTGACCACTGATGGTACCCGCCCGACCTACCCTGGTGCCCACGCTCAGGGGCCTCAACACGACCCTGCTGATTATGCCGTCGACGCTCCTGTAGTTCCTGCCATTTTTCCCGGATCTCGGTGAGGAGACACTCGGGCAAAGGGGCTTTGCTTACGGTAGGAGCGAGCGAGGATCGTGAAGAGCGTCGGCTGGAGGCCCTCGACGACGATGACCACTGGTACTTGGTGGCCCCACGGAATGATTCTTGCATGGAGTCACTGGAGACATTGCTCTCGCTGTCGGAGTCTGAGGAGGTGTGGTGCCGCAAGGGGCGTGGGCGGGTTGGATGTCGGGAAATAGGCGGCGGAGTGTCGTGCTCGGAGCAGACCCCAGAGTCGCCAACTTCTGAGGGCGAGGAGTGGCCGCTGTGTGTTGAAGGGGCCGGCGATGTGCTCCTCTGCCAATCCCCTTCGTCGCAATAAGACACTGTGGACTTGGGGCGATGCTTGGACAGCTGCGTGTTGCCTGGCTCCATCAGGGGATGGACCACTTCAGGTAGACACCTAAGCTGCTCTCGCGGGGCTGCAGGGTAGCGAATGGGTGCTGCTAAGGTACCCATGGTTGAGGTATCTGTGGGTGGCTGCAGACGGCGAGATGAGTTTGTCTTCGGGTGATGGAGAGTTGGCAGAGAGAGCGATCGTGAGGTTAGCCCGAGCACTGCGCCGCCGACCTGGTACTGGATGCACTCCCGTGAGGGCATGGCTGAGCAACCCCTCACTCAGCGTCCTTGCTTGGCCTCGCTACTTCACACATATGGCACCTGTCCTGGCTGACCGTTCACAGACACCGCTCTGCACGCACGAGAAGTCGGGGACGTTGACGTGTGTGTGTGTTTGTGGCACCGCGGCCCTCAAATATCCCAATCTGTTTGCACTAATATTGCACTTGTTAAACGATCGATAATGCTCCCACAGCTTCACCTGCACATGCTGCACAGACCCGACCCTCGGCACCGCATCCACTCTGTTATGGCACTTGGCACCACAAATGTGAAGACACTTTTTGCGACACGTCCTTCGACGGGGCCGGCTTCCCGACGTCTTCTGAGGAACACGACTGAAAGTCGACCAAACGCTTCGTGTTCCACGCTGAAAGTAGAGACTCCGTAACCTCCTTAGTTCTTCAATAATAACTCAGAAATACTCGATGATCCGTACTCTCCCGGTAGCCTACGGGTGTGTCCTGTATTGTGTGATTCCTGAAAGTGAGTAGTAAGATAAAAAAAAAGATCAAGGAATTGACATTTAGGTTTTGGTTCGTGCGTCTGGCAGCGTAGGTTGGCGCGGCACAACAGGTGTTGCTGGCAGGGGTGAGCTAGCGGTACTTGTGGGCCAGGCAGCGGGCCATCCGCAACAACCACAACCATCCGTATAACTCACAACCCTACTCATAACCCCTATTACAACACACACCAGTTTCCTCACAACACATAAGCCACCTCATACCATACACACACCCATATATATATATATATATATATATATATATATATATATATATATATATATATATATATATATATATATATATATATATATATATATATTGGAAAGGATCACAATTTTGCGCGTGATCAAGATATTCCTATGAGTCCACTTGGGGGAAAATGAAACACGAAAAGTTCCCAAGTGCACTTTCGTGTAATAATCACATCATCAGGGGAGACACAAGAGAGAAATATAACAGTGATTATTACACGAAAGTGCACTTGGGAACTTTTCGTGTTTCATTTTCCCCGTGGACTCATAGGAATATATATATATATATATATATATATATATATATATATATATATATATTAAAATTACCCCAGGACCTCCTTCTGAGACAGAGCCATGATGTGGCCCAGGGTCTGTTTCCAGAGGCTTCTGGAACCCAAGGCTGCGCTTATACCAGTAGCAGGGAATTGTGGACTTTCATGGAATGAGAAGTTCTTTGACAACACTGTTCTCCCAGTGGCACAGCCTCGTCAGAGGATACTTTGCACTCGTGGTGTAACCTCACGCAGGCGGGTTCCGGTAGCATCTATATATGTATATATGCAAACACACAGACGCACAAGCAAATATTAGAACATTAGCCAAGCACTTGGATAAGGAGGTACTGAAAAAGCTGTTTACATCATTTACAAGGCTGGAAGCAAAACGTGCACCTCAGGTTTGGTCACCGCACCTAAAGAAGCACAAAGAACAAATAGACAAGGTCCAGAGGAGGGCAACAAAGTTTGTCAACAGAATTAAGAAAGCTGAGTTACAAGGAAAGGCCAGAAGCCTTACATTTGTCAAGATTTGGAAGTGAAAAGAATGAGGGGTGACCTGATCACGTCTTCTGTTTTGAAACCATCTTGATGAAGAACATAATAGACAGTTCTTTGAAAGATACAAGCAGAATAATCGGAGGCTCTTGCTTGAAGATAACCAAGAAACTTGTTAGAAAGGGTTTTTCTATTAAGTCCTTTTTTTTTCGTATAATGATAAAGAATGAATGGAATATGTTTTGAGGTTGTGGATGTGGGCAGCATACAGGAGTTTAAAAAAGATGTATGATAGTAGAGAAAATTCAAGAGATGGGGGCCCTCCAAGTGTAGAACTCCTTGCCCGTACGGTACAAATAGGCAGACACACACACACACACACACACACACACACACACACACACACACACACACACACACACACACACACACACACATGCTCACTTGTTCATTTCGAAAAGATGCCACAGGAACTGGTCTCTGCTCTCTGTGACTTTGGTATCTTTCAAACACCTTCTCCCATCTGTCCGTGGCACCTAGGGAGAATGCTTTCGTCAGGTGGCGCTCCGTAACTGATCTACATAATAAGAACATAAAAGATCCCAAGGACTCAGTCAGGATTTTATTATCCGCGATGGTGGGTCTCTGGAGGTGAAGGAAAAACCATCACGAGAACGTCAGCTTCGTGTTGAAAGATTTCTTTGTTCCTGGGGGTCCGCCAGCCCGAGAGAAACATGTTCCTGGCGTTCCTGGTGGACGCCAGAAACGGTAGGAACAAGTTCCACTCGTTATGGGGGGGACTCGAGTAAGAAGTGTGTCTGTTTTAGCGCGAATCTGACGCTCGCGTGATGCGCATGGTTTTTCCTCGCCTCCAAAAACCCATCATCGGTGATAGTGGGATTGTGATTTGAGTTCTTGGGATCTGTAATGTGTCCCATAATGGAGAGCGTCGCCACAGAGCGCCACTTGACGGAAGCGTCATTCCAGCCCTCTTGTGCATAGGGGGCGCCGGGAGCCGCTGGGGTTCGCCTTACGGTGCTTGGAAGTTCGGAAATTCGGGGGGACCAGAGAACAGTACCTTGGGTACGTTCTCGATTCAGGCAAATGTGGAAATACGTCAAGGTAAAACCTGAATACCAACACATACACACACGTTTATATTTATAGGCACACGTAGAAAACACACACGCACACACACACACACACACACACACACACACACACACACATCACGGACACCCGATTAAATGAACCAGTGGCAGAAGGACTCATGAGGCATGATGAATGACAGAAAGATATATATATGGGAAGAGTTGAATGGGAAATATTAGTGTCTCATTACTCTATAGTAATGAAGCCGAGCTGGGTTGGAAGCGGGCCCATGGAATACACCGACATGAAAGTTCAGGACGTAATAGAAAGGTTCTAGAAGGAGGTGGACACGCGCGGAACCCATGTCAGACGGCATCTCACATTTTGTGCTCACAGAGTGTGTCCAACCTTTAGACAGTTCGCTAGAGATATCATCGTAAAGTTCACGTGAAGAGGGTGGCGGACAGACGGAATAAACTCGCGGTAATGTAGCGCCTCTCTCTAGCAAAGGCGATAGGGAGAGAGAGTCGTGAACCAGAGACCTGTGTGGCTCACATGGGTAATGTGGAAGCCCTTGGAGACAACCGGAGAGCGGATGTTGGTGCTTTCTGGTTGGTTAGGAATGTGGAAGTGAGGGGCATCTCTGATTCAGAAAGGTCGTTCGTGCAGTGTATATTTCTGGGATATCACCTCTACGACGGGGTACGAAGTTGCTCGGAACGGAGACTTGGGTACGTGGGGCTGCCGAAAGGCCTCCACTACTGGACATGGTCAGTGTGATCGATAAGTGAAGTGGATCTACTTTATAGAACTGAGGGAGGATTTCTGAACTGGTTTTAGTTACATAGCAGAGAGAGAGGAGAGAGAGAGAGAGAGAGAGAGAGAGAGAGAGAGAGAGAGAGAGAGAGAGAGAGAGAGAGAGAGAGAGAG
Source organism: Panulirus ornatus (assembly GCF_036320965.1). Taxonomy (NCBI): domain Eukaryota; kingdom Metazoa; phylum Arthropoda; class Malacostraca; order Decapoda; family Palinuridae; genus Panulirus; species Panulirus ornatus. The sequence goes on from NC_092259.1 coordinate 12,965,127, forward strand.
CATGTCAGGTGCCTTTTCAAGCTGGGAGAAAGTAACTGGCGGGGGTTCCATAGGGCCAGGTGTTGGAACTGCTCTTTCTAATCTATGTAAATGACTCTCCTAAAGGAAGTGAATCATCGTCATGTTTGCTGTTGTTGTTGCCAGTGACTGAAGTAAGCAGCGTCGGGCAGTGCAAGCAGGGTTGCAAAGCGACCCAAATCCAGCAGAGGTCAGACAGATACGGGATCGAAATCACGTCGAGCAGAAGTGACGAAGATTGGGTAAAGGATGAGAAGACTCTGCCAGTCTGGTAGTGGGAGACGAGTCAGAAGGATCAACCTGTGAAGGGGACCTTGGAATTGATAATATGCCTGGCATGTCTAGGGAAAATCATATTTAAGGGGGGATCGTGAGAGAAGCAGTCTGCAGCCTTGTCATTGTCAGAATTGCCTTCGTGCATAAGGATGAAGTGTGTGTGTGTGTGTGTGTGTGTATGGGAGATCAACATTGAAATAATTTTCACATGTTACAGTGAGTTGTGAGGTGTAATGAGACTATGTAGGTCCCGGTTTTGTGTCCCTCCTTCCATCCGTCCGATGGACTCTTGGTTAACTTAGTAATCATGCGAACGCTTGAGGTGTTGATGCTGGAAGTGTAGCAGGGAACTGGTGGACCCATGTGTTAGTGTGAGGTTCCTGAACCATGCGACGTTACAGTATTCCATTCCGTCTGTTGATAGTGGTAAAATCTCGCAGGTGTAACCACAGGCACAGCCACAAAGCAGGTGGAGTCCGGTAACGCCCCATTAAGTATATGTATATATATATATTAGATAGATAAAAAGATAATCAGACCAGTCTTTGCTGCAATAAAGTCCCCCATATGATTCACATATGATGACACTTAGAATCAGTGATGAAATCTTCGTTTTCCCAGTTCGTGAAACTTATCTGAAATGAAAGGTGAAGTGTCAAGTGTCAGGGTCACGCACATCCTGGAGGTCGTAAGTCATCGAAGATATTACACGAGAATGACTCATGGACTCAGTCAGATCTAAACCAATTCATCACGACGTGTTGACTTTAAAACATGGTCTCCGGGACTGAAATTCTATCCTCCCTCATGCGTCGCGGCCAGTCACAGCTTAGCGAGTCGTACGTATATTGTTAGATCTTATTGAAGAAATTTGTCATGTGGCAGACGTCAGTAATCCGTCCAGCGTGAGTCATTATCTGCCAGGGTCAGCTGAGCCTCGGAAAGGTCACCATTCTTAACCCCTTCAGTATGACGACTTAACTTCATCAGTATGACGACTTAACCCCCTTCAGTATGACGACTTGAGCCCATCAGTATGACGACTTAACCCCTTCAGTATGACGACTTGAGCCCATCAGTATGACGACTTAACCCCATCAGTATGACGACGTAACCCCATCCAGGTCGTGCCGTCGTTGCACCGTCGCGTTTAAGAGCCGTACCGCCTTCGTGCTCGGGAGATCAAGAGATATACACTCGTGCGTTCCCCTGGGATGTGCATTCGGCACGCATTGTGTGTCTCCCCCTGCACTCGGCGCCTCCTGGGGAGTGGCGCCTCGTCCTCGCATGAACCACCACAACAACAGCCACATGTTTGTTTACGTCTTCTCCAGGCTGGTCCTACAGCGTTTGTCGACGGAGATTAATGTCTGCCGGGACGAGAGAGGGTAGGAGGGGAGGTGGGGGGGAAAAATTATGGAGGGCGGGTTGTCAGCGAGCAGGTGATCTGTTATGATTATGTGTTTGTTGTTTTAAATACAAGGTTGTACTATTTTTGCTTTTACTGAGGTGCTTCCTGATTCTCTCTCTCTCTCTCTCTCTCTCTCTCTCTCTCTCTCTCTCTCTCTCTCTCTCTCTCTCTCTCTCTCTCTCTCTCTCTCAGACACACACAGGCAGCTTATCAAAATTTTCTACATTTCCATCTCTATCTATCTGTCTATTTGCATCTATCTACATATCCAGGTTAGGTTGGGATCGGCCTTACTGATAGACCCTCGATACATGGTTGATGTGATATTTTGCCTGGTATCAGCGGCTATTCTGCAGCTTCACCCACGAGAAACAAGCCGTCTAGAAACTGCATACCTAGAATAGTATGTATAAGAATGATCTAACCAGAAAGGTATCGAAATGGAATTTAGAAATTTCTGAGGGAAACTCGTCGTTAAAGAACCCATTAACTGGAATCAACTAATTTTAAACCCTGTAGCTAGAATTAGTAGCAAGAAACCCGCTAGTTATTTGAGACAACTAGAAACCCGACGTGCTAACTTGAAACCGGCAGTGAGATCGCCATCAAGACACAGCTGGACTGGAATATAACTTAGACACTCACTTTATAGATATCTAGTGATCAAGAATCGCGCTCATTACCATCACTGTGTTTCCGTGGATAGCTAATCCTGATTGGTGCGTGGCTAATCTCTGCTGTTGATGAACGTGTGTGGAGAATAATGTTGATTAGCCAATCACTTGTATGAAATAACATTGATCGGCCAATCACATACTGAATAATATGTTGGCCAATCACATACTGAATAATATAGATTGGCCAATCACTCGTATCTCATCTAGTATATGTCCCTTGCGAAATGTATTATGGGGTAGACACGAGGCTCCGTTATATGAACTGTGTCTAAATCAATATCTAATCCAGTCGTTCATCATAGCCTGTTTTTTGTGGTACAGTACAGGTATGTGGTATTTGTGCTAGACGAGAGAAATAAAAAACCTATTGTGAGTGAGTTTAGACGTCTCATGGCCGTGTTTTTTATTACAATGAATTTGTTTTTGTAATTCATGCATTTGTCCATTTGCTTGTCGGCCTCAGCCGTTGGTCTGGTACTCGGGTGGTGACAAGTGAGGTTTTTTTTCATGTCGCTGCCTATTTTTGAACGATATTTTCGGGTGATTTTGTATTTGCTTTTGGGCATGTGTGTGTGTGTGTGTGTGTGTGTGTGTGGATGAATATTTGTGATTATTTATGTTGTTTTCCACTACTGGTTAGCTGCCCATGCCTTAGACTTTCTCTTCTGACTGACAATCTTTTCATATTTAGAATTTTTTTTTACATTCTTTTCCATGACCTGTTCCTTACTTCATCGTGTTCCACTCTCTCATTACTGGCAGTGGTGCTTCATCCACCACTCGTCTGCTTCCTCCTCACTGTCTTCTGTTCTCCATCCTCGTCAGCTGGTGATCACATCGTAGGTCCTTGAGAGAGTGTCCTGCAGGTGGTGGTGTTCGGATCCTTGAGACAGTGACCTGCAGGTGGTGTCGTTCGGGTCCTTGAGACAGTGACCTGCAGATGGTGCTGCTCAGGTCCTTGAGACAGTGACCTGCAGGTGGTGGTGCTCGGGTCCTTGAGACAGTGACCTGCAGGTGGTGCTGCTCAGGTCCTTGAGACAGTGACCTGCAGGTGGTGGTGTTCGGGTCCTTGAGACAGTGACCTGCAGGTGGTGGTGCTCGGGTCCAGGTGGGTGGACGTTGGTGTCAGGGTACGAGTTTGATCTCAGTTCCTGTTCAGATGCCCAAGTCTGACTTGCCTTCACTTGCTGGCGTTTCACCGTGTCTGCTCGTTTGCCTTGTGCAGGTGTGTGTGTGTGTGTGTGTGTGTGTGTGTGTGTGTGTGTGTGTGGCTAGCTTTCCCTGCAGCAAGGTAGTCCTCTCAGGTGGGGGGTGGAGGGGTTATACCGGTACACACACGTCGTGCGTCAGTCGAGCAAATTCTCATGTTCTCCGTGGTTGAGGGACACACACACACACAGGTTGTAGCACAACCACCCGGGTATGCCTGTTGGTCTCCCACGGTGTTGAGGATCGGCCGGCGTCAGACTACACCCAGCGCCGCTGTCTCTCTTCCTGAGCAGTAAAAAGTGACATCATGCCTCTCAATGGTGCCTTCAGAAGTGATACCCTCACCCTCCTGCTCCCTCACTCTCCTCCTCCTCCTGCTCCCTCACTCTCCTCCCCCTCCTGCTCCCTCACTCTCCTCCCCCTCCTGCTCCCTCACTCTCCTCCCCCTCCTGCTCCCTCACTCTCCTCCCCCTCCTGCTCCCTCACTTCTCCTCCCCCTCCTGCTCCCTCACTCTCCTCCCCCTCCTGCTCCCTCACTCTCCTCCCCCTCCTGCTCCCTCACTCTCCTCCCCCTCCTGCCCTCTCACTCTCCTCCTCCTGCTCCCTCACTCTCCTCCTCCTCCTGCTCCCTCACTCTCCCTCTGACTGGGGGGTAGCTTGTTGGCCTCCAACTTCCCCCCACATCGAGAACTCTCACTAATGACAAAGATTATTATTTTTTTGTAAGTGGAGGAGGCGTGTAGACCTCCTTGGTAGAGGGTCGTGGGATGGGACGGACTGGCCTGGACGGAGTGTCTGGGGACGGACTATCCTGGGGCGGAGTGTCTGGAGACGAACTGTCCCAGGATGAATTTAGACAAGAGCTCATGGCCTGCGTTCTAATGGGTTCCCTCTGCACTGGGTGGTGTAAACGCTTGGCATGGGTCCAGTCCTAGGATGTGTGGGCTCCTATCCTAGGATATGTGGGTCCTATCCTAGGATATGTGGGTCCTATTCTAGGATGTGTGGGTCCTATCCTAGGATGACTCCTGTGGGCTGCGTCCGGAAGTGTTCCTTCTGTCCAGCCGGCTGGGGCAACATAGGTGCCCATCTTTAAGAGCTGTACGTGCGTGTATACATATTGGCTTGTCGCCTCGTGATTCGCTCTTCCTGTAAATTGTTCCATTAAGTTTTATTACTTGAGAGTTTCCTGTGTGGATACGTTTTGTACGTGTCTTCACGAAGCATTAATGTTATTTTATATTCGGGTTTTGTTGTAAACAGTTGTGTACTTCCTGATGGACGCAAGTTTTTGTGTCGCTCACCAGTGTCGTGATTCAGGGCGGGTCTCACAGTCTGCTGTGGGAAGAGCTCCTTATATGATGTGGATCTGGTTGTAATGTGATCATGGGTCATAGGATAACTCTCTCTCTCTCTCTCTCTCTCTCTCTCTCTCTCTCTCTCTCTCTCTCTCTCTCTCTCTCTCTCTCTTCCCTCCATGTTCTCTGGCGGGCTGGTGAGAGGTCTTGATGGAGCTGGTCGAGAGTTGGGCATCACAAGTTAGGACTCACCCCACCCCACCCCCGAGCTGGTCATTGTTGCCCCAACTTGAACACCACATCGTTGTCCTTGCCGCATTCCCCCTTTGACATTTGCTGCCCCTCCTGGCTATTTAAAGGAGTTTTTTTTTGTTCTAATTTTTCCCCCGGACTGTTTAAGCTTGAGACCAGGACAGCCTGAGACCAGGTCAGTCTCCAGTTCTTTGGAGTTCAGACATTGTCCAATAACGCGGATTCCCGCGCTGGATAACCAGAGTTGAGGGGCTGAAATTGCAAGCTGGTCGCTTTCTTGGCCAAGCTTGTCTTCGACAACCACGGACTAGTTAAAAAGGATAGTTAAAGAGGAACGTTTTCTTTTCGAGATCTCAGCGTCTTCGATCTGAGTCGAACCAATTTTTTTCCTAGTTTCCTTGCCTCCATATAGTGGACTCTGTTGCTCCCTTGTGTATACAGGATCAACTTGATTTCCAGAGGTCCTCTGTGGGTTAGACGTACACGTTAAGTCCCACACCAGCTGCCAAGCCCCCTCCTCCTTCAGGCACATATGATCTTACACCATCTGGCCTGAGGAGCTTCCGCAAGGCCTGAGGAGCTGGTCTCTCTCTCTCTCTCTCTCTCTCTCTCTCTCTCTCTCTCTCTCTCTCTCTCTCTCTCTCTCTCTCTCTCTCTCTCTCTCTCTATCTCTTCTCTTTCTCTCTCTCTTTCTCTTTCTCTCTCTCTCTTCTCTTTCTCTCTCTTTCTCTCTCTCTTCTCTCGTCTCTCTACACAGAACAGATGGGAGAAGCAAGACTTCTTGAAAATATGCCATCGATCTTAGCGTGCCTGAGTGAGAGGTGTATCTGTCGCTTGTCTTCCCCTGCCGACGTGTCTGTGTGAAGCTTGGTCCTGCTGCACCTGCCAAATGATAGTGAGTCTCGCCTGTTGGAAGCCAGTTTTAGAAATGGTTGAGGGTCGAGCAGTATGGCCGCGTTTCCACTTTGTATACTTTGCATTTCTCTCTTGTTGGCAGACTCCGTGTGTGGTAAGATTGATCAAATTTTGGAATGGTATTATTACAGGCAGTTGGAAAGGAAGGAATATAAGTATATGGTGAATTTAACTGTTTTAGATGAAGCTTTAACCTACTTAAGGTTGAATTAACTTCGTGTTGAAAATCGTACTGTCTTAACGAAATGTCCTCGACTGAGATATAGAAAACAAAAGTTGAATTTTCCTAACTACTTTGCTAATGGAAAATGTCACCTATTTACATATGTTAGAATTTAATTTACATAATTTTCGTTATACCTTGCTTCATGGGATGACTTACATGTTAGCACTGAGAACGTACCAATGACGAAGTGTCTTTTAGGCATTTGGAGTGTTTGACTCAGCCTGTGAGGGAGGCACTTGCAGCGTCACAAGGTCTTTGTTTAAAGAACAGGGGGCAGAATTGGTGTATTTAAATGTCATGCAAAATTCTTGTGTTTGATTTAAATGTTATAAGCTCTTGGGCGCTGTGGTCGAAGCCTTGAGCAGCTTGGTTCCAGCCCTCAACATGGTAGTTCTATTTTTGAGCTCAGGGGGTGTCCTACCCCTTAGCACAGTGGTCCAAAACGTGACCAGGCAGGATGGTCCGAGCCTTGATCACGACGATATGAACCCCGAGGACGGTAGCTCGAACTTCAAGCACGCCCTTGTCAGCCTTGAGCACAATTGTACATTCCATGTGCTCATCGGTACGGCCCCTCGGGTTTCATGACCTGGTCAGGTCGTACCTTTCTGGTCAAGGGTCGTACCCTTGTCCTCATACCGCCGCAAAGTAAACTGTTAAAACCAGTGTACTTAAACAGCCTCTGACCTTTCCTGTCCCAAAGAATCTCAAAAAACAACATACCTTGGTTAAACGCTTTTGTAGTAAGGAACATTGAATGAATTGATTTATTCTGTCATATAATTCATTTATATAGGGCAGTGTGTGTGTGTGTGTGTGTGTGTGTGTGTGTGTGTGTGTGTGTGTCACCTTTTTCATGGGAGTATGTTTTTTACCGGAGCAACAACGTACGTTATCATTTCATCGGATCAGCTACGATAACTATACTTTTTACAGGAGCAACAACACATATCTATTTTTTTTTTTCTCACAAGAACAACTTCGATAACTGTATTTCTTTTTTTTCCACAGGAGGCTTGGTCGTCCATGGGAGAAGCAAGAATGCATTTCCACGCGTCAGAGGTAAGTTCCATCAGCTAGACAGACAGTAGTGGATATGCAGTGGTTAGTAGGGCAGCCACAGACCGGCACTGCCCGCCGGGGTGTCGGAAGGCATCGTGGCAGCCGAGAAGTGAGGCAGTACTTCAGTGGCTGTCAACGGTCACTCCCTTGCTGCTGCAGGAGCCCCATGTAGGTAGAAGGGGGACTCCTGGGATAGGAAGTGAGAAGTTTGAGCATGTATGTATATATATATACACATTATGTATGCTCTGTATAAACATGGATGTACACAGACGCCATGAGGAGAATTTAAATAAGTTGTGTGTTGAGCAACTCCTTGAGCGCGATGCATTGTTGCCATCCAAGCTGAACTAGAGACATTCTCTTCACAGTTAACAATCAGTCCAACATTCTTGGTGACAGAATTGGCATTTTTTTTTTTATTCATTATACAATGAAAGTGGGCTTTTAATTCCCCGGCCTCCACGATTGCTGCTCCGGCCTGCCAAAGTTTCTCCCGAAATCACGTGGAAATATGTAATCAAACTATTCCTGAATAAGAGTCGGTAAGATTTCTTGATATTGTTATATGTTAACATTCGTAAGTTTCAACTGTTTTGTTAGATTTAACATCAGTTACGACTAGATGTTAAGTTGAATTCTTATTATACAACTGTATACATTATTCATATGTATGTGTTTGGCCATCGAACGCCTGGGTCCTTCTGTATACATTTCAGTGATGGTGAGAAGTAAGTGTACTTCTTAATAAGTAATGCTATGTAATGTACAGCAGTTGTGCTGTCATCAGATGTAGTGTTATGTCATAGCTATATACCAGTTGTTGTAGACTGTCATGTTGTTGTCATAGCTATATACCAGTTGTAATTCTGTCACCTAATGGTCTAAAGCCTTTAACACCTGCAGCGGCCCTTGGGCACGATGGTACGACACTTCAGCATGACGGTACGACCCTTGGGTATGATGGCTGACCTGAAGACCTGGCCTAACCATTGAGTTGACCCCGAAGGTTCAGGTCAAAAGGCTAGACCATCATACCCAAGAGTCCTATTGCCGTGCTCAGGGGTCGTACCGTCGTGCTCGAGGGTCGTACCGTCGTGCTCAAGTGTCGCACCGTCGTGCTCGAGGGTCGTACTGTCGTGCTCGAGGGGGGGTTGGGGAAGGAAACGTGCTTGATCTTTGCAAGTGAGCTGGCATTTGTGTCGAGTGAAAGCCAGCAACGTAGCAGGCCCCGGGGGCCTAATTTGCAAGGGCTTCCTACGCTGAAAAAAAAAAATCCTTCCGTCACGCATTGGATGATTGTTATTTGTGGCTCCTGGTCACAACACCCGTTGTTGGAAGCCCCATTGTAAGGCAGGAGGCAAGGCGCTAATGGTGCGGTGGCGGCGGTGGTGGGCAGTGGGTGAGCAGTGGTTGGCCAGAAATGGTTGGAGGTGCATAGAGTGGCGAAATTCGGGTAATAGATGTGACAGATTGTTGTCTAGTAATGGTAAACCATTCATGATAAACGATGGTCAGTTGATTCTTTCCTTTTTCTTTATGGTGAAAACGGGGGACGGTTTGGTTGGCTTGATATTCACAGCTGGAAAATAGAGGGCGAGACTTTTATCGTCCGGGAGTTGTATGGCCCACATTGTATAGTCCGTACCTCCGCTCATGGAAGATGATGTGCTCCATTTTTAACCCGGACGTGGAGGCCGGAGAGCCGGTATATAGAGCACTGTATGGACTATATTGCCCCTGTGATGGAAGCCCTCGATCGAGGCCTTCGTCTGGGGGGATGTGTATAGGCTGCCATCTCAGTGATTTATTTGGTGTTGCCTGGCTTGATGGAAGTGATGATTACGGCAACCACTTGGATGGAGACGCCCTTGATGATCGTTACTGGCCCGGGAACAGGTGTGCTTATTATCGCTGACAGTAAGCACATATGTTGCTGCGAGAGCGGCAGTGCCTCGAGTCTGGCTCAATGGCAAACAGGTCCATAGTTTTGGCCCACTGCCGGTACCAGATTAGCGAGTTGTGATGGTGTGGCGGACTGAGGGTATGTGTCATCTCGTCAACACAAAACACGGGTTCCAGCTCTCATGCCACTATCTATCTATCTGTTTGTCTATCTATCTATATGTTTTTTCCTTACTTGGTGTTCACGAAGGCCTGGGATTTGACCTGGACCTCGAGGATTAGGTCAAAGGCCTGGCCATCATGGCCGGGGAGGGCCTTGCCGTTCAAAGGATGGATAGTGCAGAACCAGTGACAATAGAGGACGTGGAGAGGGAGAGGTGTGAATGGCACTCACCACCCACCGTTCTTTTGATGGCTGTACACTGACGAAGCTTTGGGGTCCGGTGGCTCCGGAGAATCCCTGTTGTGCGCTCTGTGCTCCACTGGCTGTGGAGGTGGCGGGAGGCACAGATCCGCTGCCTGGTCCGTGATCTCTCTCTCTCCGTGGCGTAGACCCAGACCTGCCGTCAGCCTTGTGGTAGGATGATGGCCTCTGGTCGTGGGGGTGATCACGGTGCACATGCGGCTTTCTGCGTAGCGAAAGTCTGTCTTTG